>NC_041226.1:24963998-25021260 GCF_002837175.3 Physeter macrocephalus | reverse complement strand
CCATCTCCCCCTCCCCCCATCTCCCCTCCCCCCACCCCGTGCGGGTTGCGGGGGAGTTGCCTTCCCCCTTCCCAGTGCTCTTGCCCTCTCCGTCCTGGTACCCGGTACCCTGTAGGGCTCTGCTCCAGGGGATCTGGGCTGAGAAGCACAGGCTCCACTATACATGAATGACATGTATTTAGGTGACAGAACCTTTAATGGCTCCTGCTCTTAAAGTTCTTTGCTTTGAGGTGTCTTCGAACTGTCACCATTGACTCTTCATGACAAGCTGGGGGGCCTCCAGCTCCATCCAGGTGCATACAAAGTGATTCCCCATGTCCTGTGGATTGGAAGTTCCACTTGAGCTTTCGGAGAGCAGGCAAGCGAAGCTAAGGCATCAGTTCTAATCCTGTCTCTTTAGTTGCTCCACAACACCTGGTGGCTATTGTTTTGGTGCCTTGTGAGCCAAGAATGCCATGGAAAAAAATATCTTTACAATTAAAGATGAGCTATCGATAAGACAGTAAGACATTTCTCCAGGGGAGCTGTTGTACGCCAGGTCTGCATGGATGGGAGGGCAGGAGACCTGCAGAGAGAAATAACTCTAAGTAGTTCTGTGTGGCTTGAGTGTCCAGAGTGTCCTCAGGGGTGATGGATTTTGGGGGTGCAGGGGAGGAATAGCTGGAGAGTCCGGAATGGTAACCAGCCTGGTCGTGCAGGGCCTTATAAGCCCAGGTAAGGAATGTAGACTTGTTCCTGAAGTCTGCAGGCAGCCCCTGGAGGGTTTCCAGAAGAGAAGGGACTTCACTGACAGAGGAATGGATAAAGAAGATGTGGTATATATACACAGTGGAATATTACTCAGCCATAAAACAAATGAAATAATGCCATTTGCAGCACATGGATGGACCTAGAGATTGTCATACTAAGTAGTATTTGTAGTATTGTCATACTACAAATGAACTTATTTACGAAACAGAAAAAGACTCACAGACATAGAAAACAAACTTACGGTTACCAAAGGGGAAGTAGGGGGAGGGATAAATTAGGAGTTTGGGATTAAAATATACATACTACTATACATAAAATAGATAACCAACAAGGCCTTACCGTATAGCACAGGGAACTATATTCAATATCTTGTAATAACCTATAATGGAAAAGAATCTTAAAAAGAATATCATCTATCTATCTATCTATATAATTGAATCACTTTGCTGTGTGCCTGAAACTAACACAACATTGTAAATCAACTATATTTCAATAAGAATTTTAAAAAACCTTTCAAAAAAGCAGAGAAGGGGCTTGCTCCCATGCGGACTTTCTGATGCCCACTCTAGCAGCAATGGACCAGTTGGAGGAAAGCAGGAGATCAGGAGAGGAGGTAGGAGGTTATTATTGGAATCTTAATGAGAAATGATGAAAGCTTGAAGGAAGGCAGTGGTCCTCTGGCTGGAGAGGAGAGGATGGATTTCTGAGCTTTTTACAAGGTGGAAGTCTGCAGGATTTCTCTGCAAGATTAGGAAACTGGCTATTCATTTTCAGAAGCAACCCATATATGGCATTTATGTGCTAACTCAGCTGATGAAAACACTATTCTTGTAACTAGGTTGGAGAAGAATTACAGGAAGGGTATCATTCCGATGTTAAAATGAATGCATTACATATGTTAACAAGTGTATGAACCCTGTATTATATCTGGCAAACGGGGTGTTAAATCCTTGTTCAGCCAGCCAGATGTCCCTGCAGCTGCTATTGGGATTGCAGGGGGAACCAGCCACCTGAGACCCCAGGTAGGAGCTGGTGCCAGTGGTTTCCGGAAGCATCTGGCTAGACAAATTGCTTCTCCTGTGCTGATTGACAGTTCCCACATGGATCACACAATTCACATCACAATGAACAGGTGGGATTTTCAGTCTGATTAGGCCGGACTCCAGGAACTTGACTTTTTTTGAGGGAATCTTTACAGCTGGGAGTGTCCTCAGTGCAAATTTAAATCTATTTATACATATGATTTTGTAAGACCAAACAAACAAAAAAACCCCCACTTCAGTCAAACAAACTAAGGCCAATTTAATAACATTCGCTCTTGAATTGGTATGCTCTCAAAGTCTTGTTTGGGGCAGTTATCCAGCTGAGTTTGCAAAGGCTGGCTTAAGCGTTTGCTGTAAATGTTTAAATTCCCGGGAGCAAAATTCCCATAATTACTCAAAAGAAGTTGAAAGTACTGATAGCTGTTTATTCTTACGGAGTACAATCTCTCCTAAGTGGCTTTGATATATCAAGACTGAGCCAGTTCTGGGATGTCTCCCTCCTCCCTCTTTTGGAAAAAGATCCAAAAATACTTTTAAAAGATGTTTAAGGAGCCTGTCCCAGCAGTCTCCGTCACACTCCTGGGAACTGTACTTCTGGGATGTTGAATTCAGGAGAAGTTAAAGAGGAGCAGTCCTAGAGACCACAGTTACACAATCATATTGATCTTTTGTGTACTTTCTTTCCTGGAGGAGAAATTGTGAAATCCCAACATTTTTTCTATGAGTGAAATAAAAAGTCGAAATTTAAAACAAAAATAAGGAAAGAAAAATCATACCGGTTGTTTTCTTGTCTGTTCAAATGTACTCGGACAGCAAAGACGAAAAGTCAGTGCAGTCTAAATAGGAAGATACCACAAGGAGCAGATTTTCAAATGTTGTGAAACTTCCGCTTTTTAGACTTTGGAGTTGGGGGCGAACGGCAGTTTCAAATCTGCAAGGTCTGGCTGTGGAAGCCCAGGCTTGGCAATGTTAGACAGTGTCCACTAGGTGGCAGTATGTCAGAGGATTTCTTCGATCCTTGAACTGGCAGCGATTTCTTTGGCTGTCTACCAGTAGGTCGGTTTTCCTTTTTGTCCCGTTTTGAAGGGTTAAATGAAGCTCTCATAATTTAGGCGCAAATTATGCTTATTTAAGAAATGCATAAATTCGCTGAAAAGCCTACTTGTTACAGTGTGACCATAAATAAGTTCATTCATTCATGGGATTTTTCTTAGTAGTTTACATGTGATCCTAAGTAGGTTTTGGAAACCAGGGGGTAGTTCTCTTTGTCCTTGCATGTGACAGATGCTAAACATGCTGTATTCTGAGAAGGTAGATCGCTGATCTTCCTGGGGAGCAGGGCATTGGGTTCTCTTTAGTAGCTTTCAGCCAAGAGAAGATCGCAGGGAGGGCTGTCTGCCCAACTTCCTCACCCTGGAAACTGTTTCTGGCTTCTGTTGGAGGCTGTTTGCTGGGAGGTGTATCAGAACTACCTATACTTCTTTATGCAAAGCTGTGGGCATTCTGAGACTGTAGACAACATATGAGTGCATTGAATGTGTATCCAGAGAGTTAACTTTTTTTTTTTTCTAATTTACAGCTGGATATAAAATAAGATAAAACACATATAACATTTCTTAAACGATCTCTTTCATCTGAATAATTTGTTCAGAGGAAAGGAGTTAGGATGTTCTTTGTGTCTTCCCCAAATCATTAGTAGATGAATCAGAACTTTCTGCATTCAAAGAAACCAGAAGCAATGTCTGAATGATTAAATTTGGGACTAAAGAACTGCAAATTTTAAAACATTCTAATTAATGTGACAAAAGAAAAGGACTGTTGTGGATGAAAATAAACGTAAATGCAAAGCTTAGGAAATAAATGGAATTGTCTGTTGGGGTGAAGTTTGGGTACTCCTTTAGAAGAGTTTCTTATAATTTTGAAAATTAAAAATATTAGTGGGCCATTCAAGAGAAAACTGTGCTTGGTATGTACGTAGCAAAGTATCTGATCTTTGAGAAAAATGACCAAACAGAGTGGCCCTGCTCTGTGGAGTGGCCTTGATGGAGTCACATTTGGAGACGTGAGACCCCCATGTCCAGGGCCCTCATGGCTTACTTTGGAGGCTTCACCAGCCAAGCTCTGAACAAGTCTTGGCAGGTTCTGAGCCTGCTGTTTTCTGAAGCCTCCTCCCCAAGAATTCTGAGACCATATTTCCTGATGTTGAGGTTCCTTTTTGTCAGATCCCTGGTCAAGGTGGGCCTCCTTTCAGAGTTTCTACTTCAGGGAGGGGACCACCCTCTAAGAATTTCCTGATAGGTGTAGAGAGGGAAAAAAAATTTCTTCCCTCTCCCCACTTAGGTTCACCAGTCGGGGCCCTGTAAATTAGACTGACAAGAGATAAACTATAAGAGAAAAGCATACCAATTTATTTAATGTAAGTTTTACGTGACGCAGGAGGCTTCATTAGGAAATGAAGACCCACAGGAATACTTAAGCTGAGTGGTTTTTATACCCAGTTTGATGAAGGGTGGAAAGGTGTAGAAAAATGAGACAGGACAGGACAGAGTCTGAGCTAAGGATGGTAAACTGGGGGAAACGGAGCAAGGCCTGTTCCTTCAGATTCCTCTAGGCGTCCTCCCATCTTAAGAGATGAAGATTCTCCTTTCTTCCCAGTGGTAAGGCACTTCTCACATGAGGGCCTGGGACCTGCTTCAGGGGAGAAGGACAAAGCCAGGTAGCCCCTGCCTCTGCCATTTCCCAAAATCCTTTAGCTTAAAATATTCCACTTGCCAAAGCACCATATTTGGGGGTAGCATGTCCTGAGCCCCATCACAGGCCACTGATACTTTCCTGCCAGCTTCCAGGAGCAGAGTTGCTGACCACATCTTGTGAAGTGGAGGGGGGGTGGGCTGATAGCTCTAGAAGAGGACTGGGAAGGCATAGGCTCAAGTCCCAGCGTTATTAAGGGCATCCCTATTCTCTCTTGGCCTCCATTTTCCAGTCTGAAAAGTGAGCTTAGTAAGTAGTCACCCAGCCTCTGATTCTAACATGAATCAAACAGGATAATACAAGGGGAGATAGTTGGCTTTTTGTTGGCTGCAAATGGAAGGGATGATTTAATTTTCAACACTGGGAATATATATAAATCGTGAGGATATAATAAATCTAGGACTAAATAGAGCTGTCGCCAAGCAACCATTCACAGAAACGCTCAATTAGTAATAATGTTTCCCAACGCCTGCTGCATATTAGAATCACCTGGGGAGATTCTTGTAAAAAGCTATCAAGTCAATATCAGACTAATTGAGTTAGACTGGCTGGAGTTGGGCCAGGGTACCCTAAAACTGTAGTCTTAGAAGAATGTTATGTTCGTGGTTGCTATCTGTGCACATAAATAACAATGATCTTGAGTTCAAAAGATTGGGGTGGGGTAGAGGTATAAGAACAGATATTGAGACTACATTTTTTGTAGTCTGAGGCTATAGACACATCACGTACTTTGCTTTTCATGTGGAAACTTCCCTATAGGGTTTCTGAGAGGAATTGTCATTCTTGGATACCCAACAATATATAACATGAAAGCAGCATTACCTCATGGGTCTTTAGCTCAAGTTTTAATTCATCTTGGGTCATGACACACTTTTTTTTTCTTTTTTTTAAGCAGACATTGAAAGTGTTTCTGAATGGCACTGGTTATTGAATTTTCTTGAAATGAAAAGTTTCCGTGACAGCTCTGACCTAGCACCTGCTGATTAAATGGGCAGAAGTTCATTGCCAGGTAGGAGAGGACAAACTTTCCCTGCCCACTTAATCAGTGACCTTTGTCTGCTGCTCCTTTGGCCTGGTCTCAAGCTTCAAGAAAATCTCAGATTTGCTCATCTCTGAAATCTTTTGGGATGTGAGAGGGATTGATTGCTCTTCTCAAATGGAGGCCCCAGGTCAGCCAACACCAGCTCGTCTGTTAGAAATGCAAATTCTCAGGTCCCGCCCCAGACCAAGCAGATCAGAAACTGTGTTTCAACAAGCCCTCTGGGAGATCGTGCTGCATGTTCAAGGTTGAGAACCGCTGAGCTAGCAAAATGGATCTTACCTTGTTTTTCTCAATAATAGGTGTGCTTTTCTCAATAGAAAAGCAGCAAGCAAGCATTTGTAGGCATATATCATACTTAGCTTTGCTTTCTCCTTCCCTCTCCCCTCTTCCTTCTGATGATGAGGCAGATCAGGGCTAGAGGGAAAATGAGGGGTAGCTTTAAATCTCTGAATTACTGTCATCCAGGTTCCTATTTGTTCCAATCTTTTAAGAGATAATAATCAGATAAAGTTACATTATATACACATATATAAGTATATAAAGAGATATACAATGTATAAAGATATATTGTATCATAAATGTATAAAGCTATATACAATGTATAGTAAACACTGTGTGTGTATATATCTCCATTATAAATGTAAAAAGATATATACACTGAATAAAGATACACTATATATACATTATATATGTAATGTATTATGTATTTATAAAGGTAATAGATACACTGTGTATATATAAATGTATAAAGGTATACACAATGTATAATAGGTACATTGTGCATATATAAATCTCTGTTGTGAATGCAGGGAAGACTAAACCAGGAAATTCCAGAAATCAGGGTACCATTGGGAATCCAAGGATCATGAGAAAAGACTTGGGAGATTGGCGGTCAGCAGGGGAGAGAAATAAATCTTGGATGGAGTGGGGAGAGGAACAAAGCCTGGTAAGGGCCACTGCGTTGCACAACCCAAAAGAGCCAGCCATCATTTGCCTGGAATTTCCTGCAGAGGTGCTCCCAGAGCTGTGCAGGGCAGTGCCCTGGGTCAAGGCAAGGGCAGGAAGCAGCCTTGGATGAGGCTGTAAAGTTTCCTTCTAAAAGTCAGTCATGCTGTGACTTCTTTAGGATGTTAGAACAGGTAACCGAAGACAGCTGTGCTATCCTCCAAGGGTCTTTAAAAATAGAATTGATTCTCTTCTCTCTTGGGGGTCTTGAAGGCAGAGAGAAGAATCAATGTAATTTTACCACTAGAACCCTTCCAACTGTAAACAGTTGAAGTTTTGTTATAGCCTCTATCTATCTAACTATCATCTATCTCAAAGCCCTTCTCTCCAGACATTCCAAGAACTAAAGCTATCTGGCCTATCTTTCAAACATCATGAGGGGGTGGGGTAGTTAGCATGGATGGTCACCCCAATAACAGAGAAATTAGGAATCTCTTCAGAGTGTTTCTAGGAATGGAGAAATTAGGAATCTCTCCAGAGTGTTTCTAGTAGTATTTAGATGTATGGAGTTACCAGACCCCCTGCTGAGAGAGTGCCTACATGCATGATCTCATTGAGTCTTCACAACCACCGATGATAAAGGTGCTGTTAATATCCTCAGTATTTGTAGGTGACTGAGAAGGGATTTGAGCTGAAGTCAAAGCCTGAAGTCCATCCACATCACTTTGCTATTTAATGGTAGCTAAGGTCTTGATTCAGGTGGGCCTGCAGTTACTTATTGGACCCTTCATTGTCAGGGCTCAAATTGAGATATGCAATTACCTACGTTCTTTATGTACTTGAGTTCTTTCTTTTACTGGCTTGCACTTCTAAACCTCTATTTGTGGCAATATTTTAAGTTAATGATTGGTAATCTAAAAGCTCTTAGACTTCCATGTAGTACTTTAAATACACTGTGACTTTTTACAATAAAAAATTAACCACTGGGAGCCAAGCATCTTTCTCTTTCTTATGGGCTGAGCTTCAACATTATAACAGGAATTCACTAATGAAACAGACATAAAAAGAGACTCTCTAAAAATTTAAGAGGGTCATATATTCTGTGGTAATTGTTATTTTCCTAGTTAACTTCATCTCCATTTGTGTACCTGCTACAAATGTTTAATTATGTTCAGTGATTCCGTGTTTTATAATTTACATTGTCTTTTATTTCCTCTTATTGTCCAAAGTATTTTATTGGATGGTATGTGTGTAGTCTACTTTTTAAGCACATCAACATAATTCTTTGGGGTGAACTTCCCTTGATAGCTACTTAGAACATCAAGAAATTTTACTGCCTATGTACTTCTGGCATATTTTGAAGGAAAGAGGATTAATTTATTGTATGTCCAACAGTCCTGAATTCTTAACTGCTTTATCAAAAGAGTGTATAAATAAGATGATTCTTTTTTCTTTTTCTTGCAGGAAATGCAACATATTGTTAAATCGCAACACATCAGAGCAGAAAAAGGTAAGCATGGATCTGTATAAATATTTGAAAACCCCTAGGGTGACTTCTCTTTGAGCTAACGTGGCTTCTCTCATCTCCAGCCATGGTGGAAGGTTCATGGTTAGATCCGGCCAGAAGGAACAAGCCTGAGACTCAGCCCTTTGCCCATCTCACGATTAATGCCACTGACATCCCATCAGGTAAGTTCCATTTATATCCAGCCTGAAAAATATTCCAAGAGCAAGTCAGAAAGAGAAAAACAAATACCGTATGCTAACACTATATATATGGAATTAAAAAAAAAAAAGAGTTCTGATGAACCTAGGGGCAGGACAGGAATAAAGATGCAGACATAGAGAATGGACTTGAGGACACAGGGAGGGGGAAGGGTAACCTGGGACGAAGTGAGAGAGTGGCATGGACATACATACACTGCCAAATGTAAAATAGATAGCTAGTGGGAAGCAGTCACATAGCACAGGTTTGTGACCACCTAGAGGGGTGGGATAGGGAGGGTGGAAGGGAGACGCAAGAGGGAGGGGATATGGGGATACATGTGTACATTATAGCTGATTCACTTTGTTATACAGCAGAAACTAACACAGCATTGTAAAGCAATTATACTCTAATAAAGCTGTTCAAAAAAGGATTCATTTATCAGCCCATCTGAATACTCAGACCTATTCTTAGCCTGTTAGCAAAATTTTGAGAGCCCTTAACTGCTAGACCAGAAGAAAGATCATCTGTTCTTCAGTTGGTCATCCACATCACGGAAACAGTGATTCTCAATCGTGCCAGAATGGACATCATCACTATATTCATTTTCAGATCATCAGAGTGAGTTTATTTTAAAAGACTGCTTGTTGAGGTTGCATAACTGGGAAGGATAATCCCGTGTTATACTCATCTCTATTCTTCCAAGCAAAAGTTGACACATCCCCATCGCTGGCCTGTGAGGTGCATGAATCCCTCCAGGTAGTCATATACTCTGCCGTCTCCTGCAGAGTTCCAGGCAGGAGCTCAACAGAGTGATATTTAAGAGGCAATAGCCCTCTAGAAAAGGAGACATACTCCTTCTCCAGGGAGTTATCTTTTTTTTTTCTGGCTACGAATTTAGCTCAATAGACTGGAGACCTCATTATCTTTTGGAAGTGAGGAAAGCCAGAGCTCTATGTCTACATCTACCTAAGGTAGCAGTGATTTCCATCATATAATCCCCACTGGTTACTTCACATCGGGTTAGGTGAGCGTCAGAAAGATCACAAAGAACATTGTGATGGAGTGACAGTGAGATATTATTGTTATTGTTCTTATACCATTTATACACGCACTTTGTATCAGGCATTTGGCTCTGTAGTCATTACCTCTGAACCTTACTACAACCCTGCAAGGTAGTGATTATCATTCAGATTTTGCAAACAGGGAAACCAAGGTCCACCTAGTGTAAGTTATCTGATCGAGGTTACAACATGGCAGGGTTAGAAGTTGAATTCCACTCTAGCTGATTCCCAAGTCCATGCTTTTTATACTATAGGTTATCACATAAGTATCTTGTGGCCTGTTGGCTTTGTCAGAGGGGAATAAATTCAGAGCGCTTATGTGCCTCTTTTCATGAAAGAAGTAGATTAATGTGGTTTTAATAGCAGGGCGTCTCAAGTCTGACGGCCTGGGTTTGAGGTCCCACCGTACTACCTGGCTGGATGACCTTGTGCAAATTATTGGAATCCTTTGTGTGTCAGCTTCTTCATGGGGATGGTAACAGTTTGTACCTCATGGGGCAGCTATAAAGATTGAATGAGGTTATATACTAAAATGCTTACACGGAAGTGGGCATATAGTAAGAACTTAGTGAATGTAATTTGTCATTATTTAAAGTTTAATTAAATAATTTTATATATTCTATTTTGTGTTTTACAAAAATGATTCAAGGCAAGTTCTTCTTAGAGTTAAAAAAAAAGCCAAGTTTTAATAAGCAGTTTTGAAGCTACTAATATAGTATGGGCCACAAAGGAATTTTTCCTGACTGCAGACACAGAGAGGAGAAACCAACTCTTTGATTTTTAGATTTTCCTAAACTATCTATACTGTCCCAGATATTTGCTTCATAAACAAATTCCCTCTGTGTGTGTGTGTGTGTATGTGTGTGCCTTATGGTGGAACTACACTAACTGTTTTGCATGGTAGCAAAGGCAATCAAATTAATACTGATCTATCAGCTGTGTGTGCTGTGAATGTAGTCTGCATTTATCTTTGCAGTTCATTTTAAATGGCATATGATAAATATTGCATTAGACTGTGTGCCAAAGTCTGTTTGGCAATAGCAAGCATGTTTTAGTTACATAGCTCTCCCTCCGGGCACCTTGCATCAAATCATTGCCAAAAAGAAGGCAAAACTCCTGGTTATTTTCTGATGGTTATTGAGCTTGAGACAGAGTGAAATGAGTTAGTGTATGCTTCTGTTTAAGAAAATAGAATTTGCTCTTCTGGCTTGGCTAATGACTCATTGAGTCCATTTATCTCCCAGTTTGGGCCAGGATTCGATAACTTCAAAGGAAGATGGCTTTAATTTTGCATGTTCATTCAGGGCCTCTGTTCCATACTTATTTGTACTTATTTACACATAAGAAAGAAATCAGAATCTGACTTATACTGACGGTATTTCAAAGCTTCTTGAATAAAATGCATTGGGGAGTATTTTGTGAGGTCAGGATTCATGGCTTTCTTAAGGGCAGCTCAGGCTAAATATCTGGAGAGACTTCTTCTCTAATATCTAATAGCAGTGACTCTAGGGGCTGGGGTGGCTGGGGAGGCTGAAGGTCGTCTAGTGATGGAAGCCCAGGCTTGCTGTGTGAGGTCCTCCAACCTGATGGGGGCGCTATTCTCATCTTTTCTCCCACTATCGCTATTCATGAGCCCTCCAGTTCACACTGACGGTTCTTCTCCCTTTTCCTCTGCGTGCTGTGTGCATTCCGTTCTTTGTTCGAACAGTTTCCCTCGCTCACAATCCTCTCCCTTTTCTCAGCCCGTCCACATTTGACCCAAGTCCTCCATGCCCTCTGTCACTGGGCTGAGTTCACGTGGTCGCCACTAATTTCTGCAGCTTCCACTTGGCAGGTGCTTTAACTGAACTTCAACCATGTGCTGTGTGACCTGCAGAAATGAAAATGTTATATTTTTTCATTTGGTGTGCCCATTTCTTCTTTTCTCCACTACTAAGTGCCTTGAGGGTATATTGCTTGATGTGTTTCTTAACTGTGGATAGAGTGAATGCCCATAGAAAGCACCATTCAGATATTTACTAAATGACTAAATTGATCAGCGAATGGTTAAATATAGGCATGTTTAGAAGGAAATAAGGACACTCCTTCCACTTGACTTGAGCTAACAACGGGAGAGGTATGCGGTCAGGGTTTCTGTGTTCTCCTCTCTCTTTCATATCCTTCCCTGGACTGTATCTCTGAGCCTTCTTGGTCGAACGCTAGCTGATCCAACCTGTCCAGAGGGTAGACGTCACCTTACTCATTCTGCTGCTATCTGTTAAGGGCCGTCATAGGAGATAAACTATAAGACCGATAATCGATTGCATAAAGGATTGAATACAAGAGTAGGGGATGAAGGAGGTAACCATGGGATGGTTTGAGATAGGAAACACCTTGAGTTTTTTTAGCTCTGTCAATGGACTAGGTGGCTGTTTACCAGCCTGGAGAAGTTACTTTGCTAGTGTTCATGAGGAGGTGATGCATAGAGTCTTACAGTCTCATTTTAACTCACTTGGGACCATGGAATGATATTTACATTTGGGATGCTTTAATCTAGGATGATCTGAGGTAGGACCTCCGATGAAAAAGGGCAGGGCGCTGTGCTGGGTTCTGGAGGCAGCAGTGCCTGTGATGGCTTCTCAGGCTCGCTCAGGAGCCCTCCTGTGGATACGATGTGCAGTTCAGGAAATCTGTCCTGTCCCTGAGCACGGGGATTGGAACCATTGGCTTCTTTGCCTTTGCAGGCATGTCTAAGGATTGGTGGGCTGCCCCACCATAGCTTGGACCCCGCTGCATTTTTTTTTTCTTCCACTTACCCTACCATCTAGTTGGTTCTGGAACAGCCTGGTATTGAGGTCCCCAGACCATATCCCAGCTGCCCAGTAGCCCTCCAGGGACAATAGAACATTCTCCTTTTTGTGGCTCTCCAGAGGAAGATGCAGGTGTTCCCAAGTTTTCCCAGGATTCAGGCCAGTCTTGAAAGTTAGCCAGTATGGGTTTCTGGTTCTACAAAGATCTCCCAAGGACCCACTCTACTCTAGCCAAAGTGTTGTCAGCTCTGATGGATCCCTGGAATCCACTTTAAGTCTAAATTCTGTGGGGAGGGTTCTCTTGGGTGACAGGCAGCAAAGAACTTCTCCCTGGCTGCAGAAACTACTCCCCACCCCCTTCTGAGACTCCTCAGCTCTGTTTTGCCTTGTTGAAATCCTAGCAGATGACAACCTTAACTTAGCATAAGTGTTTACAAAATCCTCTGGAGGAAAACTCTGGACTTTCCACAGTATAACAGCTTTCTCCCCACTAGGTGACATCTTTTCCAGTTGGCTAATAGGTATCCATATAAATATAAATATTTGATTAATGAGGTTTATCAGGGAGGTAGTCCCAATTTTTAAAGACCTAGTAAAGTACACTAAAGACCTGAAATAGTCAAAGCGTTGGACACTTTGCTGACATAGAAGATTTTCTAGAAACTTCTGCTGCTCCAGAAACAGTGACGTGAAGATCGGTTGTCACATTTCAGGTGTGAGAAGGGGCTAAAGGAGAATTCTGGTCTAATAATTAGATTTTACCATCCTTTGGGCACAAAGGATTGCGTGAAGTTGTGAAGCTGGGGAGTACAATGCCAAGGATATGCTCTTTGTGCACTTCTCTGGGGGCAGCTTTTCAGTCGTCTGGCCTTGGGAGGCATTTGGGCTATTGGAGGAGGGGAAAATCAATGGTGATAAGAATATAGAGTTTAAGAGTTTGACTTTTTGGTCAAAGTTGCGGTGACCCAGATTTTCAGCTCCTTCTATATACCTGTCTCCATGAATTAAAAAAGAAAAGGTGGGGTCATGTGAAGTCTGGATATTCTCTTCCTATACTTGTTTCTTGCTTTCTTGTTTCAACTGCCTTTGGCTGATTCTCTTCCTTCAACCTTGAATGACCTTTATGCTTCTGTTGGCTGAATTCCTCCTTTAAGTTATCAGGCTCAGTAGCCCAGCAAAATCCTTCTTGAGCCCTCTGGGAGGAAGTAATCTCTTTTCTTTGAATTCCCATTGCAATATCCACACCTTTCTTATCAGGGCCCATGCCTTGCTTCCTGTCTGAACATATATCATACTTATCCCTTGTGTACTATAGGCTCCTTGGAGGGCAGGAAAATTGAGATTTTGTCTTTGTCCCCTCTCAGGTGCCTAGCAGAGAGCACAAGTACTTCTTAATGTACTGGTACTCCCCTTTTAGAAAATAAATTCTGAGAAATTATTCTCCCATTGGAACAATGACTGTTACAGTAAGCCTTTCTCCAACCTCATAGAATTGTGAGGATGTCGTTCTCCTTGAAGGGGTGGGTTTTAAATCACGTGCCTCTTTTCCTCAGGTTCCCATAAAGTGAGTCTGTCCTGCTGGTACCATGACCGAGGTTGGGCCAAGATCTCCAACATGACTTTCAGCAATGGAAAACTAATAGTTAACCAAGATGGCTTTTATTACCTGTATGCCAACATTTGCTTTCGACATCATGAAACTTCGGGAAACCTCACTGCGAATTATCTTCAGTTAATGGTGTATGTCACCAAGACCAGCATCAAAATCCCGAGTTCTCATACCCTCATGAAAGGAGGAAGCACCAAATACTGGTCGGGGAATGCTGAATTCCATTTTTACTCCATAAACGTTGGAGGATTTTTTAAGCTACGGTCTGGTGAGGAAATAAGCATTGAGGTATCCAACCCTTCACTATTGGATCCAGATCAAGATGCAACGTACTTTGGGGCTTTTAAAGTTCGAGATATAGATTGAGCCCCATTTTATGAAGTGTTTTCACGTATTTCCTAGGATGTATAGAAAACTTTAAAAACAAGCCAAGAAAGATATATGTAGGTGTGTGAGACTACTAAGAGCTATGACCCACAGGGTACAAGAAGACCCATGCCTTTGACTCTGTAGGGAGCGAATGTATTTACAGCCAATGGGAGATATTGGACTCAAGGTGTGTTACAATCTAAGGGTTTTCTTACACAGTGGTTTTTAAATTTTGTAATGAATTCCTAGAATTAAAGCAGATTGGAGCAATTATGGTTGCCTTTATGAAAAACTGCCTTTGGGCTATGGGAGGGGTCAATGCTCTGTCTCTAATCCGTGGTTAGGTGCCACGATGCAGCTGAAGTGGAAAGGGTGTCATCTAATTGCAAACTGAGGACCATCTGAAGGGTTAAATTCTTTTGAATTGTTACATCATCCTGGAACCTGCAAATAAATACTTCTTCTAATGAGGAGAAAAAAATATATGTATTTTTATATATCTAAAGTTATATTTCAGATGTAATGTTTTCTGTGCAAAGTATTGTAAATTATATTTGTGCTATAGTATTTGATTCAAAATATTTAAAAATGTCTTGCTGTTGACATATTTAATGTTTTAAATGTACAGACGTATTTAACTGGTGCACTTTGTAAATCCCCTGGGGAAAACTTGCAGCTAAGGGGAAAAATGTTGTTTGCTAATATCAACTGTATGATACTTCTTCATTCTTTTTAACTTAATAGATTTTTCAGACTTCTCAAGTCTGTTTCCAAAAAATTAAAATGGATGCCTTGAATAATAAGCAGAATGTTGGCCACCAGGTGCCTTTCAAATTTAGAAGCTAATTGACTTTAGAAAGCTGACATTGCCAAAAAGGATACATAATGCGCTACTGGGATCTGTCAAGAGTATTTATATAATTATTGAACAGTGGTTTTTTTCTACAGGTGATGCAAATTGTAAAGTTTTTTCCTGGAAAAGTTATCAGTGGCTTATAGCAAAAAAAAAATTCCATTTTTAATTTAGTGGAAGTTATTTTATACTATACAATAAAAACATTGCCTTAGAATGTTATTTTTTTTGGTATGAAAATAAATTTATAGGAAAACCTACCTTGTGATTTTGTGCTTCTCTTTTATGTCTGTCTTGCTCTGTGATCCTTCCTCTCCAATATGGTAATGTGGCTTCTATCTTTCCAAAGGTTACCGGGAGAAATGCAGATTTAATTAAAAATTAGGAACCGATTCAATTAAATTACTGAACCTCGGAATTTGAAAAATAATTTACAAGGGATTTGTATGCAAGAATGTAGCCAGATAGAACGCAGAGGCTTCACCACTCAAAAAAGAGAAGTTTGTTATGCCTATATCGTGAGAAAAAATAGTGCTTTGCACAAGTTCATAAGGCCCTGCAGAACAATCATTTGACCTGGAGGAAACCCTGAACATTGTATCTCTTACTAGTGAAGAAGCATTAACAGTGGATGGATGCTCCTCCTCAGGGAAATTTATGTGAGGGAGCCATCTAGCCCATGTTGATTACTCCACATGAGACAGAAGAAAATGAACAGCTTGGGAAGACACAGGAAGCTATAATTCAAGGCACTTGCCATTTGTGGATAAATGTTTCTTGATGGTTGGAACAGGAGAAAAGGAGAAAAATGGCAGAGGTTACAAAGAAAAAAATTGTCAATTCTTTTTGGGGGTGGGACTTGATCATTGACCAAAATACACCTATTGTTTTCAAACTATCAGTAAATCTGAGGTAGATTCATACAAAATGTCTTTTACATATCCCAATTGCTGGTCCCAAATATTCTTCATTTAAGGAAAAATTAATTTTGAGGGGCCACCGGAGAATTTCTCTACTCTCCACTGACACAAAATCTTGTTACATAGAGAGCCTTATTAGCTACCCTGGCTTCTAGAATATGATTCTATCATTTCCAAAGGTGAATAACATTCATTCATTCATTTGCTTGTTTGCTGCACATTATTTATTGAGCATCAACTATGTGCTAGGCACTGTGCCAGGCACTGGGGATATTATGGCACTTCTCTTGCCCCGCAGGAAACTTCATCTCAGTGGGAAGCCAGCCTAGTAAGAGTGTGGTAATCTCCAAGCCTTGGGCATCTACAGAATGCTGTCGGAGCAGAAAGGAGGCCATTGAACCCAATAATGGGGATCACAGAAGGTCTAGAGGTGAAATCAAAACTGGACAGGAGGTGGGCTGAATATCCATTCCCACTTTTAACTTAGAGGCAACTAACTTACAGTCTCTCAAAAATGAGCTAAAACCCAAGGCCTAGGGATGGAAAAAACCTGGAATCTAGAAAGAAAATACATGGTGGCACTAGCCAGACTGGAGAACTAACATGGTGGATGGTCTGCCATGCTAAGAGAGATCCTCTAGAAAAGACCTCGAATATTCAGCCTGACCGTAATGTGAATTTTGTGTATGTTGACAACCTGATAGGTCAGGGATACTTAGAGCTTCGCTGGAATGAATCTATGACAATGAAATGTTGGTGTGAACTGGCCTGTGCCTTGAAGGAGGCAACTGTAGCAAATGGATATGCCAGGAGGTCTGGGAAAGGCTTGTTCTCTTTTCTAGTGACACTCAAGGCTTTCCAGGAGCTGAATAGCAGAATCCGAAACACAGGATCCAAACCCTACTTTTCCCACTCACATGCTACTTTTTACTCCTGCTTTTTCTTCTCGCTCACCCCATTTTCCACTTCCACTCTTGAGTGTTTTAATCCTGTTCTTTTTTCTTTTCCCCTAATCCCTGGCTTTTGCCTCAGAGGACCATTTAGTTTCTCCGATGGCCCTCGTGGAACAGAAGGCTGCTGCATCTGATTGTAATAGTACCTGACCATGTCAGCACTCAGCACAGTGAAGTGAAGGTTGAGGAGTGACAAAATATGTCAGGAAACCAACACATACTGGATGCTAGGGCAAATGGAACTGTTTGCTTATTCTACCTACTCCATTTCAATCTTCTTCCCAACACCTGCCAAATCTGAAGCAAGGGAAGCATGCCAAATTTGAAGTCATCTCTCTTCTTGAGTCGGTTTTGACAGCTATACCAGGTCCACGCATCCTTGCATCTTCCCAAAAATCTACATGCGCAGCCATCCTTGTCTAGCAAATTTGTTTTTCTCCCTTTCCTCCTGCTTCCTTTTGTCTCATTCATCTCCATCAGGCCATCCTAGAGAACTAACCAGAGAAGATCCATTTCCCCAGTGACTTAGGTGGGAACCTAAGCACCTCACGCTTCATCCTCTCTGTGTGTGTGTAATTATCAATGTGGCTAGAGACAGCGGCCTGGCGTTATACGTACACATTTTAGGGACCCAACTTTGACTCAACCTGCAGTTCCACGTTTAGCCTGTGGAGTCACTGGGGAGCACTCCAAGCACGTGCTGGCTTCAGGCTTGGCTTTGTTAATGGATTCTCTAGCTTCCTTGCAATGAAATTGATATATGTTCCCCAGTAGTTGCATTTATAAATGCTAATTAGTTAGTGAGTCACATTATTATGATTTAGCCTTGTGTCCCTTTGTACAATAAAAAATTTGTACACAGTGTTAGCTATAAAACAGAAATCTATCCTTTCGATTAATAGTACTTTTATGATACTGCTACTCTTCTAGTCTTGTAGTTTAAAAATTCTGTTTCCTAATCATCTACCCTCACCTCCCTTCTCCTTTGCTGACTGACTTTTTTCTGTTGTTATGGCATCTTGACCAGTGCTCTATTTGCAGTGACAAGCTCTTTGATATTATCAGATGTGGACCACTTACAACATTATTCATATGCTACTGGCTTTCCATATCTGTAGAAAAATCCTGTAGAATCATGTGCTTTGAAAATTCAAAGAGGTAGCCCTTTCCGTTGGCAAAGGAATGAGTTAGGAGTCACTTGCTCCGTTTGTAGCAGCCAGAGCTAAGATACCAGGAATCAGGGCTGGTTTCAGAGACAAGAAGTTCTCCCGATAAAAGATAATAGATATTTCAATCTCCCTTATCAGGGTCTTAAAATCAAGGGATGTCATTTTCTTGGGAAAAATCCATTTTCTTCCCTTTCCTATGGATTCTGAAGAAGCTGTGTTGCCTCAAAAGACTGATCTCAACAATCCCACGTTGGTGGAATGAAAGTACCTCATGAGACGTGAACATCTTTTGGAAGAAGGATCGCAGATTTGGGCATCAGCCAGATTCAGGCTTGGAATCTGAGCTCTGCTGCCTGGTAACCCTGGGCAGATGGCCACCATTCGGATTTCAGCTCCCTCCCTTGTAAAGCAGGAGTCTCCCTGTCTGTGTTGAAGAGCTGTGAGCATTAGCAATGGGAGGTGCTCAAGTAGGAGCCACCGTTTTTAACCTCTCATCCCATTTGCTACATCCCGAGTCCCAGGTCACGCACACAGTTTGTCCTCTTTTCCTCTAGCTGCCCGGCACAGCCTGTGCTGAGTGAAGCACTATGCTCTGAGTGGTGGGGGACACCAGGAGAGAGATGGTATTAATTTCCTGGGGCTGCAGGATGGTCACGTGGCTGGTGGCAGGAAGGGCAGGGGGGTTGAGAGATCAGAACCATACCTGTGACCCTGAAATCTTTCGTAAGTTACCAGCATCCTCATGCGTTTGTTTTTATTGCATTTCTGCTGGGAGCCGGTAGAAGGACAGCATTTGCCCAAACACTGTGAGATGCAGAACAGAGCACCCTGCAGAAGCAGGAAAGGAGGGAAGTGTGGGGCCACAGACATGACCTTGGGGTGGAGGTGCTGTACTTTGAGGTGGGGTCCTTGAACCTTCTCTGGGTGGGGAAACCTGTGCTGAGGACACTTGTTCAGGTTTAAGACGGAGTATTCAAATTTAGAAGGAAGACATCCTAGACCCTCATCAGTAAAAGGAGAAAAGTTCACACACAACTCTAGGGAAAGCACAAATAATAAATGAGACTTACCGAGAATGTCCAAGTGAGGAAACACGTCATGAAATAGGCAAGGGGCATCTAGAGGAGTTTACCTAAATCCCAAGGTGCAGAGAGACACTGCAGCAGAGGAAGAAAGAGATGCCCACGGCGTGTCAGGTCTACACTAGAAACAGAAGCGGCACCTTCCGTTGCCTTCTCTTCTACAACATCACCAAATCGGTGGCCCGTAATCCAAAAGGCAAGTCCCATCCCCTACTAGGCCCAAGTCAATAGTTAGGGAGCCGCGAGGAGCGTCTGGCTTATGGGAATGAAATAGGAAAGCAACTTGTGGGTGAGAATCCATGTCGGTTCAGGGATGAGTAGTGTGTTGCCAAAGGCTCAAGCAGGGGTTCAATTTTGAAAGAAGACTGGCAGGATCCCCAGAAGTGGGTCCGGCCCCAGCCGTCTGGAGGTACAGGCGGTGCCCGCTGCCAAGACATGGGGGAGCCCTAGGCTGGGTAGAAACCCCAGTGTCCATGTTCCTGGGAGAACTGGCCTGACAGGCTGGTGGGCTTCCTTGTGGGAAAGGTCAGGAAGCTTCCATGCAATCCTGACCCGGAAACCGCTAGAGACTGTTACCCTCCGTATTAGTGTCCTGGAGCTGCTGGACAAATGGCCACAGACTCGGTGGCTTAAAACGAAAAAAACTTATTCCCACAGTTCTGGAGCCAGAAATCTAAAATCAAAGCTTGGGCAGGGCTGCTCTTGCTCTTGTAGATCTAGGGGAGACTACTTTCTTTCTTCTCCCAGCTGCTGGTGGCTCCAAGAGTCCCCTATGGCTGTTTCACATCAGTCTCTGACGCTGTCTTCCCTTGGCATTCTCCCCATCTCCCCATGTCTTCTTTCCTTCTGTTTCTTATAAGGACAACTGTCGTTGGATTTAGGGCCTGCCTGGATAATCCAGGAAGATCTCTCAAGATCCTTAATTACATCGGCAATGACCTGTTTCCTAAATAAGGTGACATCCAGAGATTCTAGGGGCTAGGATGTAGACGTGTCTTTGGGGGGGGCCACCATTCAACTTACTAAACTTTCCAAATCCCAACCATTAATTGGACCAGCCACCCTGGTATCCTCCTTTCGGCGGCAATGGCTTCCAGGGAAGAGGCTGGGACTGGGGAAACTGTAAGTAAAAGAATGAATGATCCAAAAATCCCTCGATCTGTGACTTGCATGGAGAAAGATCCCAGAGGGAACAGACACATATGAGACGGTTGCTGTGTTACAGATATGGAATTAGGGATATTTTCTTCATTTCAAAATTTTCCTGTTATGACACTACCATTGAATTCAATAATAAAGAGCATTAAAGTTGATCTTTTCAATAGAGAAACGGCATTGAAGCTTTTGGCGCTAAATAAGCCTAGAGCTCCATGATGTAAGCCTGTGTGCTATTTTTTTTTAATTGAAGAATAGTTAATTTACAATGTTGTGTTAGTTTCAAGTGTACAGCAAAGTGATTCAGTTATGCATACATACAGACAAACATACATACATATATATACATATATATATTTTTTCAGCTTCTTTTCCATTATAGGTTATTACAAGATATTGAATATATTTCCCCGTGCTATACAGTAGGTCCTTGTTGTTTATTTCATATATAGTAGTGTGTATATGTTAATCCCAAACTCTTAATTTATCCACCCTCCACCCCGCTATCCCCTTTAGAAACCATAAGTTTGTTTTCTATGTCTGTGAGTGTATTTGTTTTGTAAATAAGTTCATTTGTATCATTTTTTTTAGATTCCATATATAAGTGATATTATATGATATTTATCTTTCTCTTTCTGACTTACTTCGCTTAATATGATAATCTCTAGGTCCATGGACCTGTGATTTTGAAATGGAATACCCTAGAAGCTTGGGGAAAGTGTGTTTTAGAATGAGAAGAAGTGACCTCTCCCCAGTGTTGAAATTAGGAACAGGAACAGGCTTATCATCCAACATTCCCTCATTCTCTTCTGATACACGTTTTTCCACCACTCTCCTGATTTTAGAAGACAAGATGAGGAAGCAGCACAGTTTCAAAGAAGAATCTTTTCCTGGATGTGTTAAACCCAAGAGGCTCCAAGTTAAATTTTTAAAGATGACTTGACAACTTGTTCACCTTGTTTTCTGCCCTCAGCAAGGTACTAAGCTTGACAGACAGAGACAAGTTAATTGAAATGTCCCCTTAGCTGGCAAGCTCCTTGGGTAAAGATGGAAAGATGGCATCCTTGTGGCATGGCTGTTTAATAAGGTGTGTGGGTTGTATTCTCCCCATCTCCCCATGTCTTCTTTCCTTCTGTTTCTTATAAGGACAACTGTCGTTGGATTTAGGGCCTGCCTGGATAATCCAGGAAGATCTCTCAAGATCCTTAATTACATCGGCAATGATCTGTTTCCTAAATAAGGTGACATCCAGAGATTCTAGGGGCTAGGATGTAGACGTGTCTTTGGGGGGGGCCACCATTCAACTTACTAAACTTTCCAAATCCCAACCATTAATTGGACCAGCCACCCTGGTATCCTCCTTTCGGCGGCAATGGCTTCCAGGGAAGAGGCTGGGACTGGGGAAACTGTAAGTAAAAGAATGAATGATCCAAAAATCCCTCGATCTGTGACTTGCATGGAGAAAGATCCCAGAGGGAACAGACACATATGAGACGGTTGCTGTGTTACAGATATGGAATTAGGGATATTTTCTTCATTTCAAAATTTTCCTGTTATGACACTACCATTGAATTCAATAATAAAGAGCATTAAAGTTGATCTTTTCAATAGAGAAACGGCATTGAAGCTTTTGGCGCTAAATAAGCCTAGAGCTCCATGATGTAAGCCTGTGTGCTATTTTTTTTTAATTGAAGAATAATTTACAATGTTGTGTTAGTTTCAAGTGTACAGCAAAGTGATTCAGTTATGCATACATACAGACAAACATACATACATATATATACATATATATATTTTTTCAGCTTCTTTTCCATTATAGGTTATTACAAGATATTGAATATATTTCCCCGTGCTATACAGTAGGTCCTTGTTGTTTATTTCATATATAGTAGTGTGTATATGTTAATCCCAAACTCTTAATTTATCCACCCTCCACCCCGCTATCCCCTTTAGAAACCATAAGTTTGTTTTCTATGTCTGTGAGTGTATTTGTTTTGTAAATAAGTTCATTTGTATCATTTTTTTTAGATTCCATATATAAGTGATATTATATGATATTTATCTTTCTCTTTCTGACTTACTTCGCTTAATATGATAATCTCTAGGTCCATGGACCTGTGATTTTGAAATGGAATACCCTAGAAGCTTGGGGAAAGTGTGTTTTAGAATGAGAAGAAGTGACCTCTCCCCAGTGTTGAAATTAGGAACAGGAACAGGCTTATCATCCAACATTCCCTCATTCTCTTCTGATACACGTTTTTCCACCACTCTCCTGATTTTAGAAGACAAGATGAGGAAGCAGCACAGTTTCAAAGAAGAATCTTTTCCTGGATGTGTTAAACCCAAGAGGCTCCAAGTTAAATTTTTAAAGATGACTTGACAACTTGTTCACCTTGTTTTCTGCCCTCAGCAAGGTACTAAGCTTGACAGACAGAGACAAGTTAATTGAAATGTCCCCTTAGCTGGCAAGCTCCTTGGGTAAAGATGGAAAGATGGCATCCTTGTGGCATGGCTGTTTAATAAGGTGTGTGGGTTGTTTTTTTTTTTTTTTAAACTAGATTGTTAAAAGGAACTCAACAAGTCAGCTGAACACTTTTGTTTGTGACATAGTAAGGATTGGTGATAAAGGCAATAAAGGCGTTTGTTAAAAACAGAAACTTCAGTGTTTCAAAACCTAGGAATTTTTATTTAAGTCTGAAATATTGGCCCATAGAAGTCCAAACCTGCAAGTTATGGTGTCTAGAGAGCATCTACTGGCCTGAAAAGAGGGTTTGGCTTCTGGCCCTATACCATTGCAAAAATTCTGCTTTTCCATCAGTAAAGGCTGGCTAAAGGGAGGAAAACAGGCAAACATGGGTAGAAAACCTTTCTTCTTTTTAAAAAAAATTTTTTATTTATTTATTTTTGGCTGCGTTGGATCTTCGTTGCTGAGCACAGGGTTTCTCTAGTTGCAGCGAATGGGGACTACTCTTCATTGCGGTGCTCGGGCTTCTCATTGCAGTGGCTTCTCTTGTGGCGGAGCACGGGCTCTAGGCACATGGGCTTCAATAGTTGTGGCACATGGGCTCAGTAGTTGTGGCACACGGGCTTAGTTCCTCCATGACATGTGAGATCTTCCTGGACCAGGGATCGAACCCATGTCCCCTGCATTGTCAGGTAGATTCTTAACTACTGTGCCACCAGGGAAGTCCCAGAAAACCTTTCTTATCTGTGCTTCACAATAAAATCCTTTGAAATTTGTCATGCACTGTTAATATCATAGCCTTTAAATTATTTTTAAAAAGCCATAATATGACATAATCTTGTTTCTATAGGGGGCTTAGGGAGATTTCTGTGGTTATTGGTACCCCTGGAAAGAATGAGTCATTTAATGTCCTGGGTCTACCAGAATGCAAGTCCTGACCCAGAAGTGGTAGACCAATTTAGTCCACTTAAAAATAATATTTTAGGGGCTTCCCTGGTGGCGCAGTGGTTGCGCGTCCGCCTGCCGATGCAAAAAAAAAAATAATAATAATAATATTTTAAAATATCTGTTCAAGATTTATTTAAGAGAGAAGAGTGATAAATATGTAAAGGCAGAGAAGGGAGCTGCTGGTGGCAATATTAAGCCTCCTTTTGGCTGTCCTGAACAGTTCAGATCTGGCCCAAACTTGCATATCACTCAGTAAAAGGACTCCTGAAGTTCATCAGAACCCCCGTAAATAGCACAGCAGCTCCCTTTCATTAGAGGAACACACCCCTTAGGAGCCAAATCTCTACGGATGCCCCAGGAGACAAACATGAATTCCTTCCTGGCACACAGAGAAGTAAATATACCCTTTTCATCTCTATCTTCTTACATTTCAAGTGCCCCAGCCATGAGCCCCTCCAGCCTACCCAATTTGGCTCTGTAAAATGTACACTGCAGTCACCAGTCTTTCAAAAGAAAAAAAAATTTCCCTTCTTATCCCAGAAAAGGGCTTATGAACTATAGTACATCCAATTGTCAAAAATCAAGTCTATTAATGCATTTTCATGCATTTTTCTTTGCCTTGATCAATGATTAAGAAATACCTGCATTTGTTTCTTCTCTTTTACCAAATCCATGCCAGCATTAGTCCCATGGTTAAAAATTGTGAATCAGGCAGTAGTAAGACATGTTTCTTTTCAGGTTTTGAGACCCTCCTATATATTGAACACTATGCTAGGCTATTTTCATACATAATCTATTATAATCCTCACTACAATTCACTGTAATGACTGGTATGATCCCATTTTATAGACTCGTAAATAATAAGTGACATCTGGAGTGTGTGTGTGTGTGTGTGTGTGTGTGTGTGTGTATTTGGGATTTGAATGTGAAAATGTAGTAGGCTTTTTTTGGCACTCCTTCAGTCACAGACAATGTGACTGCTGTCATTCCTTCTACCTGAAATGTCCTGCCACTTCTCCCCTGACCACCAGATTCTCACCATCCTTCAAGACCTTGTGTAAGCCCCACATTCCCCATGAATCCATCAGTCATCTTTTCCTTGTGAATTCCTATTGTTCTCTGTGGTTGTGTGTGTGCGCGTGTGTGTGTGTGTGTGTGTGTGTGTGTGTGTGTGGTATGTGTGTCTATTCTAGTGATTCTGCTTCCCTCCTTTAACTTTGACTGATATACATACTCTCCAAGTCAACTAACATGAGTATCCAGTCTAATAATTCATTCATTTAACCAAGAGTTATTTAGCACTGTTCTTTGTGTTTTAACCAAATCTAGGACTCAGTTATCTCTTGTCTCCTACCACTTTTGATTGTCTCCTAAGTCGTGGTCATGCCTTCCAAGAGGGGTGTGAGCTGCTTCAGTACCGGGGAGGCTGTTCTCTGTGCTTCTCTTGTACTCCCAAATGTGCCAAGCAGATAAGGGAGGGGGGCAGGTGAAAAGAACTTGATACAGGCTTGTTGAGTACCTGATTGATGAATTCACCTGTGTCCTCTGTCAATCGTAAGCATCCACAGGCCAACTTGTGTGTGTAGCTCTTAAGAGCCCTTTGAATTTTGGCCCCAACTTCCTGCTGAGGCTACACAGAATGGGGTGAGTGGTGAGGGGGTGAATGGAACCAATGGGGCCACATTTATGTGTTTTTTTCAGGTGTAGTGCCTTACATCAAATCCCATGGGAGGGAGATACAACAGAGTGGAAAGCAGAGCAAATTTCATGTTTTGAGATCAGAGAGCTGGTCTTGCCCCTGCAATAACTGTCTCAAATTTTGGATCAGAAACTTAATCTTTCTGTAGCTTACCTTCTATATTCACAAAATTAAAATATTTGGGTTGGCAAAAAAGTGCCTTAGGTTTTTTAGTAAAAATAAAAGACACATTTTTCATTTTCAGCAAGAACTTTATTGAACAACGTATTCACCCTTTTGTTCCACTACCTTCTGCCATTTTTCAGGCAACTTCATAATCCCATCTTCCCAAAACTTTTTATCTTTTTGAGCAAAGAACTGTTCCAGGTGCCTTTTACAGTCTTCCAGGGAATTGACATTTTTTCCATTAAGAGAATTTTGTAAAGAACGAAACAAATGGAAATCCGAAGGTGCAATGTCTGGTGAATACAGCGGATGAATGAAGACTTCCCAGCCAAGCTCTAACAGTTTTTGCCTGGTCATCAAAGAAATGTGCAGTCTTGCGTTATCCTGATGGAAGATTATGTGTTTTCTGTTGACTAATTCTGGATGTTTTTCATCAAGTGCTGCTTTCAGTTGGTCTAACTGGGAGCAGTACTTGTTGGAATTAATTATTTGGTTTTCTGGAAGGAGCTCATATTGAGGACTCCCTTCCAATCCCACCATATACACAACATCACCTTCTTTGGATGAAGACTGGCCTTTGATGTGATTGGTGGTGGTTCATTTCGCTTGCCCCATGATCTCTTCCGTTCCACATTATTGTACAGTATCCAGTTTTCATTGCGTGTCACAATTTGTTTTAAAAACGGAACGTTTTCATTACGTTTAAGTAGAGAATCGCATGAGGAAATATGGTCAAGAAGGTTTTCTTCACTTAACTTATGTGGAACCCAAACATCAAAGCGAATGACATAACCAAGCTGGTGCAAATGATTTTTAACGCTTGATTTGGATATTTTGAGTATGTCAGCTATCTCCTGCGTGGTACAACACTGACTGTTCTCAATTAATGTCTCAATTTGACCGCTATCAACTTCAACTGGTCTACCCTACCGTGGAGCATCGTCCAGCGAGAAGTCTCCAGCACAAAATTTAGCAAACCACTTTGACACATTCAATCAGTCACAGCACCTTCTCCATACACTGCACAAGTCTTTTTGTGTGTTTCAGTTGCGTTTTTACCTTTCTTGAAGTAATAAAGCATAATATGCTGAAAATGTTGCTTTTTTTCTTTCATCTTCAATATTAAAAAGGCTACTACACAGATTTCACCAATTTTGATGTCTTTTTTAAAATGCATGCTGATATGACAGCTGTCACATACAATCTAACAAAATTGTTTCAAATTAAGTTAAAGACAACTAAGTGCTACTAGAGCCATCTTACAGAACTAACCGAAAGAACCTTTTGGCCAACGAATAATAATAGCCACTTCACCTACCTTGCGTTTTTGAGAATTCAAGGAAAACAAATGTGCAAATGTGTCAAAGGGAATAAATTATACTATGGGTTGAATCGTGTCATAATTCTTGAAGGCAGTCTGACCAGTTACTCAATTGGACCTGATTGGCATGTAGGAGCTGTCCTGAAGTCCAGCTCATTCTCACCCCCTTTGGTACCATCTCCCAACCAGAAATCATTTCTGGGGAAGATTTTAGGGGTCCATGGGATCAATTCATGTGCTGGTCTCTGTTGATCCAGATCTTCAAATGAATTCTATTTTGATTTGACATTTCAAGTGGTTTTTCTCCTGTTGAGCTCTGGTTTCACATCCCGTAGGCTGAGCTCATCTCTTTCCAACTTTCCTTTTTCTAAAGGAAAGAAGAGAAAGGAGGAAAGGCAGAAAGGGAGTGCATTTTCATCATAGTTACAATAGATCACTTTCTCTTTCCTGCAGGCAAAGTAAAAATGTCCTCGAAGTAGCAATGAATCAGAGTATCAGGACCAAATCCATCCTCTTCTCCCCATCCACCGAGCACTTCTATACTTCTCGCTCTCAGCCTGGGGAAGCTGATCAGCCTTGTGGTAAAAATGAGGGGAGTCCATGGAGATGGCATCTGAGATAATTCTTCATTTAAAAAAAAAAATGATTCTTTAGGGACCTCCCTGGCAGTCCAGTGGTTAAGACTCTGTGCTTCCACTGCAGGGGTCGCAGGTTCAACCCCTGGTCGTGGAACTAAGATCCCACATGGTGTGTGTGGCATGGCCAAATTAAAAAAAAAAAGAGCATTTAAAGACCACCTCCATTTAAAATCCTCACAGCCTAGAGTGTCTAGCACTTAATAAGGACTCAATAAAATACAGAACAAAATTTAAGCCAATTTTTAGAAAAATAAAAAGTCTTAGAGAGGATCTCCAAGAGATATGTGTATTACAGTAGAAGGAAAATTCCCCAATAAAAAGAATGGCTCATAAGGAGAAGCATGTTGGTTAGAAAAGAGATATTTTGGGGGGGTGCATATGTGTGTTGCGTCCATGTGTATTTAGAAAGTATAACTCAGGATGCTTTTATCTGTAAGTAAGAGAGTCACCCTCAAAGTGACTTAAACAAACAATGGGGGAATTAGGAATTTTTTTTTTTTTGCATAACAAGAAATCCAGCAGACGATCAGGCTACAGGTATATGTCAAGGCTCCAGGTCTGCTTCTTACTGTTCCCTTTGATCTGTTCTCCTTTGTGTGTTGGCTTCACCCTCTTGGTGTTAGCAAAATGGTCGCAGCAGTTCCGGGCATCAAATCCGGATACAACAATGTTCAGAGGAAAAAATAATAAGCACGGCTAGCCCAGTCTCAGCCAGTGCCCTTGCGGGGCTCCCAGCAGTGAAGGGAGTAAGTTTTGCAATTCCCACAAACCGGCTTCTAGCTAGAAGCCAGATGAGACCAGAGGGAGCTGTATGTGCAGCTTCTGGAAAGCCATCTTGATAAGGATTTTTTTATACCACTTTTGTGTACAGAAGGCAAACTGGAGGATTTCTCTGCAGCAAAATCCCATTGAGTACTAATCCACTCACAGCTGTGTGACCTTCACCTGAACCTTTCCCTCCATGCTTACTTGGCTTAAAAGCAATGCTTTGGGGCTGGATTTCCAGCACGCACACATTTTTTCTGAAACCTGAAATACCCCTTAAATGTCCTGCTCTAGCCAATACACTAAGGATGTAATATGGAAGCTTACTGTTCTTTTAACATGAGCCCTTCCTGGCTTGCTAGAGGCTTGTTCTTCCAAACTTGTTTGGCTGCTCAGAACATGAGATCAGTAGTCATTTTGAGTTCTGAGATGACTTAACAATTGCTTTGGATCAACTGCACGACTGGCCCAAATGACTGCAAAAATTGGTCATTCAGATGATGGAGAAACATGTTTCAACTGAACAACAGTCGAATTTGTGTCAGCCAGTTGATGCGGCCAAAGCCCAGTCTGCTCTTCCTACCCGACCCCCACCTCCGCTGGCTCCCAATCCCCCTTCACAGTCCTCTCTTGACAGAATGATTTTCTAAAACACAATCACAGTCATGTCAGTCACTGGAGCCGTACATCATTTCTCAATGCCAACAGACTAAGTGCAAAACATCTACTGGCATCAATCTCTTTTTGCAAGCTTTTCTCCTGAAATCTCTGTCCCCTGGCCTCTACAGGCTGTGCTCCAGTCACACCAAGATACCAGCTGTTGGGAATTCCCTGGTGGTCCAGTGGTTAGGACTCTGCGCTCTCACTGCTGAGGGCCCGGGTTCGATTCCTGGTCGGGGAACTAAGATCCCACAAGCTGCGTGGTGTGGCCAAAAAAACAAACAAAAAACAAAATACCACCTATTACCTCATTGGCCACACATGCCCTTCACACCTCTGAGACTGTGCCCGCTGCTCTGGGTGGGCTTTCCGCCTCTCCGCCTCATATCTGTCCCTTATCCTTGAATGTACGGCTCCAACATCATCTTTTGCGTGAAACTTTCTTTATTCTCATGACCGTCAGCCAGTTGATCCCTTCTCTGGGCCCCTGTGGTGCTTTGGTTTTAGTGCTCAAAGGTTAAATTGTAATTATTTACTTACTGTTTGTTCCTCTCAGTAGAGCAGAGACTTTTTTTTATTCATCTTTGTGGGCATGGTACTCAGCCCGATGACCAGAAACTAGGGGCTGCCCAAGGAATATTTAATGAGGAAAGGAAGGGAGGAAGGAAGGAAGGAAGGAAGGGAGGGAGGGAGCAGGAATGAAGGAAGCTGATCAACTTGCTGTCCTAAATCCTAGCACTCCTCAATCCCCTCTCAAGTCTTATCTCTGGCCAAGAATACAAATGAAGACTGAAGGTGATGAAAAGATATGAAGGTAGCATCTGGAGGATGTCTAGCTGCCCCAGGCAGCTCTTCAATAGGCAGCCTAAACAGCGTGAGCAACAGCCTTCTCTCTGTGGAACAGATACTCCTCACTCAGCAAATGTTATAGTGAGAGTCTTTTCTGTGCCAGTCATGTGCCAAGTGCCTTTAAAAAAGAAAAGAATTAGACATGGCCTTCAGTGGTCTACAATTTAGTTATCTCAATCTTCTCTTCTGGGTACCTCAGATTTCATCATCCTCTTTTCTCACCTCATAAACTTTCCCTGCTCTTTAGTTCTCTGTTGTTTCTAAACCTTGGATGTCACTGCACAAGGTCCCGAGAATGCCCCTATTTTCACATCTCACTGAACCTGAATGCAGAAGTCAGATGATCAGCCTCTTTTTTGTTTCTCGGGGCTTTCCTCTGCAAATCTGCTTTTCACAGTATTCTCTCTCTCCTCTCTTTCTACGACTCCAATTTCACGTATATTAGACCTTTCACTCTTTCCATGTGCATCCCACACTCTCTTCTTCACTTTCCATCACTTTTTATCTCCATGCTTCAGTCTGGGTATTTTCTACTGATCTGTTTTCCAGCTCACTAATCCTAGCCTTTACTGTGTCTTATTGCTGCTAATTCCTTTTAATGTATAGATTTTAATTATTGTATTCTTTAGTTCTAGAATTTCTTTTTTTATATAAATTTATTTTATTTTATTTTATTTATTTTTGTTGGTGTTGGGTCTTCATTGCTGCGTGTGGGCTTTCTCTAGTTGCTGAGAGTGGGGGCTACTCTTCATTGTGGTGCATGGGCTTCTCATTGTGGTGGCTTCTCTTGTTGCAGCGCATGGGCTCAAGGCGAGTGGGCCTCAGTAGTTGCAGCGTGTGGGCTCAGTAGTTGCAGAATGCGGGCTCTAGAGCACAGGCTCAGTAGTTGTGGTGCATGGGCTTAGTTGCTCCGCAGCATGTGGGATCTTCCTGGACCAGGGCTCGAACCCGTCTTCCCTGCATTGGCAGGCAGATTTTTAACCACTGCGCCACCAGGGAAGTCCCAGTTCTAGAATTTCTATTTGATTTTTTTTCATAAGTAGTTTTTCACTGAACATCTCCCTTTTGTCATCTACTTTTGAACTGATTAATCTGTGTTTGATATGTTTGATAACTTCAATATTTGTGTCATTGTTCTGAATATTATTGCTACATAACAAACCACCCCAAAACTTAATGATTGCATAAAGCAACCATCTGGCTGGAATAATTTAGAGACATCTTCCCTCATGGCTGGCAGTTGATGCTGTTGGCTAGTGGTGCTTTCTACCACGGCTGCCTCAGGGTGGTTGAATTTCCTACATGGTGTCACTTTAGAAGCTAAATAGAGATTATGGGGATGAGGGGGTGGGAAAGTAAGAGTGTGAGGAGAACAGTCAGAAGGTTATTGCTGCAGGGTCAGATTTCAGCATCCAAAATACTGACGTTCAAAGATGGTAAGGACACATGGGCACACACCTCATTCCACCCCCATGCCAAGCTGCCAAAAAAAGTGAAAGATTGTATTGTAACAATAATTATATATTATCACATTATGATAGTTAACATTTATTGAGAGATTACCAGGTACCATGAAGCCTTAACATCCCCACAAAATAATTGCCACCAACAGATGAATGGATAAAGAAGATGTGGCACATATATACAATGGAATATTACTCAGCCATAAAAAGAAATGAAATTGAGTTATTTGTACTGAGGTGGATGGACATAGAGTCTGTCTTACAGAGTGAAGTAAGTCAGAAAGAGAAAAACAAATGGGAAGGGTAAGCTGGGACAAAGTGAAAGAGTGGCATGGACATAAATACACTACCAAATGTAAAATAGATAGCTAGTGGGAAGCAGCCACATAGCACAGGGAGATCAGCTCGGTGCTTTGTGACCACCTAGAGGGGTGGGATAAGGAGGGTGGCAGGGAGGGAGACGCAAGAGGGAAGAGATATGGGGATATATATATATATGTATAACTGATTCACTTTGTTATAAAGCAGAAACTAACACACCATGGTAAAGCAATTATACTCCAATAAAGATGTTTAAAAAAATTGCTATTATTATCCTCATTGTATAGATTTGGAAACGAGGCAAGAAAGGTCAGCAACTTGGCCAAGGACACACAGTAAGTGGCAGAGCCAAAATTCAAATCCAGGCAGTTATATTCCATAGGCCACTAGGCAACATGGTATTATACACAATACAATGGGCCAGGTATTCACTGTCTTCCATTTTCTATCCGCATCCTGTCTAAACACCAGGCAACAGCAGTTACTGAGAGCTCAATGCAGCCATTACCTTTAGACCGGAGAGGTCAGGCAGGAATTGGGCTTCACCATCGTTTATTAGGTCCTCTAATCAAGGCCCCCAGTGACCACAGTGGGGGGAGGGCTGGATCTGGAATTTGGATTTAGTCACAAGATCCAGCTCAAGTCTAGGCTCTGCCATTTGCTAGTTCTGTGACCCTGAACAAGCCATGTGACCTCTCAGTGTAAAGTTTCCTCATTACTAAGATGAAGATATTAAGACTGTAAATGATGACTATTATCTTCATGACTATGGAATTGGAGGAGAGAAAGAAAGAGTGAACAGGCACACCCCCACTGCTGGGAGAGGCGTGGAGAGTGGCAGCAACCAGCCAGAGGAAGACAGCATTCAGACATAGACCCCTCTGACCACGACAATACTGAATTAGTAAATAATGCGGTGGAGTGTGTGAGAAGAAGGTGCACAAGGGGACAGGACACAATGACGATGGGGAAGTTAATCTCCTCTCTCCCTTCCCCGTGTTTGCTGGGGGCAGAGGCCAAGGGCTGAGAGTGAGTTTCTCCTCCTCCCAATCCCCCCCTGACCCGGTCGCCATAGGATGGGGGGTACAGTTGTCTCTGGGGAGGATGGGGAGCAGTTGGGAGTGGGGAGGGGATGGGGACAGAGATGGGAGAGGCAGTGGCAGGTGGGACGGCCAGCGAGCTGACACTCCAAGATCCCAGCTCACGCTCCATTGTTCTATCAGACTTCAGTTGTAAAGCGAGTAATTCAAAGATAAAATTACTAAGAACTTTAAGCCAGTGCTGGCAGAGTCTTAAACCCCTAGGTTGCAGGGCCACGAAGACCGCACTGGTCTTGGGCTCTGCACAGCTGCAGTTGGGTGCTAGACTCTGCAGCAAAGCCAGGTGGGCTTGGCGGAGGAGGTGGGGTCAGTTCTGCCTGGAGGTCTTCTAAAGACAACGTCAAATCACAAGTCTGAAAACACAAAGGGTCGTTTATTAGGTTCCCTACCTCAGATCTACAGGCTCAGCCTCCTCCGCCCTCCTTTTAGGGAGACCAAGAATGGTCTTTGTTTGCCTTAGTTTTTGCTGACTACCATCTATTGGGAGGAGGGTTTGGACACTGATGTTCTAGGGCTGAAGTGGTTATACTAAGTGAAAATAAACACTAATAAATCCTGCTTTACGCACTGGGGTCACACGCTGGCTTTAGGGAGCCATTTACACCCATCTATTTTTTTTTTACCGAGGCTTACAGTGGAGAAGTAACATCACTCACATGTCACAGTTCGACATGCATTTTCTTAGACGTAGGACCACTGAAAAACATCACCCTTCAGCTAGCTTTAACTCCTCTGCAGCCACACAGTTGCTGCTTACTTCACCTTCAGGGAGTGCCTTGTTCAGACAGGGCCACTTTTTTTTTTTTTTTTGTAACTGATTGATTGTTAAAAATGACTCCTCACAATAAATTGCTATAGAAATGGGTTGCAATATTCCCAGATATAAGAATCAACTTATATCTGACTATAAGATGCAGCCAATGATAATATAATAATATGAGAGCACAGATATATTGCATCTTGCATAAAACCCCACGGCTGTCTGTAATAGAAGCATTCCTCATACAGTTTAAATTTTATAAACATTACCTAAGGGTGCATTCCTTATGCATTGTATATTTTATCTAAAATTAATGTTGGCTCTGGGACATGTTAAATTCTTAATTAATTATTAGAATTTGAGGAGGTGTCATTTTAGTTTATTATTTCCAGGTTTATTGAGATGTTGACATAACGTGTAAGCTTAAAGTGTACAAGATAATGATTTCGCACATGTTTATATTGCAAAATTATTACTAGAATTTTTAAAATTAGTATTATTCTTTGGATGATTCAAATTTCTTAAAAATATGCAGTCAAAATGCATCAAGTTCCTTAAAAAGTCCATATCCTTTGACAGAGAAATTTTATCCTAGAGAAACCAGAATGGGAGGGACATATATATGTAAAAAGATGTTAACCAAAGAAATATTCTTTACAACTGCAAAATACAGAAAATTACTTAGTTATCTAACATAAGAATGATTACATAAATGATGGTATCAGAAAAACAGTATAGTCTCAACATTACGAATGGACTTTGCAGTCAGCCAGGACTGAGTTTGAAACACAGCTCTTTGACTTACTAACTTTGTGAGCCGGAGCAAATTAGTTTTTTCACCTAATGTATTAATTAGCTATTGCTAAATTAAAAACTGCCCCCAAGCTCAGGGGCTTAAGACAACAATCATTAATTATCGTAGCTTCCACATGTGCAGGTTGGCTGGGGTTGGCCTGATGGAGGCTGGGCTGGGTGCCTCAGCTCCCCGCAGGTCAGTGTGTCTTTTGGACACCCTGCTCCATGTGTCCTTCATCCTTCTCTCTGATCCTAGTGGGATCGACAAGCATGCTCTTCACGTGGTGCTAGAAGAGCCACAAGAAGAAAACGCGAAGATGCGTAAGACAATGTCACATTGTAATTTCTACCTCATTCTACTGGCGAAAGCAAGTCACATAGACCAAACCTCAAGTCAAGGAGTAAAACAAATCACACAGTGAAGGTTATGACTCCATGGCAGGAATTCTCAACCTTGGCACTCTTGGCCTTTGGGACCAGATGATCCTTCCTTGTGGGGGGCTGTCTTACGAATCATTTAATGTTCAGCAGCATTCCTGGCCTCTACACACTAGAAGCCCCTTCATAATTGTGACAATCAAAATGTCTCCAGACATCAACAAATGTTCCCTAGAGGGCAAAATTTGTCCTGGTTGAGAACCATTAGTCTGTAGGGAGAGGTGAAGAGTTAGGTACAGTAATAAGATCTGCTCCTGTGAGGATTATAATGTTATTGAACTTACACTGATTTCAGAGGATTAAATTCAACTGCTGCTCACCATTCACAATGGCCAAGACATGGAAACTACCTAAATGTCCACTGACAGATGAATGGATAAAGAAGATGTGTAGATGGAATACTACTCGGCCATAAAAAAGAATGAAATAACGCCATTTGCAGCAACATGGATGGACCTAGAGATTATCATACTAAGTGAAGTAAGTCAGAAAGAGAAAGACAAATACCATGTGATATCACTTATATGTGGAATCTAAAATATGAGACAAATGAACTTATCTATGAAATGGAAACAGATTCACAGACATATAGAGCAGACTTGTGGTTGCCAAGGGGAAGGGGGAGGCAGGGGAGGGTTGGATTGGGAATTTGGGACTAGCAGATGCAAACTATTATATATAGAATGGGTAAACAACAAGGTCCTACTGTATAGCACAGGGAACTATATTCAGTATCTTGTGATAAACCATAATGGAAAAGAATACAAAAAAGAATGTATATATGTATATAACTGAATCACTTTGCTGTACAGCAGAAATTAACACAACATTGTAAGTCAACTATACTTCAATAAAATAAATTTTAAAATAAAGAAATAAAAGACAAAATCAAATGATCCATCCACAAGGCCCAACATCCTAGTAGAAGGAATTCCTCATGAGAAAAAATTCAATTGCTGCTATTTTAGTATGTTGAATAAATGCTGGCTTCTATTATGTAGCCATAGCATAATATAATAGCTATATAATATATAATTAAATATAGCCATATAACATAGTTATTATAAAATCTAGCCACTAAAAATTAGATTTTTGAAGGATTTCTAATATCATGGGAAAATGTGTAAATATGTTTTTAAAGGAACAAAAAAGGATGTGAAATTATATATAAATTGAGAACAAATTTGTAAATAATATAAAGATAAATGGAAATATAAGTAGTTAGAAAAAGAATAGGTAGATATACAATAAACTGTTAACAGGTGCTTTTCTATTGTGGTGTAATTAGGGGTGACTCTCATTTTCTTTACATTTTTCTGTTTTTTCCCCCAGTATCTCCCAATGAGATCATATTAATTTTTTAAATTAGAAAATGGGTTTTATAAGCAAACACACATAGTTTAAAACTTGTTTAAGGTGCTCCAACCTGACTCTTCTCTCCTCCCTAAATATTCTGCTAAAACACAAAGGGACCTTTAAAAAATCATTCTATTTATCTTGTTTCTTCAGCAAATGTATTGTTATAGGTGGTCAGTAAATATTTGTGGTTGATGATTGCATTTCTTGCAGTAAAAACCACTTCTAAAGGCAAGAATATATCAAATTGGAGGAGGTTTTTTTTCAGCTTGGTTATTTTTTAAAAATTGAATTATAATTGACTTCAGTTGAAGTATAATATTATATTAATTTCAAGTATACACATAAATGACTCAACATTTATATACATTTTGAGATGATCACCACGATAAGTCTAGTTACCATCTGTCACCATTTAAAGTTATAATATTATTATGTTCCCTATTCTTTATATTACATCAACATGACTTATTTATTTTATAAATGGAAGTTTGTGGCTCTTAATCCTCTTCACCTATTTTGCCCATCCCCCACTCCCCTCCTGTCTGGCAACCACAAGTTTGTTCTATGTATTTATGAAGCTGTTTCTGTTTTGTTTTGTTTGTTTGTTTTGTTTTTTAGATTCCACATATAAATGAAATTATACGGTATTTGTCTTTCTTTCTCTGGCTTATTTCATTTAGCATGATACCCTTTAGGTCCGTCCATGTTGTTGCAAATGGCAAGATCTCATTCATTTTTATGGCTGAGTAATATTCCATTGCACATATATATACCACATCTTTTTTTTTAAGATTTTAAAGATTTTTTTAGACCATTTTTAATGTCTTTATTGAATTTATTACAATATTTCTTCTGTTTTATGTTTTGGTTTTTTGGCTGTGAGGCATATGGGATCCTAGATCCCTGACCAGGGATCAAACCCACACCCCCTGCATTAGAAGGTGAAGTATTATCCACTGGACTACCAGGGAAGTCCACATACCTCATCTTCTTTATCCATTCATCTATTTATGAACACTTCTGTTACTTTCATATATTGGCTATTGTAAATAATGCTGCAATGAACAAAGGAGTGCATCTCCTTTTTGAATTAGTGTTTTTTTTTGGGGGGGGGACATAGTCAGAAGTGGAATTGCTGGATTGTATGGTAGTTCGATTTTTAATTTTTTGAGGAATCTCCTGTTTTCCTTAGTGGTTGCACCAGTTTACATTCCCACCAACAGTTCATGAGGGTTCCCTTTTCTCCATATCCTCACCAACACTTGTTATTTGTTGTCTTTTTGATAATAGCAATTCTGACAGGTGTAAGGTGATATCTCATTGTGGTTTTGATATTAAGTTGTATGAGTTCTTTATATATTTTGGATATTAACCCCTTATTGGTTATATGATTTGTAAATATCTTCTCCCATTAAGTATGTTGCCTTTTTATTTTGTTGCTGGTTTCCTTTGCTGTGCAAAACTTTTACGTTTGATTTAATCCTGTTTGTTTATTTTTGCTTTTCTTGCCCTTGCCTGAAGAGACAGATCTGAAAAAGTATCACTAAGATGGATGTCCAAGAGCTTACTGCCTATGTTTTCTTCTAGGCGTTTTATGGTTTCAGTTTTACATTCAAGTCTTTAATCCATTTTGAGTTTATTTTTGCATATGGTATAAGATAATTGTCCAGATCCATTCTTTAGTATGTAGCTGTCCAGTTTTCCCAACAACATTTATTGAAGAGACTGTCTTTCCCCCATTGTATATTCTTGCCGCCTTTGTATAGATTATTTAACCATATGTGTGTGGATTCATTTCTGGGCTCTCTATTCTTTTCCACTGACCTCTGTGTCTGTTTTTGTGTCAGTTCCATACTGTTTTGAATACTGTTTTCATTGTTTTCTGCTTGTTTTTGTAGTTCTTTTCTGTCCTTTCTTCTTCTCTTGCTCTCTTCCTTTGTGATTTGCTGACTTTAGTGTTATGTTTGGAGTCCTTTTTCTTTATTTTTCATGTATCTATTATAGGTTTTCATTTGTGGTTACCATGAGGTTCAAGTGTAACAAAATATGTATATAACCATTTATTTTAAGTTGATGGTCACTTAAGTTTGAGTACACTTCAAAAGCACTATATTTTTACTAACCTCTCCACATTTTATGTTTTTGATGTCATATTTTACATCTTTTTATTTTATACTATTTATAAGTAGTATCCCTTGACTAGTTATTGTAGTTGAAATTGATTTTACTATTTTTGTTATTTAACCTTTATAGTAGCTTTGTAAGTGGTTGATCCATTACCTTTACTATATGGTTTATTTTACCAGGGATATTTTTTTCCTTTCATATGTTTTCTTATTTCTAGTTATGGTCTTTTCTTTTCCACTTTAAGAAGTCCATTTAATATTTCTTGTACAGCCTGTTCAGTGGTGATGAACTCCTTTAGCTTTTGCTTGTCTGGGAAACTCTTTATCTCTACTTCAATTCTGAATGATAACTTTGCTGGGCAGAATAGTTTTGGTTGTAAGATTTTTCCTTTCAGCATTTAAAATATATAATGCCCTCCCTTCTGGCTTGAAAGCTTCTGCAGAAAAATCAGCTGACAGCCTTTGGGGGCTCTTTGTACATAACTAGTTATTTTTCTCTTGCTGCCTTTAAGATTTTTCTCTTTCTCTTTAACTTTTGACATTTTATTTATAATGTGTGTTGGTGTGACCCTCTTTGGATTTATCTTGTTTAGGTCTCTGTGCTTCCTGGACTTGGATATCTGTTTCCTTTGCTAAGTTAGGGAACTTTTCAGCCATTATTTCCTCAAGTAGACTTTCTGTCATTTTCTCTCTCTCTCTCTCGCTCTCTCTTCTCCTTCCGGGACCCTATAATGCAAATATTACTATACTTGATATTGTCCCAGAGATCCCTTAAACTATCCTCATTTTTTAAAAATTCTTTTTTTCTTTTTGCTCTTCTGATTGGGTGATTTCCACTACCCTGACTTCAAGATTGCTGACCTGTTTTTCTGCATCATCTAATCTGCTATTGACTTTACCTAGCATATTTTTCATTTCAGTTACTGCATTTTTCACCTCTGATTTATTCTTTTTTTATATTTTCTTTCCCTTTTTTGAAATTCTCACTGTGTTCATTCATTCTTCTCCTGAGTTTGATGAGCATCTTTATGAGCATTACTTTTAACTCTTTATCAGGTAGATTGCTTATCTCCATTTCACCTAGTTCCCCCACCGACCCACGGTTATTTTGTTTGGAACATATTCCTCTGTCTTCTTATTTTGCCTAACTCTGTGTGTTTGTTTCTATGTATTAGATATATCAGCTCAGTCTCCCAATCTTGAAGGAGTGGCCTTACATAGAAGGTTTCCTGTGGGGTCCAGAAGAGCAATCCCCTCTGGTTATCAGAGCCAGGGACTCCAGGGGTATTCCCTGCATGGGCTGCATACACCCTCCTGTTGTGGAGATGCCACAGTTGGGCATCAGTGGGTGCATCAATAGGTGGGGCTGGCCCCCAGGCTGGCAGGCTGGCTTGGCCACAGTTGCTGTAGGTGCCCTGTTGGGCTTGGCTAGCCTGGGTGTGGCTGGCTGTGGGGCCCAGCTACAACCAGTGCAGGTGCACCAGCAGTATGGTTGGCCTCCCAGAATAGGAGCCACTTTGAAGGAGGTGCTATAACTGGTTGAGACCTCCCGCCAGGTGTAGTGAGTGATAGTCACCATGTAGGGGCATCAGCAGGGGGGCAAGTCTGCAGGGGAAAGCCAGTGCAGGGTGAGCGGTGCTGGCAAGGTAGATGGCAAACGTCAGAAATTGCACTTGCCAGTAGCAGACTAGCTAGGTCGAGGGAGAATTTTTAAAAATGGTGCCTGCTAGTGCTTCAGTTCCTGGAGAAAGTTCCAACAGATTCCTGCTCCTCTACACTCATTCTAAAGTTAGCCGATGGATCTCCATCACTATAGCCCAGGCATTTTTCAAACTGCTGCCCCTATGCTGGAACTTGGAGTGATGCTGTCCCTATGCAGGAACTTGGAGTGATGCTGCCCCTGTGCTGGAACTTGGAGTGAATGATTTTATGCATGAGCCCCTTCAAGAGTGGAGTCTTGGTTTCCCATAGCCCTTTGGCTCTTCCAGACATTGGCCCTGCTGGTTTTCTAAGTAAAATGTTATGGGAGCTTATCTTCCTTGTGCAGGTCCCCTGGAGCGGGGTTGTTAATGTGGGACTGCAACCCCTTGCTCCTTAGGGAGGATCTCCGAGTTTGTAATATCCTCCACTGCTTGGAGTGAGCATCCAGACTAGACTGGATCTCTGCCCCTCCTACCCATCTTGATGTGGTTTTTCCTCTATATCCTTAGTTGTAGAAGAGCTGTTCTGCTAGTCCTCATGTTCTCAGAGAGTTGTTCTATATATAATTGTAGTTTTGGTGTGTCTGTGGGAGAGGGTATGCGAGGATCTTCCTACTCTGCTATCTTGATCATGCTCCTCTGGGGGAATTTTTTAAATATAAAAAATTTAAGGGGATTTCCCTCATGGTCCAGTGGTTAGGACTTTGTGCTCCCAATGCAGGGGGCCCAGGTTCGATCCCTGGTTGGGGAACTAGATCCCACATGCCACAACTAAAGATCCTGTGTGCCGCAACAACGACCTGGCACAGCCAAATAAATACATACATATTTTTTAATGGAAAATATTCTACAAAATACGTGCTGCCAAAACATGTTAGTAATTTAAAAAAATATATTAAGTATTGGAGATTATATAGGGAGGCAGATTTACATACTTAGGCTGGAATTACAAACGGCCACACTTTTTCTAGTAGGAAACTAGTCAATTCTTTATAGTGTTCATATGTAACATTTCCATTTATAAGTATACCTCTCTTAAGTAAATCATCCAGAGATGTATATAAAAACTGTTAAATAAAGATGATCAATACAACAACGTAAAGCAATTATACTCCAATAAAGATGTTAAAAAAAAAAAAGATGATCAGCAAAGCATTATGTATTACAGCCCAAATTGGGAATCAATGTTCAATGATTCATCATTCATGGGTGTGGAATAGCTCTATTTGCAACCTTGTATCCATCTTGCATTTAGTAACAGACCCCTACCACACTAAGTTTTACCCAGGCTAGTGGGTCTCCAACTGATACCGACCATGGTTCTTGGCCTTCCCCAATCAATAGAAATTGACTAAAGGCCAGACAAGAAATTCAGGCAAGGCTTTATTGGGGCCCCTGCTGCAGCAGGGGGGAGCGAGAACAAACAACAGGTTCTGAGGCTTGCTCGCTCACTGAGGGGGGACAAGCTTGTTCCTTCCATGGGGTGAGGGTAGAGGTGTGTCCAGGGATCCAACTGGAGGGTGTTTTGTCCACCCTTTAGGTGGTGTTGAGTGCAGGGGTCATGCTCAGTACCCTGCTTTTGCTCCCAACCCCCTGATTTTGCTCCTGGCTCTTCAGAAGTGGCAGCTGAGTTTTGGTTTTTGTTTTGTCTTTAGTCTTTTGTATCTTTTGGTCCAGAATCTTCCCCAACTGCCTGCACACAGTTAATTTTAGTCCCATATAGTTTCTTTGTGTTTTGTAGCTCAAGAAGAGGTGTGTCCAGGTGCAAGCTTTGCAGGACTGCAGCAAAGGGTCCCAGGTCCCAGGCCTGTCTCACCGCCAGCCTCACAATTGAGATGTGACTAGAAATGATGTGAGCAACTTGAGAGTCACACCCATCAAAAGAAAGGAATCGCTTGCTCTCTACTCACCCTGAGCTGGGGTGCAGGTGTGGTGCTCATGAGCAAACAGAGACCATGTGTCTAGGGCAGGGGTCTAGCAGGTGATGGAACAAAATACAGAAGAGACCTGGGTCCCTGGATGATGTCATAAACAGAGACACTTTCATGTCCCAAACTCCTTATTTTGTGAGAGGAAATTCAATCTATTTTGCAATACTGTATTTTGGGGTCTTTTGTAACAGTAGCTTAGTGGGAATCATTAAAAAAACATAAATTGGGACCAGAAATAGTATCCTGCAGGGGTAAAAAAAAAAATGTACACTATATCACTTTCACAATTGTGTGATCTTTTAACAACTGTGTTAAAATGGATCCTTTAACAATTGTGGGATGGGCAGCAAGGAAACAGATATTGCAGGCTGAAAGGCTGATGACCTTTGTCAAACCGTGGCAAAACATTGGTAAAACTGGTTCCTATGATAACTTTGAAGACAGGTTACATTCTTACCAGGCCTGCAGCTCTGGGGTAAACAGCGAGACAAAACCAGAATGTTGGTTTCTATTGGCTGCTTCTTGCTGCTTTTAGTAGAGAGCGATGAAGTTTGGCAAGATTTGTCAGTTTGCCAGTCGAGACAGAAGGAAATACAGCCCAGATAGGGATGTCCCCTGTGCTTGGGGCTGCCGTCTGAATTGACTAGCAGTCTTGTAATTTAGGCCTCATGGAGCTGGAAATTTGAACAGTTTCAGCACCGTAAACAGAAAGAGATAAACTGTGTCTCAGAGCCTTTCTCCAGGGCCTGTTGTTAATGCGACCAGAGGAGCCAATCCGATGGCAAATATAGAATTAAGCGCATTGTTGTCTCACCCACGCCTGTTATTTTAAATGGCCTCAAAGTTATTACTGAATTGGAGAGAAAATGGCCCAAGCTTAGAGATGAATAAACAAATGTGTTCATGAACTTAAGATTGATGCAGATGAGATTGTTGGCTAACCTTACATGTTCATGGAAATGACCAGTAGCAAATAGTCTAGAAAACTGCTAAGAACTTTGAAAGAATTATGTGATCAAAGAAACCACAAACCTGGCCTGCAAAAGCTGTAATTTTCTGGTCCCTAGAGCAACCCCCAGGAGAGTTGTGCATCCTCAAGTAAGGCATGCTCCTCCACACTCACTTTAGTTGTGGCCGCAGAATTTAATGGACAAGCAGAGTCTCTGAGAGGTCAGTGGACAAAAGGACTGTCTCCCAGAGAAGAGAGCTAGTGTCTATAGATGAAGAAATTTTCTTCCTTGGTTGTGGTGGAGATGTGTCACCGTTCCTGCCCAGTAAGATTTCATCATTCTTAAGAACCATAACGATTTTCCTCTCCCATTCACCCTTTTTCCAAAAAAAAATTTTTTATTGCAGCTATCCTGTTTGACTCCACTGTTGAACACTAAGTATGGGGAAGGTGCCAGAAAACATGCCCATTAGTTAAAAAATTTCCCAGATCTGGGTACCTCCAGCCCTGATGGAGAAGACTTGATGTCACCCAGAAATCTTGAACTCTGAGTTGGATGTAGTAATTGGATGGTTTTTGAGGCAGTCCCTTTGGTGAAGGAGTGAGTATGTTCTATATGTGGTTAGCAGGGCACAGATGAGTGATTGGGGGACCTAAGTTTGAGGCTGGCAATTGTTCCCAGTATCCATTTTCTCCTAACGTTTAGTAACAAGCTCTTCCATCCTGGGGTTTTGCAAGACACATGGCTGGGCAATGGGGCGCTAACCTTTCCCAGCTTCCCTCATATAAGTAAGTGTAGCCGTGTGGTTGAATTTTGACAAATGGCAAGTGGGCAGAAAAGAATTAAGCCACTACCAAGGTACATCCTTAAAAGAGGAAGGTGCTTGTCTTCCATCTCCACTTATCTCTTTACCTTTAGCTGCAACATTATGTGGTGCTGTTGGACTGTCTTCAGTTATGTGGACCAGAGCAATGCTCCGAGGATATGAGCACAAACCTGGGTCCCTGGGCAACCACAAGTGCAGAGCTGCATAAGCCCCCTGGGAACCCTGTCCACCTCTGCGGCTATCCATGTAAAACAAGAAAGCTTGTATCTTGATGGAACCACTGTACTTTGGGGTCTCTTTGTAATAATAGTTTCAATCTACCCTAAAAACTCAGGGTACAAAAGGAACCCCAAACCAAGATATGCATTATGATCTCACATTTTTAAAAAAAATTTATGTAGGCATAGAAAAAACCTGAAAAGCTAAGTATCAAAACATTTATTTCTGGATAGTGATAGTATGAATAACTATATTTTCTTCTTTGTGATTTTCCACTTTGCATAAATATTATTTTTATAATTAAACAGGCACCAATATCGGCTATTTTTTTAAAGATAAAAGACCACAATCACACGTTTCTTTCCCTCACTCTTTTTTTTTTTTTTTTTTTTTGTGGTATGCGGGCCTCCCTCTGCTGCGGCCTCTCCCGTTGCGGAGCACAGGCTCCGGACGCGCAGGCCCAGCGGGCATGGCTCACGGGCCCAGCCGGTCCGCGGCATGTGGGATCCTCCCAGGCCGGGGCGCGAACCCGGTTCGCCTGCATCGGCAGGCGGACGCGCAACCACTGCGCCACCAGGGAAGCCCCTCCCTCACTCTTAACTACTCATATTTTCTCCAATGGCCACAGCTTTTTCAAAGCTGGAAGCATTAGACCAAAAAAAAAAAAAAGCCCTAATTGGAAGCTCTAAGTGCTTTTTCTTATTTTTTAATGCCATAAGACCTGTTCAATGCTTGGTTGACATCTATCAGAAGACTTCAGATTTCATGGAAAAACTAGAAGAATAATCACCAGCTGGTTGCCACAGCTAAAAAATGGCCCTCAGACAGCTGCTAAAGCACCCCAAGACTAACAGAGTGGGCAGTTACAGGGAAGACAAACAGCCTACTGAAAACTTGCCTACGTTTTCTCTCTCTCCAGAAGCCTATTTGGCAAATATGTTTCTCATGCTTTATACATGGTTGTTATGATTGTTTTTGAAAAGCATTTTTCATGATCTGCTCAAAATCCTCTTTCTCTCTTCGTCCATCCAACCATCCAATAGATATAACTATTGCATGTTAAATAATCTCTTTACCCCATCCCCTTCCTTGTGTCTTTACTGCCATGATTCTAGTGTAGGTATCTCTCACTGATGACTGCAACAGCAACTAGCCTCCCTGCCTCAAGTCTTTCCTCTTTTTAGTGCAGACTACACCGCAATCAGAGCTGTCCTTTTAAAAGACATCTGATTCCATCACTGCTGAACTTAATGGTTTCTATTGCTTTTAAGGTCAAGTCTAATGACTCACAGGTCCTTCATGATCCAAGCTGTGCTTACATCTCCAGTCTCCACCCCAGATATGATTCCCCACCCCCTCTGCCCCAGCAAACACACCCTATCTAATACTCAATGATTATGATTTATAATTCTATATATTTATAGTACTTCATATATAATTATATGTATTATAGTAATATAGTATGTATATTAATATATGTTGTAATGTTCATATATGAGCATTATATATATTACATAGAGGAGTAACATATATAATACTATATAACATATATAGGAGTATTAAGTATAAATATAAAATCTGAGTATTTGATTTTGTTTCGTAACTGTTCTGAAGTCATCATGATCTTTATTTCTTTTATTTTTCTTCCATCCTAAATCCAGAGCCTTGGAACACAACAGGGATTCAATGTTTCTGACTAACAAAGGGTTTGGTATCTTTTCATTTCTTTATACAAAAATAACCCTGAATATTTGTTCTTCCTCAGAATATTTCATCCAGTGAATGTTTTTATTGTCTCTGATTACCACCCGAAACCCAGAGATGTTCTCGCCCGGGAATAGCCCCACTCTATGACTACAATAATAGAACTGCTATCATTTATTGAAGCACTAGGGTCAGGTATTGTGCTAGGTACCGTCCCAGGAACTCAGTACGTCTTATGACTACACAGTAGTCCCCCGATCCACAGTGTCTGTTACTCACAGTCAAACGAGGTCCAAAAATACTAAATGGGAAATTCCAGAAATGAACTATTCTTAAGTTCTGAATTGCCGCCATTTTGAGTAGCATGATGAAATCTCACTTCATTCCGCTCCGGACGTGACTCATCCCTCTTCCAGGGTATCCTGCCCTTTAGTCACCTAGTAGCCACATTGGTTCCCAGATTGTGTTGGTATCGTAGTGCTTGTGTTTGAGTAACCCTTATTTTACTTAACAATGGTCCCGAAGCAAAAAAATAGCAATGCTGACAATTCGTATGTGCCAAAGAGAAGCCATAAAGTGCTTCCTTTAAGTGAAAAGGTGAAGGTTCTCGACTTAATAAGGAAAGAAAAAAAATTGTATGCTGAGGTTACTAAGATCTATGGTAGGAGCGGATCTTCTATCCGTGAAATTGTGAAGAAGGAAAAAGAAATTTGTGCTGGTTTTGCTGTTGCATCTCAAACAGCAAAAGATATAGCCACAGTGCATGCTAAGTGCTCAGTTAAGATGGGAAAGACATTAAATTTATACAACAAGATATTTTGAGAGAGAGACCACATTCACATAACCTTTATTACAGTCTATTGTTACAATTATTCTATTTTGTTATTATTATTGTTAATCCTTACTGTGCCTAATTTATAAATGAAACCTCATCATAGATATGTATATGTAGTAAAAAAAAAACATAGTATATACAGGGTGTAGAACTGTCTGTCGTTTCAAGCATCCACTGGGGGGCTTAGAATGTATCACCCATGGAAAACGGGGGACTAATGCAATCCACACTTCCCATACATATTTCTGGAGAGCCAGGGAAACAGCATGGTTCTTGTTTCTAAATGAAGAAAAGAAAAATCCTAAAGTTTTCAGTGATTTGCTTGAACTCACTTAGTTGGGAAGAGATGGTAACAGAGAACTACTCAATGCACAAGAGCTTCTCCTGGTAAAACCTATCACACTTCACACCCTGCCTCACCTGCTCAGTAATCAATAGCTTTGGAGAACTACCCCACTGACATTCATCACACTTGACTCCAAGTTCTGTAACGATCCCACCCGACTTTATTTCCTTCTTTTTTTTTTTAAGATAAAACAATTGAAACATAGGGACATTAAATAACTTTAAAGCCACAAAACCACCAGGTTGCAAGAATTGCAAGGTCCTATAATTTAAAGGGCTGTACAGGCATACCTGGATGGTGTTGCAGGCTGAGTTCCAAACCACTGCAATAGCGCGAATATTGCAATAAAGTGAGTCACATGAATTTTTTGGTTCCCAGTACATATATAAAAGTTATGTCTACATTATGTTGCAGTCTATTAGGGGTACAATAGCATTATGTTTATACACACAATGCACATACTTTAATGTAAAAAATGCTTTATTGGTAAAAAATCGGAGCCTTCAGCGAGTCGTAATCTTTTTGCCATAGGAACGTTAAAGATTGCTGATCACAGATCACCATAACGAGAATAATAATAAAGAAAAAGGCTGAAATACTGTGGGAATTACCAAAATGTGACACAGAGACATGAAGTGAACAAATACTCTTGGAAAAATGACACCGATAGACTTGCTCAGTGCAGGGTTGCCACAAATCTTCAATTTGTAAAATACGCAGTATCTGTGAAGCACAATAAAGCAACGTGCAATACAACAAAGCATGCCTGTATTATCGTTAAACCTTCACCATCCCACTGTGCTGTGCTGCCTTAAAAGACAAAATTCAATCTTCTGCAACACTGTGAAATCCGTAGGGATCACTGAATTCTAAATCATAGCTGGGATGAGAGGTAGAAGGGGAATGATAAAACTATGATCCCTCTTACCTCTCCATGAGTTGACAAGATGATTTTATAGATAGAAGTCACATGTGAAGAACACACTAGAACACATGTCAGCATGGCATACGAATATCATGAACATAGCCACATATACCCATGGTATAAACCTACCTATACATGGGGAGAGGACATAAATCATACATAAATATGTCTCTGCTCTCCACTAGGCAAACTCAGATATTGACCTTATGTTTGCATTTGTTTGGGTCAGACCATTGCCTTGATGAGGGCCATTTTTATGTGAAAGCAGTTGGGCATTTCACTGATTTGTTTGCACTGTGAACCAAGGAATAGGGCTCAGTTCTTCCAGTTCCACCCTAGACCAGTGGTTCTTATTTGGTCTGCAGCTGCACACTCAAACATTCTTAAGTAGGCTAAAAAATGCCATCAAGGTATATAAAGCTCAGTTTTGTCATAATTAAAAATATATCCTGTAACAAACAACAACTATCCGTGGGAACATTGTGCTGTATCTGTTGTGTAGCTATGAGTTGTACAGGGCACAATTTCTCCAAGTCAGAGATACAAGGTACAGCAGAACTACAAAGCAACATCAAAGAAGTTCCAAGGCTTCTGGGAATATGCGTGAACTTGTTCTCTTGGTCAGGGCAACAACAGTTCTGTTTGAATAGGGACCCAAGGCCAAAGGGCTCCCCGGGGAATAGTATGGTCACTGTGGGTACTCTTATTGAAATCCGTGACACAGTGAGATAATCTAGTATTGATGATACCTAAATGAGTGCTGACTTAATTAGTGCCATTTTGAATCTTAAAATCCCTTTGTCACCTCCAAAAATTTTGGTATTCAAGAAAATATGTCACCAATACAAAAGAAGTTGAAAATTACTGTTTCAGCCTGATAATAGGCAATTGTTATGCTCGTTTGGAGTGAGTATTTTGGAGTCAAGCCACCCATTTTACACTAAGCATTGGTTTTATCTCACCTCATCCCTTTGTGTTGTTGTGAGGATTAAATGATACGATGTATAGAAAGCATTTTGCACCACAAAGTAAATGGTAGATCTCAAAAGTATTGATTACTGAGCATGTGGGTGAGGGAGTGAAACGGATGGGGTTATGCTAGAACTCAAACGCATTGGGACGTTCTCTTTAGGCCTTGAAAACTCCGTGGTTTAGTTTGTTACCATCTCTTCCCAGCTATTAATAGATAAGTTCAAACAAATCACTGAAAACTTTAGGATTTTTCTTTTCTACATTTAGACAAGGACCATGCTGTTTCCGTGGCTCTCCAGGAATCTTTATGAGTGGAGTAGATTACTAGTACCACACACTAACACGTGAAGGTACCTTACAGGAATGGAGATGTCTACAATATTTCCTTTTAGGGTCAAGGAAGAAAAACTGCGACTTCTTCCTACTGCACTCCCCATGGCTGCCCAGAGTGATTGTGTTTTAGACTAGAGAAAAACGCAGCATGTAAATGTTCTCCTTGAACCACTTGCACGCACGTCTAGAAATCACACCAAAAGAATAAACTTCTCATATGTGGTCCTTAGTCCTTTAATCAATAATTTTAGCTTCAGCTCTGTCAGACTCAACTGGTTTTGCTGGCAAGCTAGTTCTGGTTTAAGCAACAATAAATCACGGATAAGCACAAGGGAGTTCAGTTTAATTCCCAGAACGTAGCCTCAAATCATCCCTTAGCACATGTCCTGAAACTGGCATATTTTAGCTGACTGCCAAAAAAGAATAATATATCAGAAAGTCAACTGGCCTCCGACCTGCACCTAGTGATGAAATCTCTGTCTCTAATGACTTCCATTTGAAGCTTGGAGAAGAAAATAAACGTGATCAGAAAATACGATAACGTAAAGATTGGCCATGCGAGAGAAGTCCTTCTCAACTATCTTCAATACTTCAGTTATCCCTGGACGCATGTCCGCTGTTCAGAACAGGAAAACCATAGACTGCAACTTCTTCAGGGTCAGTGCTTCGGGCTTCTCACCTTGTGTTTACTGGGGCAGAAGAGAACTTAAGAGGCTGAGCAGCTGCCTCTGTTAGACAAATGTTTATACAGACTACATCAGGATTATGCATGTTGTGGATTATCACTGGTAGATTCCAAACCCCAGAAAGGCTTTCCCTGCTCTTGACCCACCTCCTTTCTTTCCATTAATAGTAATGTGCTGAAAGAAAAGAGAGATTGCTTCTAATACAACTAAATTGTATTAGAAAAATATGCCCTCAAGACAAATTTGCTAAAATCATAAGGCAGTTCAAATGGTAGACCAGATCTAGGTGGCAGTTATCTCTCCTGATATGCTCCTTTTCCCAATCAATTGTCACTGTGATTGAGAGTTGAGTGTGAAAAGCCTGTGCAAGTCACAAAGCTGAGGCCGCCATCTGTGAGCTCACCCAGGACAGCAGGAGCTGAAGAACATCCCTTGGATGACAGTCTCCCATGTCTCAAGAACCATCACTTTCAGGACATGATCATCTCCTATTTGTAGAACTGAGGCTGCTAGTCTGACAATCCTGCGGCCCATTCCTGCTTATCCTAGCCTCCTGCCAACCAGATCAGGTCCCTGTCTTTAAACACAAGCCCCACAGCTGTCCATTGAATTCTCTGACCTAGAGTTTGGCTGTAGCATGAAGGACTCTTAATGTGGTGTACAACTTGGATTTGGGTCTGGCTTCTGTTACTCGCTATCTGGGTAACCTAAAGTAATCTAGCTGTTTATTTCTTAAACTGCAAAATAAGGACAAAATGGGGACAGTCTTTGCTTTGCCCAGCTCATGAGGTTGTGAGGAGTAAGTGAAGCAATGGCTTTTATGTGTTTTGTGGATGATAAGGGCTGTAGGATAGAAGGGATGATGAGGAGGCTGAGTTGCAGAGAGTGTTTGCTACAAGTTTTCAATGCAGGTCAGACTGTGGATGTGGGACACTTTTGTCCCCCTGCTTATTCATTTTGACAGTAGAGAATGACTGGTTTTTCATCAAATTGTTTTCCTTTTCCTCCTGGGCACACAACTGGACTGAATTTCCCATCCTCCCTTACTCTTAGATGTAGCTGTCTAATAAATTCTTGCCAGTGGAATGTGGGTGGAAAGGATGTAATCTACTTCTGGGATTGACTCTTACATATTTCTCAGCACAATCCTCTATTCTCAATCCATGGTACTCTTAGAGTCTTCGTAAATTTCTCATGCTACTTTTTGGCCAAAGAAATATCTAACAGTTCCAGGTATAAAGTGGTTAGGTCCAAACAACTTAATAAGTATTTATATCCTAATAACTTTGTGATGCTGGAAAAATTAGTACACATGAGGTAAAAACCAAATAATATTTTTATTTTCTTCTTAAATAACCACAATGACTAAAGGGGTGTGTACACGTGTTTGGGCACTGCATAACTTCTTAAACCTGGGAATCAGATTAGACACAGCCACCCTCATTTCCTGTTGCATATTAATTTCTATATGGTACCTGCTTTTTATAATAACAATGGCTGAAAACCTAGATTTCAAAAGATACAGCATTATCAGTGATATCAGAGGTATAAGACATTCCTCCTTTTTATCCTCCTTTTTCAACAGCAAAATAGACATCCATTCATGAACAAAAGCACCTTTGTGGGTGTTGTGGGATCTAGCATCATATGCTCATGGACCTGAGATGAATCCCACCCACCTGTGTACCCACTATAGGCAGACAGACTTTAGTATGGGCTGTGGAACCAGGGGAGTCAGAAAACCTGCCCAGACCCCTCTCGCTGCAGTCAGGAAAAAATCTGGAGAATGCTGACTTGGGCAGATACACAAGCAGGAGACAGAATTTGCAGAGGCCCAGCCATCTGGAAGGGAGATTCCAGAAGACACTGGAGCAAAAAAAAAATATACGACTTTCATCACAGTGAAGGTGGTGGTAAAATAAACTTTCCTAGGCCCCCCCACCACCACCAAAGAACACTGCACAGGGTTTGATTTATATGGTGATGGTGACCTCTCCCTCAAGGGAAAAGGAGAGCAGTGAGTGAGTGCCTAGCTATCCCAGTTGTGCTGGTCATGGCTGGAGAAACCCATTTCTCTCCAGCAGCACCCAGAGTACTGAGGCAGAAACTCCGTGACTAGGGGGAAGGGGGAGATTGGGAGAGAGGCAGATAAGGGACAAGGTTCCTGCTGACAGTGGTCAGCAGGAAGTCTACCCATGAGCCTCCGGGAGTACCATACCCAGGAATCTCCCCAGGCCTGTGGGCACACCCGATACCCCAAGTGCTAAACCCACACCTCCTCCAATTCTGTGGCTGATTCCTTGTGCATGCAGCCGTGTGTGGTGTGGAGAGAGAGCTCTGGTAGACAGGGAGCGTGTTTAGAAAAGAGGGCACAGGCTGTGGGCAAGAGAGAAACCACATACTTGAGCCATAGTGCCACCTTCTGAAAAACAAAAAGAGGATTCCAGTAGCCAGCTCGGGTGACTTATAAGAAGCAGAGAAAACAGGAAAGCTTAAGAATCCTGCCACAAGAGGGAACAAGAAGAGTGGAGCAGCTGTACCCATTCAAAGACAGATAAAATACCAGATAATACCACCAAACAGAATACCCATTCTGAAGGCAACTAGCAAAGATTTAAAGAGTTGTCTGTTTCTTCAAATGCAAAACCAGCAATGCAAAACTACAAGGAACATGAAAGATCAAGGAAATATGCCATCACAAAAAGAAAATAATAATTCTCCAATAACTGAGCTCAAAGGCAGAGAATTTTGCGATGTGGAGATAAAGAATTCAAAATATACGTTTTATTTTTGTGGAGATTCAAGATGGCGGAGGAGTAGGTGGATGTGGAGTTCATCTCTCTCCACAGATGCATCAGTAATACATCTACAGATGCAACAATTCTCATATATTGAGAACACCGGCTGAAAACTAGCAGAAGACCTTGGACACCAGAAAGGACTATAAAGATCCCTGCATAACTGGGTAGGACGGAAAAAAAGAAGGGAGAAGGAGGAGGAGAGGAAGCAGGACAGGACCTGGAGACCCTGGACACCAGAAAGGACTATAAAGATCCCTGCATAACTGGGTAGGACGGAAAAAAAGAAGGGAGAAGGAGGAGGAGAGGAAGCAGGACAGGACCTGGACCCCGGGGTGGGGCAGCTGAAGCAGAGGAGAGATTCCCGAATTCGGGGAAACCCCCTCTCCATTGGGGAAACCCCCTCTCCATTGGGGAAATCGACTGGGACAGAAGGGAAGCATTTGAGGCTGTTGGAAGAGGATGAAGCGGCCGATCTGTGGCAGATGGGACGGAGCGAGAAATACACAGATGGTCCGAACCACGGCCCTACGTGGCCCAGACTGAGACGTGTGTTCACAGGTGTGCAAGTGGGCTGGGAGCTGGTGCATGGGGATTGGAGAAGAGGCCCAGAGCGAGAACTGCTTTCGGCTGTGGGGAGACGGACTGGGGGACGGGAGGGAGGAAATCTGCAGCAAGGAATGCCTACGGAGGAAAACTGGACTGCCATGCAAGCAGGCGCTACTGCTGAGTCACACACAGTGGGAGGAGCCACTATTGTAGCCTCTCTCTCCCCACACGCTGGCGCCTGCCAACGACAATAAAAGAAGCCCGCTCAGGGCTGGCTCTTGCGTGCCGGCTGCTGAACAATACAAAAAGACCCCTCAGAGCTGGCCCTCACGTGCCTTACACTGGGCGCCAGAAAAGTCCCTCACTAGGGCCATATCTCCTGCACCCGTGTCCGCTGTTTCCCTGTGCATTGGGCACCACTGGGGCTCCCGCAATCCAAGCAGTCATACCACCTCTGCACCCAGTGCTCACGGGGGCAGACCCAAGAGCTCCAAGGCAGCCTCAGGACCAGACTCCTGTGGGTGGACCACACACAGAGGTGGGGATAAAACCAAAGCTGAACCCCAGAAATGGGGTGACTAAGGAAGAAGATCAAAAATCTTTCCATCAGCTGTACAAGCTGCAGATTAAATCCCATCTATGGAATATCTGAGCAGACAACAAGGGTTCCCACAACTGAAAACAGTCTAGCTCTGGCAGCTGTGGACTTTGGGGGCAGCACATGCAGGAACTGGGCCAGATCAGAGTCTGAGGGGTCCCCACAGGGCCCACAGCAGGTCCAGAGACCAGCCCAGAGGCAGAGGAGGGGCTCTTGGGGAGGCAGAGGTGGCCTGTGGCTCACAGCATGTGCAAGGACAATTACAGCAGAGACCCCAGGGAAACAAAATTATTACTACTAATTTTATTATGTGTTGATTCATTCTGTTGTTAGTTGTGGCTTTTGGGGGGGCAGGGGGTTTCTTTTTCTTTGTTTGTTGTTCTTGTTTTAGGTTTTTTTTTTTTTTGCCTAACAAGTTTATTTTTAAAAGGCATATAGACAGTAAACAAAGTAAACATCCCATCAAGATCTTAACTTCTGCCAAGTGTTATCTGTCCTAGAATTGCTCCATTAAGTTTCAGTCTCTAGATATCTTAAATTCAATGAGTCCATTACTTTTCTTCTGTTGAATTTAACTGTTGTTTTCTTTTCTGTTTGTTGGCTTACTTTTTCGAGGATTTCTATTAAACCTTGTTCTGATACCTTCCCACTTAGTTGTCCATACCGTGCCATCTGTATAAGGTAATTCTCTACTGCTTTCATTTTCTCAGGCTTTACAAGTGCTAAGTTACTTAATCGGGCCCGGGCTGACTGATCCAGAACTTGGGCTAAGATACTGTTCCTCATTTCTGCTTCCCTTTGCTTTGCTTCCTGTTGTGCTACATCGCCAGGTTCCTAGCACACAGCAGACCCTTGGGTCGGAACAATTAAATTCTAGAAAACATTCGGCAGGAACACTAGTCAAAGCAGGCTAGATCCACGAGCTAAAGGCATCGAGAGACCCGAGGGGCTGAGAATTCTGTTTGGGACCAATGCCTGCCCGGACGAGAACCAGCCCCTGCCAGGGAGAGGCCTGCACCCAACCCGCCCAGGGAAGCACGTGGTCCGCTGGCCGCCCGAGACCCCGCGCGGTGGGGAGAGCTAGTTTTTTTTTTATTTAGTCTTTTGGGATCTCCATGTTTTATAACATATTTTTATTTTTTACTTTTATTTTTTTATATATTTCTATTTTTACTTTGCTTTCTGTTGTTTTGTGTTCTTTTCCCTTATTTTTTTCTTTTCTTTAATATATAGTAAAGATTATTTCTTATTATTACTTCTTTAATATATATTTTTAATATTTCCATTTCTACTTTGTTTTTCTGTTGTCCTGTGGTTTTACCCTTTTTATTTTATTTTATTTTATTATTATTACATTTTAAATCATTTTTATTGGTTTTTTCTGTTCCCTTGCTTTATTCTTCAGTTGGCACACTGCTTTGGTTTTGTTTTGGGGTTATGTGTTTTTGTTAGTTTTAATCCTAATTCTTTGATTTCATTTTTGAGCTCTTCTATTTGTCTGGTTGTTCTCTTGCTTTTTGTTTTATTTGGCTCTGTTTTTGTTTCTTTTACGTGTGTGTGTTTCCTTGTTTCCTTGTTTTTGTTTGTTTGATTTTGTTTTTACCATTTCCCTAGGGTTTTGTTTGTCTTTTTTTCCTTTAATATATATATATATTTTTAATATTTCTGTTTCTACATTGCTTTTCTGTTGTTCTGTCTTCTTTCCCCTGTTTTTCTTCTTTTTTTTAAATATCATTTTTGTCAGTTTGTTTTGTTTCTTTGCTTCATTCTTCGGTTGGCACTCTGCTTTGGTTTTGGGTTTTTGTCAGCTTTCTTCGTAATTGTTTGATTTCGTTCTTAGGCTCTTTGTTTGTCTGGTCGTTCTCTTGCTATTTGATTTATTTCGTTCTGTTTTTGTTTCTTTTGTGTGTGTGCGTGTTTCCTTGTTTCTGTTTCTGTTCATTTGATTTTACTTTTTACCATTTGTCTGGGGTTTTGTTAGTCTTTATTTTTTTAATCCCCTTTATTGCTGAGACAAGCGACTTGCGGGGTCTTTGTCCCTCAACCAGAAGTCGGGCCTGAGGTTCTGGAGTGGGAGCACCAAGTCCAGGATGCTGGACCACTAGAGAATTCCCGGCCCCAGGGAAGATTAATCGCCAAGAGCTCTCATGGTGGCCTCTATCTGAATCCAAGACCCAGCTCCACCCAACTGCCAGCAGCTCCCAGAGCTGGACAAACAACAAACAAGACAGGAACACAAATGCACCCATCAGCACACAGACTACCTAAAGTCATACTAAGCTGACAGACACCACAAAACACACCACCTGACATAGACCTGCTCATCAAAGGGAAAAGACTCAGCTCTGCCCAACAGAATGAAGGCACAAATACCTCCCATCAGGAAAATTATACAAGACGCTGGGCAAACCACACCACTGCGGGTAGAGAACAGAAGAAAGAGGAAATACAACCCTGCAGCCAAAGGTAAGGAGACCTCAAATACTGTAAATTAGAGAAAACAAGAAGACAGAGCAATATCTTGCAAGCAAAGGAACAAGATAAAACCCCACAAGAACAAATGAATGAAGAGGAAATAGGTAAACTACCTGAAAAAGAATTCAGAGTCATGATAGTAAAGATGATCCAAAATCTTGGAAATAGAATAGAGAAAATACAAGAAAAGTTTAACAAGGACCTAGAAGAACTAAACAACAAACAAATAATAATAAATAATACAATAACTGAAATTTAAAATACTCTAGAAGGAATCAATAGCAGAATAACTGAGACAGAAAAACGGATAAGTGAGCTGGAAGATAGAATGTTGGAAATAACTTCTGCAAGCAGAATAAAAAAAATGAAAATAATAGAGGATGATCTCAAACACCTGAGACCGCATTTAATGCACCAACATTCGAATTATAAGGGTCCCAGAATAGGAAGAAAAAAAGAAAGGGTCTGAGAAAATATTTGAAGAGACTATAGTCCAAAATTCCCCAACATAAGAAATGAAATTGTCAATCAAGACCAGGAAGTGCAGAGAGTCCCATACAGGATAAAGCCAAGGAGAAACACGCCAAGACACATATTAATCAAACTAAAAACAATTAAACACAAAGAAAAACTATTAAAAGCAGCAAGGGAAAAAGACAAATAAGCTACAAGGGAATCCCCATAAGGTTAACAGCTTATCCTTCAAAAGAAAAAATGCAGGCCAGAAGGGAATGGCAGGATATATTTAAAGTGATGAAAGGGAAAAAATTACAACCAAGATTACTCAACCCAGCAAGGATAACATTCAGATTTGATGGACATATCAAAATATTTACAGACAGCAAAAGTTAAGAGAATCCAGCACCAGAAAATCAGCTATACAACAAATGCTAAAGGAAGTTCTCTAGGCAGGAAACACAAGAGAAGGAAAATACCTACAAAAACAAATGCAAAACAATTAAGAAAATGGTAATAGGAACATATGTATCAAAAATTACCTTGAATGTAAATGGATTAAATGCTCCAACCAAAAGACACAGGTTTGCTGAATGGATAAAAAAAATGAGACCTGTATATATGCTGCTTACAAGAGACCCACTTCAAACCTAGGGACACATAGAGACTGAAAGTAAGGGAATGGAAAAAGATATTCCATGCAAATGGAAATCAAAAGAAAGCTGTAGCAGTAATTATCAATCAGACAAAATATACTTTAATATAAAGCATATTAAAAGACACAAGGAATGACACTACATAATGATCAAGAGATCAATCCAAGAAGAAGATACAAAAATTGTAAATAACTATGCACATAACATAGGAGCACCTCAATACATAAGGCAAA
>NC_041226.1:24956889-24958159 GCF_002837175.3 Physeter macrocephalus | reverse complement strand
CCTTGTGTCTGTTTCTGTTCATTTGATTTTACTTTTTACCATTTGTCTGGGGTTTTGTTAGTCTTTATTTTTTTAATCCCCTTTATTGCTGAGACAAGCGACTTGCGGGGTCTTTGTCCCTCAACCAGAAGTCGGGCCTGAGGTTCTGGAGTGGGAGCACCAAGTCCAGGATGCTGGACCACTAGAGAATTCCCGGCCCCAGGGAAGATTAATCGCCAAGAGCTCTCATGGTGGCCTCTATCTGAATCCAAGACCCAGCTCCACCCAACTGCCAGCAGCTCCCAGAGCTGGACAAACAACAAACAAGACAGGAACACAAACCCACCCATCAGCACGCAGACTACCTAAAGTCATACTAAGCTCACAGACACCCAAAAACACATCACCTGACACAGCCCTGCTCATCAGAGGGAAAAGACTCAGCTCCATCCACCAGAATGCAGGCACCAGCTCCTCCCATCAATAAGACTTCAAAAGACACTGGACCAACCCCACCACTGGGGGCAGAGAACAGAAACAAGACGAACTACAACCTTGCAGCCTAGGGAACGGAGACCTCAAATACTGTAAATTAGACAACATGAGAAGACAGAGAAATATCTTACAGGCAAAGGAGCAAGATAAAAACTCACAAGACCAAATAAATGAAGAGGAAATAGACAAACTACCTGAAAAATAATTCAGAGTAATGATAGTAAAGATGATCCAAAATCTTGGAAATAGAATGGAGAAAATACAATAAATGTTTAACAAGGAACTAGAAGAACTAAAGAGCAAACAAACAGTAATGAACAACACAATAACTGAAATTAAAAATACTCTAGAGGGAATCAATAGCAGAATAACTGAGGCAGAAGAACAGATAAATGAGCTGGAAGATAGAATGGTGGAAATAACTGCTGCAGAGCAGAATAAAGAAAAAAGAATGAAAAGAATGGAGGACAGTCTCAGAGACCTTTGGGACAACATTAAGCACACCAATATTCGAATTATAGGCGTGCCAGAAGAAGAGGAAAAAAAGAAAGGGTCTGAGAAAATATTTAAAGAGATTATAGTTGAAAACTTCCCCAGCATTGGAAAGGAAATAGTCAATCAAGTCCAGGAAGTGCAGAGAGTCCCATACAGGATAAACCCAAGGAGAAACATGCTGAGACACATATTAATCAAACTCAGAAAAATTAAACACAAAGAAAAAAATATTAAAAGCAGCAAGGGAAAAGCAACAAATAACATACAAAGGAATCTCCATAAGGTTAACAGCTGATCTTTC
>NC_041226.1:24930266-24956799 GCF_002837175.3 Physeter macrocephalus | reverse complement strand
AACATTCGAATTATAGGGGTCCCAGAAGAGGAAGAGAAAAAGAAAGGGACTGAGAAAATATTTGAAGAGAGTACAGTTGAAAACTTCCCTAATATGGGAAAGGAAATCGTCAATCAAGTACAGAAAGAGCAGTGTCCCATACAGGATAAATCCAAGGAGAAACATGCCACAACACATATTAATCAAACTCAGAAAAATTAAACACAAAGAAAAAAATATTAAAAGCAGCAAGGGAAAAGCAACAAATAACATACAAAGGAATCTCCATAAGGTTAACAGCTGATCTTTCAGCAGAAACTCTACAGGCCAGAAGGGAGTGGAAAGATATATTTAAAGTAACGAAAGGGAAAAACCCGCAACCAAGATTACTCTACCCAGAAAGGATCTCGTTCGGATTCGATGGAGAAATCAAAAGCTTTACAGACAAGCAAAAGTTAAGAGAATTCAGCACCACCAAAGCAGCTTTACAACAAATGCTAAAGGAACTTCTCTGGGCAGGAAACACAGGAGAAAAAAAAGGCCTACAATAACAAACCCCAAAACAATTAAGAAAATGGTAATGGGAACATACATATCAATAATTACCTTAAATGTAAATGGATTAAATGCCCCCACCAAAAGACACAGACTGGCTGAATGGATACAAAAACAAGACCCGTATATATGCTGTCTACAAGAGACCCACTTCAGGGACCTAGGGACACATACAGACTGAAAGTGAGGGGACGGAAAAAGATATTCCATTAAAATGGAAATTTTAAAAAAGCTGGAGTAGCAATTCTCATATCAGACAGAGTAGACTTTAAAATAAAGACTATTACAAGAGACAAAGAAGGACCCTATATAATGATCAAGGGATCAATCCAAGAAGAAGATATAACAATTGTAAATATTTATGCACCCAACATAGGAGCACCTCAATACATAAGGCAAATGCTAACAGCCATAAAAGGGGAAATCAACAGTAACACAATAATAGTAGGTGACTTCAGCACCTCACTTACACCAATGGACAGATCATCCAAACAGAAAATAAATAAAGAAGCACAAGCTTTAAATGACACATTACACCAGATGGATCTAATTGATATTTATAGGACATTCCATCCAAAAATAACAGAATTGGGACTTCCCTGGTGGTGCACTGGTTAAGAATCTGCCTGCCAATTCAGGGGACATGGGTTCGAGCCCTGGTCCAGGAAGATCCCACATGCCGTGGAGCAACTAATCCCGTGTGCCATATCTACTGAGCCTGCACTCTAGAGCCCGCAAGCCACAACTACTGAGCCCGCATGCCACAACTACTGAAGCCCACGCACCTAGACCCTGTGCCCCATAATAAGAGAAGCCACTGCAATGTGAAGCCCGTGCACTGCAACAAAGAGTAGCCCCCACTTGCTGCAACTAGAGAAAGCCCATGTGCAGCAATGAATAACCAACACAGCAAAAAATAATTAAAAAAAAAGACAAACCAGAATACACTTTCTTCTCAAGTGTACACAGAACATTCTCCAGGACAGATCACATATTGGGTCACATTTCAAGACTTGAAATTATATCAAGCATCTTTTCTGACTGCAACGCTATGAGACTAGATATCAATTACAGGAAAAAAACTGTAAAAAATACAAACACATCAAGGCTAAATGACATGCTACCAAACAACCAAGAGATTGCTGAAGAAATCAAAGAGGAAATCAAAAAACACCTAGAAACAAATGACAATGAAAACAAAACATACGTTTTGAAGAAACTCAGTGAGCTACAAAAAAACCTCAGAAAGATAATTCAATGAAATCTCAAGAAAAAAGATACACGAATCAAAATGAGATTTTTTCCCAAAGGGATAGAAATCATTAGAAAAAGAACCAAATAGAGGTTCTGGAGCTGAAGAACTCAATGAGTTAAATTTTTTTTTAAATGCCATAGAGAACATCTGCAGTACAGCAGAGCAAACAGAAGACAGAATTAGAGGATTAGAGGAAAGGCAATTTGAAGTAGCCCAGTTAGAGGAGAATGAAGGAAAAAGAATAAAAAAGAGTGAAGAAAGCCTACATGATCTATGGGATTCCATCAAAAGAACAAATAGTTGAATAATCAGTATTACAGAAGGAGAAGAGAGGGAGAAGAGAGCAGATCATTTATTTAAAGAAATAATAGCTGAGAACTTCCCGAACCTGGGGAGAGATTGGACCTCAAAGTTAACAAAGCTAATAGATCACCCTATTATATCAAAAGATCTTCTCCAAGACACCTTATAATAAAACTGTCAAAAATTGAGGATAAAGAAAGAATTCTAAATGCAGTTAGGGAAAAAGGGATTACAACTTACAAAGGAAACTCCATTAGCCCATCTGTAGATTTCTCAACAGAAACCCTACAAACCAGGAGAAAGTAAAATGACATATTCAAAGTGTTGAAAGAAAAAAATTGCCAGCTAAGAGTATTCTATACAGGAAAGTTATCTTTCAGATATGAAAGAGAAAAAAAGACTTTCCTAGACAAACAAAAGCTGAGGGATTTCATCATCCTATACCTGCTTTGCAATAAATGCTGAAAGGAGTTCCTCAAGCTGAAATGAAAATATGCTAATCAATGACATAAAAACATACAAAAGTATACAACACACTGGCAAAGGTAAATATAAGTCAGACTTAGAAAACTTTAAATCTGTAATAGGATAGTGTGAACCACTGAACTATAGTATAAAGGTCAAAGAAAAAGACTCTTAAAAATTATAGCTATTATACTGGGTTAATGAATACACAATATAAAAAAAGTAAATGATGAAATAGAAAATATTAAAGGAGGGGAATCTGTAATAGGATAGTGTGAACCACTGAACTATAGTATAAAGGTCAAAGAAAAAGACTCTTAAAAATTATAGCTATTTTACTGGGTTAATGAATACACAATATAAAAAAGTAAATAATGAAATAGAAAATATTAAAGGAGGGGAGTAAAAGGGTAAAGATTTTGTAGATGATTGAACTAAATGTTCCATCAGCTTAAAAGAGACTGTTTTATCTATGAGAGGTCTTATGTAAGCCTCATGGTAGCCACAAAGTAGAAACTAAAGTAGTTTCACAGAAGATACAGAAAGGGGGAAAAGAGCATACCACCTACAAAAGTAGGAAGAAACAGAGGGGAAAAGAAACAATAGGGATACGAAACAACTAGAAAACAAGTAATAAGATGGCATTAGTAAGTCCTCCTATATCAATAATCACTCTAAAAAAATGAATTGAATTCACCAATCAAAAGGATGACTGGATGAATAAAAAATAAGACCCAACTATATGCTGACTACAAGAGACTCACTTCAAATTTAGAGACACACATAGGCTCAAATGAAGGGATTTGAAAAAATGCAATCGGAAGCCAAATGAAGGAGGGAATAGCTCTACTTATATTAGAAAAGCAGATTTTTAAGTCAAAAATTTTGAGACAAAGAAAGTTGTTATATAATGATAAAGGGGTCAAGTAATCAAAAAGATATAACAATTGTAAATATATACATAACCAGCATTGGAGCACCTAAATATATTAAGCAAATACTAACAGATCTGAAGGGAGAAATAGACAATAATCAGCCAATCAATAAACAATAAATGAATATATAAAGTAGGGGACTTTAATATCCCATTTCAGCAATGGATAGATCATCCAGACAGAAAATTGATGAGGAAGCAATAGACTTGAACCATACATTAGACCTAATGGACCTAACATTTATAGAACCTTCCATCAACAGAAGCAAATACACATTCTTCTTAAGTGTACATGAAACATTCTCCAGGATAGACTGTATGATTAGACACAAAACAAGTCTTAGAAAATTTAAGAAGATTGAAATAATACCAAGTACCTTTTCTGACCACAATGATATGAAGCTAGAAATCAACAAGAGGAAAGCTAGAAAATCTACAGATATGTAGAAATTAAATAACACAATACTGAACAACTAATTGGCCAAAGAAGTAATCCAAAGGAAAATTTTAAAATGTCTCAAAACGAATGGAAATACAACATACCAAAACCTATAGGATGCTGCAAAAGCAGTTCTGAGAGGGAAGTTTAAAGTGATAAATGCATATATTAAGAAATTAGAAAGATCTCAAATAAACAACCTAACTATACCTCAAGGAACTAAAAAAAGAAGAACAAACCAAGCCCAAAGTTAACAGAAGAAAGGAAATAGCAGATCAGAGCAGAAATAAATGAAATAGAGACCAGAAAGACAATATAAAAAAATCATCAAAACTAAGAACTGCTTTTTCAAAAAGAAACAAGATTGACACACCTTTAGCTAGACTAAGAAAAAAAAAGAAGATATAAATAAATAAAATCAGAAATGAAAGAGGAGACGTTACAATGGATACTACAGAAACATACGGGACCATAAGAGACTACTATATATACTTATACACCAACATATTGGATAACATAAAAGAAATCAATAAATTCCTAGAAACATACCACCTACCAAGACTGAATCAGGATTAAACAGAAAATCTGAACACACCAATACTGAGCAATGAGATTGAATCAGTAATCAAAAGCCTTCCAACACAAAAAAAGTCTAGGACCGGATGGCTTCACTGGTAAATTCTACCAAACATTTAAAGAAGAATTAATACCAATCCTCTCAAACTCTTCCAAAAAACTGAAGATGAGAAAACACTTCCAAACTCATTTTAGGAGGCCAGCACTACCTTGATACCAAAGCCAGATAAGGACACTACAAGAAAAGAAAACTATAGACTAATATTCCTGATGAATATAGATGCAAAAATTCTCCACAAAATATTAGCAAGTCAAATTCAACAACACATTAAAAAAATCATACACTATGACCAAATGGTATTTATCTCTAGGATGGTTCAACATATGCAAATCAAAAAATGTGATACATGATATTAATAGAGTGAAAGATTAAAATTATATGATTATCTCAATAGATACAGTAAAAGCATCTGATAAAATACACATTATTTCATAATTAAAACTCCCTAAAAATTGGGTATATAGAGAAGATACCTCAGCATTATAGAGACCATATATGACAAACCCATAGCTAACATTCTCAATAGAGAAAAATTGAAGGCTTTTCCATTAAAATCAGGAACAAGACAAGGGTGCCCATTCTCACCACTCTTATTTAACATAGTAGTACTGGAAGTCCTAGCCAGACCATTAGGCAAGACAAAGAAATAAAAGGCGTCCAAATCAGAAAGGAAGAAGTAAAACTGTTGGTATTTGTAGATGAGGTGATCTTCTATATAGAAAATTCTAAAGACTCAACCAGTACCTATTGAAACTAATCATAAATTCAGTAAAGATACAGGAAATAAAAGCAACATAAAAAAATGAGTTTTGTTTCTATACCCTAAAAATAAAACATCTGAAAAAGAAATAAAACTATCCCATTCACAGTAGCATCAAAAAAGATAAAATATTTAGTAATAAATTTAACCAAGGAAGTGGAAGTCTGCCCATGAAAGGAGCCAGGATGCTCTTCAGTTCAGACCACATCAATATAGAAAAAATATCCTAAAATTTGTATCCTAAAATTTGTATGTCACAGAAGACCCCAAATAGCCAAAGCAATCATGAGAAAGAAGAACAAAGCTGGAAGCGTCACACTTTCAGATTTCAAACTATACTACAAAGCTATGGTAAATAAAACTGTATGGTACAAGTAAAAATAGACACATACACTAATGACACAGAATTGAGAGCCCAGAAATAAACTCCTGCATATATGGTCAAATAATATTTGACAAGGAAACCAAGAACATTCAATGAGGAAAGGATAGTCTCTTCAATAAGTTGCACTGGGAAAACTAGATAGCCACATGCAGAAAAATAAAACTGAACCCCTGTATTACACCACTCATATAAATTAAAAGGAAATGGATTAAAGACTTAAAAATAAGACCCAATACTCTAAAACTCCTAGAAGAAAATGTAGGGAAGAAACTCCTTGACATTAGACTGGGCAATAATTTCTTGGATACCAAAAGCACAGGCAACCAGTGCAAAAATCAGTAAGTGGGACTACATCAAACTAAAAAGCTTCTGCAGAGCAAAAGAAACAATAAAAAATGAAAAGGCAAACTACAGAATGGGAAAAAAATATTTGCAAGCCATATATCAGATAAAGTGTTAATATAAAAAAAAATAAGAATTCATACAACTCAATGAGGAAAAACAAAATTATCCAATTAAAAAATGGGCAGAGGAACTAAACAGACATTTTTCCAAAGAAGACATTTAAATGACCAACAAGTACATGGAAAGATGTTAAACATCACTAATCATCAGGGAAATGCAAATCAAAACCACAATGAGATGGCACCTCACACATGTCAGAATGGCTATCATCAAGAATACAAGAGGTAACAAGTGTTGGTAAGTATGTGGAAATAAGGGAATCCTTGTACACAGGAACGTAAATTGGTGCAGCAACTATGAAAAACAGCATGAAGTTTCTCTAAAAGATTAAAAATAGAACTACCATATGGTTCAGCAATTCCAATCCTGGGTACATATCCAAAGGAAATGAAAACAGGAGTTCAAAGAGATATAAGTACTCCCATGTTTATTGCAGCGTTATTCACAATAGCCAAGCTATGGAAAGAACCTAAGTGACCATCAATGGATGAATGGATAAAGAAGATGTGATGTGTATTGATACACACATACACACACACACACACACACACACACACACAGGAATATTATTCAGCCGCAAGAAAGAAGGAAATCCTGCCACTGTGCCAACATGAATAAATCTTGAGGACATTATGCTAAGTGAGATAAGTTAGACAAAGAAAAGAGAAATACTATATGATAGCACTTATACATGTACTCTAAAATAGCCGAACTTGTAAAAACAGAGAGGAGAATGATGGTTACCAGGGGTTAGGGTTGGGGCAGAGGGGAACTGGGGAGATGTTGTTTAAGGATATAAACTGGGAACTAGTAGATAAATAATTCCTGGAGAGCTAATGCACAGCATAGTGATTATAGTCAACAATACTGTATTATAAACTTCAAAGTTCCTAAGAGACTAGATCTTAAAAAACCAACAAAAAAATGATGTGATAGAGATGTTAGCTAATGTTATAGTGGTAATTTATACTGCAATATATATATGTACCAAATCAGTATATCATATTTCTTAAGCTTACACAATGTTATGTGTCAGTTATATTTCAATAAAAATAATAGATTTTAGAAATGCGTGAAGCATGATTTAATGATGAAACTGCAATTACCTTGAGCTAACAGTTTTTGCAGTGTCCAACAAATGCAAAGTATAGCTGGGTTTCCCTAAAATGTTTTAAATAGTTTGTGGAACCCCTGTGAATTCACTTCAGCAGCCCAGGGCATGGTGATGCACAATTTGGAAACCATAACTCTCTTGTTTTTCTCCACCTACCAGTTGGATGGAGAGAAATTTGAGGATTTAGAGGATGGAACAACGAGATGGAGGTTGGACCCCTGGGTCTTCATTGAAGGAGTGGCATCCCAGAGAAACACTTAACAAGGAATTCCTGTTTTAGTGTGTAGCAAGAATGAGATATAGTTTTTTTTTTTGACATGCTGCTGATATTTGAGGGTTGTTTGTAACAGCAGTTGGTAAACGCTGACTCGTATGATCTCCAAATTCATGAAACATCACTAGGGCTACTTTTGTAAATCCAAGCTTTGCTTCACATTGGATGGCTCTCTCCCATGGAGAATGAACGTTAGGCTACTTTGTCTCCAGCCTTGGTGACTTGGTTTATCTATAATGTCCTGGGAAGCACAGACAATACTCTGAGGAAGGGGGTCTCTCTCTAGAAACACGTGTTCTCTGAGTCAATGCAATATTTGTAAAGTAAGCAAGAGTATTCCTCAGTGACCACAGTATCAACCAAAATGCAAATGTTCTTGGGGGCTTCGGGGATGCTTGTTTTCCAAGACAAGAAAGTATTGTTAAAAAATAAACAAGCAGGGGCTTCCCTGGTGGCGCAGTGGTTGAGAGTCCGCCTGCCGATGCGGGGGACACGAGTTCGTGCCCCGGTCTGGGAAGATCCCACGTGCCGCGGAGCGGCTGGGCCTGTGAGCCATGGCCGCTGCAGAAAAAAAAACAAGCAGGAGAGAGTTGGTCTGGCTTTCATCCATTAGCATGAACATGCACTCCTGGTGGTGAGATGTAAAATACACCATCACAGGAAGTGGCACTGAATCAGACTGACAGTCCAAACCCTTTCCCTGAAAGAACAACACAGCTCACTTGTACAGCATCAGCTTTGGAAGCCCGTGTTCAGGGCTGAGTACTGGGACCTTAGGGGCTTTTTCCCCTGAAGTGGGTCACATCTTCAATTTAGGTCTTGTTTCCTGACCTACCTAGAGAAGGTGGTAGTTCAAAATTAGGTAAACATTTCTGGGAAATTTCCGTTTGATTTTAACCTGATTAGTAACAGCTTGTTGAATTTCCCCCAATTATCCTGGAGAAGCATAGAGCTAAAAGGGAGACATTCTTCATCTTCTCATGGATAATTAAATGTCACCATGCTTCTGGAAACCTCCTAGCATACATACATCTACATCATCTTGATGGTTTTAGGCAAAGTACTGAGGCTCTTTGATTTCACATGTTTAGCCCAGATCTTTCCCTTTTCACCTGTTTATCAACTTTCTTCATGCCCAGATTTCTTATTGGCTGAACAGAGGTAACACACTGCTGTTGTGGATGGGAGAATCAGGAAGGGAGCCTCCTTGGCCCCATAATTTTCGGAAAATATTCCAGAGAACGTGTGGTTCTTTGCAGATGTTTTCATGAGAATGGTTTGAGAGCCTGTCTGCCTTAGACCCACTCACACAACTAAAATCTGCCTCCACTGTGTCTCTCAGAAGGGAAAATATGTACTGTACTTTTTGATTGTTTTCAGCACTACTGAGGTATAACTGACAAATAAAATTGTAAGATATTTAAAGTGTATATGGTAGCAGCTTTGATATCTGCTTTTCTAATGTTGCAATATCAAATTTAAGAAAATAACCAAAAATTTTTATCTTTTTTTTTAAGGATGAGTATTTTATTGTTAATCGATTTGGGGCTAATTTCATTCTATTAGCTATCTATTTCAGCATGATAAGTTACCCCAAAATTTAGCATTAAAAACACACCTCTGTGTTCTGAGCTGTGCTCAGGTTTTCAGGAACCTAGTACTACCAGGGCGTGGGGTACATGGATGGGGTGGAGAGCAGGGAAGAGGCTGCCGAGAGCCTAATAACCAAGGGTGGAGCTAGAGGCAAGGGAACAGGTGGCTTTGGCTTTGGCTTTGGCTGGAGGTACCCGGGGCTGAGCCACCCCAGACCAGCACCACGTGCCTTGGGTCCTGGCTCACTTCTGTCCACAGCTACAGTGACTCCAGCAAGGCTCGGGGAGCCACCTTCTCCAACAGAAGCCACAAGTCTGGAAGCTTCTGGGGAGGCACAATGGGGAAGTGGATCCATCTCTCCCCAGTCTTCTGCACGAGCCTCTCCATCTTGTAACCCAGAGTACGTGGTGGTCTCCACAGCAGGCACTGAATTTTTTTTATTTTCTGAATTTCACTTTTCTTGCCATTGAATCATATTAAAAGATGCAGGTAAGAAAGCAGGTGGTTGATGCTGAAGATGGAAATTTGACTGAGTAGTATCTGGAGTGCTTGGTATGGAGATCACAAGTCTATCAGAAATATATAAAGGAAAGGGGTTATTTTGGCTCTATTCCTGGACATTTGGGTGACCATAGTTCTCACTGTTCTGCTTCCCCATTTGTAACAGATAAAGTGTAATAACCCATATTCTTATTCTACAGTACACATCATGTGCTCAGCAGACTTTTTGCCCCCGTGACTTTCACCGTCTGGTGTTCCACCCTTGAATGCTCTCTGCTACATGGCAAAAGGGACTATGCAGATGTAATTAAGTTACTAATCAAGTGACCTTAAGATAGAAAATTAGCCTGAATTAACTAGTTAGGCCTGATATGAGCCCTTGAAAGCAGAACTTTCTCCCAGCTCAGGGCAAAAGAAGTCCAAGAGATTTGAAGCACAAGGATTTGATGTGCTGTTGTTGGCTTGAAGATGGAGGAGTCCATGTGGAAAATGTGAGAAGGAAATGAATTCTGCCAACAACCTGTGAGCTTGGAAAAGACCCTGAGCCCCAGATGTGGACCGCAGCCCCAGCCAACACCTCGATTTCAGCCTCGTGAGACCATGAGCAGAGAATCCAGCCATGTTGGCCAGAACTTCTGACCTACAGACACCGAGGTAATACATTCACGTAGTTTTAAAGCACTAAGTTTGTGGTAATTTGTTACATCAGCAAGAGGAAACTAATACACATCATGAATTTCTTTTGGATTAGAGATTACAACCTTATGTTAAAGGAGAGGGTTGCCTCTCAGCTTGATGATGATGTCCATGAAGTGGGCGTAGGTGGAGGTGAAACCAAAGAGATACTTTCTGCTTTTCTGTCTCTCCACTAAGGCCCGTTTGCCATTTATTGATCATTTACTGTGTACCCTACACCAAATGCTTCCCATGCTTTTCTTTTGTTTAGTGATCAAAATTACCCTGTCAATAATAAGTTACCTTTTATTTAAGAAATGGAGATGCTGAGAATCCAGATAATCTGTCCAAGTTTCTACCACTAGCATTTGTGAAATTCGAGCCCAGAGATTCTGACTATAGGCTCAGGGCTATTTACTGTATTGGGCCAATTCTTGGATCCGTGGGGGTGTCCTAAATATTAGTTGACAATCAAGAAGATTAATAGAAATTTGCAAAAAAGGAACTATAGGATCTTTATTTTAATGGAGTACGATAAATGCACTAGATCAAAGATTCTGAGATTCTTCAGCTTGTTTGAAAATTTGGCTCTTTGTCAGCAGCCAGAAGCTAAGGAAAACCCAGAATTCTTACTTCTCAGTTGCTGGCTTCCAACTCTTATTTCCATGGAAACATATCAGAGCTGCAAAAACAAGTGAAGTGCCTTAATATCATCACCACCTAATGGCTGGAACTCCCCACGTTTCAATCTAGCTAATATCTATTTCCAAGGAGAAAAGAGAGGAGAATTGGAATAACAGACTTGAAGGGAAGTGAACGTATTTCATCTCCATGGTCTCTTGCTGGCCAAGAATGGAATCGTTGCTGTCTAATTGCCATTTAATTTTAGGTAAAGAATAAAAAGAAAAGGTGTCTTTGAACTCTGCTTCAGAGGATAATTAGCAGCAATCTCCTACTTCTTTGTATCATCAGTCATTGTTATTGGCTGACATTATTTGCTTATTGCTATGTCGACCAAAAAATTAATCACTCGATCTAAGAAAGAAAAGGAAAATTTTACTTGAGGCAAATTTGAAGATTATGACCTGGGAAGGGCATTTCAGAAAGCTCTGAGAACTGTTCCGCCCATTTAAAGTGAAGGCACAGTTAGATAAGTTTTTGAGACAGAGAGCTGTACATTAAATGACGTATTATTGACAATTTACACAATCCAGATCTAAGCATCATCGTGGCCCCTTATGAGATCAAGAAGGAATGTTACCTTTTGAGGATTTGTCTTGTTGGTGCTAAGAGAATGTTGTGCTTTGTGGTTGAACAGGTATTTCTGCCAATGGGGGAAGTTTGGATGATACATAATGCAGACACACAATGCACAGTAGCGGGGAGAGAGGAACCAAAGGGCAGAGAAAATTTTTTATGTTTAAATTTTTCTTGTTTTGCCATAAAATGTGAATTTTATTTCACAGCTATAAATACCAAAGATCAATCTATGTGCTCCAGACATTAGACACTATAGAAGTTTTTCAAAAATGGAATGATTACCATTGGTCAAAGAGACTGAAGAAGGCTTCAAGGAGTAAGGGAATAAGAGGTTTCTCTATCAAAGGTCTTATGGATGTCACCAAGGACACATATAAAGTAGGCTGCGTACCCTCTGTGGTTGCTCCTTTTCTATAGAGTTAGATCGCTCTCAAACCACAAGAAGAGGGCTAATCAGACAATAAGTCTAGAAGGCTTTAGATACTACAAATTGATTTTCTCCTAATAAGGCTTGTAAACAAATACTGTGTCATTATAAGACCATTACCACATCGTGGGTGGGTTTTGGCTTTCTGCCCAGAGTTTGGAGGATGAGACAATCAGCCAGTGTGACTAAACCACTCTGTGGTCTACGGGTTCATGAGGCTGTTGACGCTTTTCGTTACATCCATCAGCCAGCGACAACTCTGGGGCGCCCACTGTGTGCAGATTGCTGAGCACCGTGGGAAGCATCTGAGCAAAGAGAAGACAGAACTCCTGCTCTTCAAGAGTTTTGAATTTACCAGAGCAGTCAGGAGCACACACATGAAAATGAGTAAGAAAATAAAAGAGAAACAACCACTCCACCACGCCAAAACAGAACTCCAAACCACATTTTCCTGACACAGTTAGCTGTGGTCAGATGGTTCAAATGACTGGGTGACCAGAGTCACCCAATCTGGTGACTCTGATAGGGACATAGGTGGAAAGGGAGATCGATGGAAATGTGGAGATTTGGAGGGGGAGTGGAGAAGAAAGAGAAGGAGGAGGAAGAAGGAGCAGAGGTTAGTTTGGGGACTCAGAGGTAAGAGTAAGAGGTGAGAATGGAGGAGGCCAATGAGGGTTGCTTAGATTAGCGCCATGAGCCCAACACTGGGAGTCAGGGCAGTTCAATGTCACGGGGAGGGTCAGTTATGGAGTCCAGCATCTTGAAGCTCAAGAGAGAGTTTTCATCTGCTTTGAGGAAATTAGGTATTTCTAAAGGTTTCTGAGAAAGGGCCAGAATTCATAGAACAAAGCCAAGAATGGAAGCAGAACACAGAAGAGACACCATCTTCTGGATCACCCAGTGGATCCCATCTGAGTCCCAGCTATTCTGTAAAGCCTATCATGCCTCATCCTTTCTCGGAACATTTACAGTATTTAGAAGTTATATCACATAATCTATCACTTGATCATTCACTTGTGTAGAAATCAATGTTAGGGCCGTGGCTGACACAAATGTTATGCAACTCAATAATTGCTACCAACAAGGAAGTGTTTTCTATAGGAAATAAAGGGTTATGCAATGATTTTTGAGGTTAGGCTCACTTGTGGGTGAGCATCATTTGCTTCAGATTAGAATGTAAACTTCACAGGACTCAGGCTATCCATTAACTTGCATACTGGAGCAAAGTGACACTACTGGTATTTTGTTATTTATTTTGCTTATCACTGACATTTTAAAAATTAGATATGGCTTCCATTGTCTTCTGCTCTTGTTCTCAATTGCCATGCTACCTGAGAAGAGCTAGGTTCCAGAACCAGGATTCCTTTGTCCTGTCAGCTTGAGTCTCTCTTATGATGTTGATTGTTGATGTAACCAGAAGAAGACCCTAGTTAAAATAAACTATCCTAGGGAAGGGGCTTTTACTCTGTGAGCCTGGATCAGACCCTGGGGAGAAAGAGTAGGGTGGAGGAGAGCAGAGAGGATGTAACGCAGGCAGAAGGGAGATGGTAACACTCCAGAAGATCTGTGGAAAAGCCCAAGAGCTTCTCATCCCCCCTCCTTCTACAGGTAGATTTGGGCCCCAAACTCTTTGGTTTGAAATACCAATAACCAATACAAATATGGAACAATGCTCAACCATACCAAGGATGCAATAAATAGATATTAAAAAGACACTGGGTTATTTTTGAAAGGTTTTTAATGAGAGGGATATGGTGAGAATGCTTCCTAAATGATAGCGCCCTTGTTTGATTTGAAATTTTAACTCAGTGTCGAACTCTCTAGGTACAGTTTGTAATCCTGATTTCAGATTTTTAACATGTTACAAACTTTATCAATATATATTTCTGTGTTGAAAAATAGCACAATAGACCAGAATGCCAAAATCTGCTTGCAATGACTGCTTCTGCAGATTCAGCTGAAGTGAGGCACATCTAATTAATGTTCCTCCTGCCCATGATAAAAACAGCCAGCACTCATCCGTGCCAAGCACTATACCAAGTCTTGACAGGTTATTATCTCATTTGATTTTCATCATAATTCTGCAATTATGAGGAGCTTCCTCCCAGAGGAGGAAGCTAATATTTAGAGAAGTTAAGGTTGAACCATATGAAATTGCTAATATTCGACTGGTTTTGAGCTTCAGATATGGCAATCTCATACGGTTCAACCTGATTAACGTGCCCAAGGTCACATGGTGAGAAAATGGTGGGAATTATCCAAGGCATCTCACTCCAAAGCCTCAGGGCCTTAACCACTAGGCAATACTCACTGCATTTAGCTAAAAGATGAGGGTGAGTGAGCCTGGGGTCAAGATTATAATGAAATTGATAAGCCATTGAAGGCAAATCATTTCAGGACAGTTCAGGGAAAAATATTTGTATAAACTCTAGGGAAGCAACACGATTCACTGTATGTTAGCAACAGGGTTGGATTAAGCAGAATTCTGACCACTCAGTTTTATATTTGCCACTGAATTGCTGAAGGTGACTTCCTCTCTAAATCTCATATTGTTTTGTTAAATGGATATGGTAACAATGGTCATCATGAAGGATGCTTTGGAAGGGGTACGTATGCTGTGTGGACAGGAGACAGGAGCCACTCAACATTTCCAGCAAAGAAAGTCCAAGCCCTGGGGATGCTTCCCAAGAGGTCAGCCTCAATGTGTGGGACGGAGCCCTGAGCCAGGCTCCTCTCAGTATTCAGCAGGTTGGATGAGCAGCCATTTTCCCTTTCTAGATTTTTCGCTCCTTCAGAGCTGCAGACCTACAATGATTCAAGAGTTCTGACTCATTTTGATGAGTCTGCTCGTCGTTAACATAAATCGGATGAAGCTGAAAGCCCACCTCAACATCATGAGGTCAAACACTGGCTGTTGTCACTGGAAAAATTCCCGAGGCACTTGCTCTCATAAGCATTGTTATGAAGACGAGGTTCAAAGAAGCGTTTAGGCAAAAGAATCTTTGTACTTCCCACGATGCATGCAGCCAGGCTGCAGATGAAAACGATAGCAATTTATTTTGAAATTTGCTCTTTAATTCTGATTGATTTTCTAAGCAAATGATTTTGAATCCAACAGCTGCTGGGTGAGCAGAACGTGCTAGAATAAATCAATCTTCTGCTACCTCCAGAGTGGTGAATAATACGTCTTGGTTAGTGCAGTAAAGATTCCTACATTCAAGATACAGAGCACCGGGCACAACTTGCATGTGATTGCAAATATTCAAATGAAATGTACCGATCCTGCAAAGACTGAGTAATAAATCATGCAGCAGGCAAGCACCTTCCCATCTCATGGATTTCTGTTGCGGTGAAAGAAAAAAAGAGACAAATGAGGGCCAGTGTAATCAAGGGCCCACTCAGGATGTCTATTACTGCTTCTGACCCGGCCCGGTGTTGCAAACATGGGACCTGGCCTGGTCTCGGAAAAATTTAAATACAGGTTAATGTGGTCACTGCCAAGGGAACAGCTTGATGAGAAGAAGGTCCTAGAGTGTGCACCTCGCCCCCATGCCCACTCACCCCGGGGTTAATCCTACTGGCTCTGGGTGAGGAAAACATGCACTTAACGCTTCCCCAAGTGGAAAGGGATGAGAAGCCCTGCCCTCTTCCTCCAAAACAGCATCTTGGAGTGAAGGGAGTGATGGGAAAAGACAATAAACGTGCTCATTATATGGAGGAGAAAATAAACAATGACTAATGGGAAAAGAGAAAAAAATCAGGGAACCAGGAGAAGGAGGTGGATTTTTAATAGTGAGATACCCAGTTTTCACAATGGAAATGCTCATAAGACTAAAGGAAAAGTTTGCATGACATAATAAGGCATTTATTTACTTATTTATTTACCTTTGAAATCCCTCTAGATTTAATATTTAGGATTTTAAAAAAAACTATATCTAGCTATTCCTAGAAGTCCTGCTCTCCAGGAATAAAAGAGTATGCTTTTTTAGAAAATCAGAATCCTTTACCCCTTCCCTGCCTGCTCCCCTGTTATTTATCAGAGACCAGAAGTATGAGTTGAAGGATCAGGTGACCTGTGTTTCAAATCTAAAGATTTTGATGCAAAATGAAAAAAGTGTAGGAATATGGAAAATAAATGCCAAAAGCAATCACTGTATGCATTTAGAGTCTTTGGATATCTCTACGAGATTAATCCAGATGGTTGTAAACTTGCAAAATACAGTATGCGCCTGTGTGTAGAAGCTAAACATGATTTGCCTTTCTTTTGGTAACCTATTATTCCACGACCTGGGTGTTTAAAGTGCTCCCTGTAGCTTTAGTAGCTTTGTTTTCCAGGCTCCTTCTCAGTGACTGGGCAATCATGAATGCATCCTCTTATGGGATGTAATGCAGTTTTGTTATGGCATCAATGGAAAGGCTTGAAAAGGCTCCTACGTATAACAAGAAATCATAATTCCCCATCTTACATTTCATGTCACTTCAATCAGATTGCTTTAGGCATCCAGGTCCAAAAGTTAGATCTAGCAGCTGGTGTTCCTTCTCCATTCGTCATAAATATAAAATCAAAACAAATCCATCTCATCTATTAATAAAATAATATAAAACACATCCTGAGTAATTGGTAAGTTAGTGCCACCTTTGCTCATTCAACTGTTTGATTGTGCTCAGGACCTGGTTTTGCTACAGGATATTCAAGCACACCTGTGCACAGGAAAAGGTTGGGATGGAAGGTTGTAGATACCACATGTTGATCTGGATTTGGTCTACATTTGCATGCTACTAGCTCACCCAGAGTTTCCAGCTGCAATTCTGCTGGATGCTTTAGTTTCTAAGTCTTACTGCGTATGGCCTGGGGAAATCACTCACTGGGTCTTAGCTCCCACATATATAAAAGAAAGAGCTTGGATTTCTAGACTTTAGACATTATGCTAATGAGTTTATAGCAAATCTCTATACAGATTCAAATTTCTTTGGCCAACTGGGATTACTGTTGGGAAACAGTAACCTCACAATGACCCTGTCTCCTGCCTGGCCCAAGTATAGTCCATAGGAAACACTCACAAATCCTTTGCCCCTAAAACTTCTGGTAGCGTAAACCCATGGCAATGGAGCCATCACTATCCACCACTGTCATGGGCAACTCGAACTTTCCCAGAAGCGGATTAGGCACTGGTCCTCATGGTTCATACTTTCTAAGCAGTTTCTAGAAAATCCTCTTCACTAGGCTTGAGGTGAGGGAACTAGCACTCTTCTTAGAGGACTTGGAAGGGAGGAGTGTTGGAGAATTAGCATAGCAACAGTTCTTTTCAAATGAAATTGCTTCAAAAAGTTCTCTTGCTCTTATATCCTTTCTATATCAGAGTTGAAGGGGGTTCCAAGAATACTGAAATTCCACATGTGGAGGGGCTCTGCCTCATACTGTGGTATCTGAAGTAGGAAGAGACCTATTTTCACATTCTGAAAAATAGGTAAATCATTTCAGTCCACACTGAAATCACTTCTTCAACTATTAGAAGAGATGCACATCTACACTCAAAATATCTCCTTAGCAAAAAGCCTTCTACTACAAGTCTCAAGATGTCTATTATAATCTTTTTTTCAAAGACTTCTAAAAAACATAATCCATTCAACTCAGAACCATGCTTTCATTCCCATTTAAAATAACACCCAGCAATTCAGAAGCCATGCAGAATATCCACAGACAAGCATTTCAGAAAGGTCTCATGTACTTAATCCTATATTTTTGCAAGTATGTATACTTTGTGCATTTGTTTAGTATTTATTAACGGGTCTCACTGTCATTCTTCATGTTCTCTGAAAGTGTAACATTCGGCCATGTCGAGGGGTATAGAAAAAGGCACAAAATAAATGTGAATGATGCTGAGGATTATTATAGAGATGTGAACTGAGGACAAAGTCCCCTTATTCTGTATTCAAATTAAATAATCTTCACAAGAGTAGGAGAGCATAATTCCTTCCAGCAGTGGGGTCCAATGAAATAAACTGATGTGACAGATGGCCATACCATAATCCACCCTAATTAGCATTCATTAGCATACCAGGTTATATTTTGATCAGGCACTGAACACAAGGTGTGCACAGAAACAGCGTTTCCATTAATCTCATCCAGAAAAGATGCACATCTTCACCTTGGTGGGCGAACTTGGTAGGAAAACAATGCCTTGATGAAAGATGCTGACTCCTGTTCCATGAGCAGAAAGGGTTTCAAGCTTGGGCTAAGCCAACCTGGAGAGAGCTAACTATTCCCAAAGAGAAACTTAGGCTGTGTGGGACACAGGATGGTGAACCTCAGGGGACATGAAGACCCTCAGAGATGGGAGAAGATTTAGAAGGGGAATCGGGGGAAAGCACTGTTTTCATCTTTGTCCTTGAAGAAACGTCATTCCCTGATACTGAGGGGAGAAATCTCCTTGCTTGTGAGTCATTTCAGTGTGTCTATGCTGTCTCTGCTGTTAGTGTGAAAAGCCTTTTACTTGAGCTGAAAAGAAACCAGTGGAGAGAGTAAAAAAAGAAGGAAAACGAGTGTATGCCACCACCTGCTTTCCTGGGAAGACAGAAAGCATCAAAAGAAAATACATGTGAGGTGCTTGGGGCATAATAAATATATGGTGTGTTTTTTTTTTTTTTAGTGCTGTCCTTCAGAGTGCTATTGAAAAAACACTTTCATCTCCTAGGGCTGTGTGATCATCAATTTAAGGGAAATTGCTTCCACCGGCTGATGACGCCCAAATCCATATCTCTAATTTCAGACCCCTCTTTAGGGCTTGGCACCCATATATCTAGGGGTTTATAGGACACTCATCATATAGGCATCCGACAAGCATTTCATAGCGTGTGCCATGTGGCAGGAATTGTGTAGTGAGGAATCCACATGGTTCATTGTTTAGTTTGGGAGACAAAGTAAAAATAAACTCTCATAAAGCTGGGGGAGAGAGAGAACAGGGCGCTAGAGAGCATCTAGCAGGAGCCTCATCTGCCTGGGGTCACGGATGCTCCGGAGGAAATGACATTGAAGCCCAGACCTGAGGTTTTAGGAGGGATTACCCAGGGAAAGCTCAGGGAGCGGAGGCCACAAAGAGGTGGAAAAAGGTAGGGGCCACAGTCTTTGCAAATGCCTGGAAAGGATAGAGATTACGGCATATTTGAAGAAACAGGGGAGTTTGCCTTGGCAGGAACGTCGATCAGGCTTCAGGTCTGCCCTTCGTTTTGAATCTCTTTTCATGTGAAATGATACGACCATCTTCCCAGTCACCCGGGGCAGTGACCTGCACATCTTACTGTTTGCCTTCCTTTCCAGGCCTCTCTCAAGTCCAAAAAATCACCATCTTTCTTCTAAGAGTCTTGAAAATGGGTTTCCTCATCCCCAAGCTCATCACCTCTCTCCACGATCGCTGTGACAGCCTCTGCTTATCCTCCTGCCATTATCTTGTTTCCCTTTGGCCTGTGGCTTACATCACTGTTACAGGGCTCTCTCCAGAATGTGGACTGTATCACCTCTTTTCCACCAGCGATCCCTCACGGCCCTCAGGATTGGCACCTGCTCCATCGCAGGCCAGATGAGGCCTGGTGCGATTTGCTCTCTGCTCATCCTTCCAGAGCCACCTGTTTCTGGCTGCTCGTCTGCGCATAGCCTAAGATCCCACTATATGGAGCTGCTTCGTGTGATGGAAAATTTTATGTGTCAACGTGACTGGATCGTAGGTGTGCCCAGATATTGAGCTAAACATTATTTCTAGTATGTCTGTGAGGGTGTTGGCATGAACTTAGCATTTAAATCAGTAGACCCAGTAAAGTGGTTTGCCCTCCCCAAGGTGGGTGGAACTTGTCCAATCCACTGGGAGATAAATCTTCTCCTGCCCTCAGCGTTCCTTATTCTCAGGCCTTCAGATTAGGACTGAATGACACCACAGGCTTTCCTGGGTCCCCAGTTTCTCGATGGAAGATCATAGGGCTTCTCAGCCTCTGTAATTGCATGAGCCAATTCCTTATTTATCTATGTAAATATGTGAATTTATACACGTAAATTATGCATGTATCTATCTACTTACCTACCTACCTAGATACCTTGGGAAAGAATAAGCACAAAATATGAAACTTGAGAGTCTGGCAAGATCTGGTAACTGGTAATTAGTCAAGGTTTTCTAGAGAAGCAGAATGAATTTTTTTTTTTTTTTTTTTTTTTTTTTCTCTACGCGGGCCTTCTCACTGTTGTGGCCTCTCCCGTTGCGGAGCACAGGCTCCGGACGCACAGGCTCAGCGGCCATGGCTCACGGTCCTAGCCGCTCCGAGGCATGTGGGATTTTCCCGGACCGGGGCATGAACCCGTGTCCCCTGCATCGGCAGGCGGACTCTCAACCACTGCGCCACCAGGGAAGCCCCAGAATGAATATTTTATATATATAGCTCTCAAGTTTCATGTTTTCTGTTTATTCTTTCCCAAGATGTCCCCACGTTTCCTGTCTAGCTAACTCTATTCTATAATTCTCAGTGGAAACATTGCCATCTCTGAATAGCCCTCTTTGAGACCTCCATTCCCAGTCTGGATGGGGGGCCCTGTGTCCTTCTGGGCAGTCTGTGCTTGTGTCTCCCATAACACAAGTCATGACACATCTTTTTTACTGAGTCTGTCTGCCTTCCTCATCAGGTTCAAAGTGCTTTGGGGGCAGGTATCAATTATTTTATCTCATATCAACTCGAGGGTAGTAGCGTGGTGTGCCCAAGCATTCTCTAACTCTATCCTGCTTTCCTAATTGTCACAAGACATGTTTCTGTGTATTATCTGCTCCACTGTGAGGCAGGTTTTGTGATGCCAGGGAGTTTGTCTGTTTCATTCAATCCTCAGCTCTCACAATGGTACCTGGCACGGAATAGGTGTTCAAATCATTGTGTATTTGTTGAATGAATGAATGAAGTTAATACTCACGCCCACATCCTGGCTTTGGCCCATTATTTTTTCAACATGGCAAAACACGCTTTTTTTCAGTTTTCTTTGACATGAGATTTTCTAGTAAGTTGCAACTGACTATGTGACTTTGGACAAGTTACTAATCCTCTCTCTGTTTCAGTTTCCCCATCTGTGGCATCATGACTATAAGAGAACCTACTTCATTAACTTTTCATGAGGATTAAGTGAATTTATACACGTACAACATTCAAACAGTGCCTGGCACATGGTAAGTACTCAATAAATGTTAGCTATCCTCCTCCTCCTCTTCAACATCATCATCATCGTCAAAATTACCTCCATTTTCATTTTATATTCCCTAATCCTTTAAAATCACACCTCTGAAACATTTCTCCTACCACACAGCCTTCAAGTAACAATTATGTCAATAATTTTAGGGGCTGCAGGACTGTCTCATGCATAGTTCTCAGCACAATGCTAGGTGGTTATTAAACGCTTGAGTAGAATGACAGTTTGGAATTCCTCTTTTAAAATACTTGCATCGGGCTTCCCTGGTGGCGCAGTGGTTAAGAATCCGCCTGCCAGTGCAGGGTACACGGGTTCGAGCCCTGGTCTGGGAAGATCCCACATGCCACAGAGCAACTAAGCCCCTGCGCCACAACTACTGAGCCTGCACTCTAAAGCCCGTGAGCCGCAACTACTGAGCCCGCGCACCACAACTACTGAAGCCCGTGCGCCTAGAGCCCGTGCTCCACAACAAGAGAAGGCACCGCAAGGAAAAGCCCCCGCACCACAACGAAGAGCAGCCCCTTCTCACGGCAACTAGAAGAAAGCCTGCACACAGCAACGAAGACACAATGCTGCCAAAAATAAAATATATAAATTTTAAAAAAATACTTGCATCTTTATGCACAGGACTTCTCTTTAGATTGCCCACTACTGAACTTTTCAATAGAAAGTGAGTTTTGGTGAAACAGTCTTTTCTTGTCTGTTCCTCCCACTTTCGTTATGAATAACAGTTTTGAGCAGAATAACAATAGCATTTCCATTTTTATACATGACATTCATCCACCTGCTTTTCCAAACCTGACACCTGAGCCAGATACATTTCACCCTAGATTTAGAAAGGAACTGAAATTGGGGAAAAAAAATGTCCTCAGGTGCTCCAAGAAGCAAATAAACACATGGCTGCAGCAGCCATTTCCATAGAGATGTTAAAAAGCCAATCTGAGTGTGCAATTCCAGGTCAGTTGGACAGGTGCAAGTCACACTATGGTGGCTTGCATTCCTATGGTGCCAATAAAAGTTTTCATGCCCTGGAAATTTACTACTAATAAAAATAAGATTTTCCTGGCATCTGTGATGAGTGCTGGTGGGTACTGAGTAGGTTGTCTGACGCTGGTTTGTGTCTGTCTTTAAGCATAAAGTTTAAGCATCGTCCAAAAGATGGCACTGTTTATTTGTTTTTATCATGCTTAATTACAGAAGTTGTATTATGCAGGCACATTAGTGATCTAAATGAAGACAGAGCAGAGATATCATCCTCCACACAAATCAAACTGTCATTTTATTATAGGCCATTTCAAACTCTTCATCTTGTTCCTCGGCAAATGAATATGTCCAAGCTGTTAAATGTAATAACTGCAATGTCAGCAAACCTCTTACTTATTAAGTACTTTTTTTTTTTCTGTCTAAAGGGGATTCTGGAATCCATTTTTGAAATCATTACAGAAGGTGGGTAATTGAGACATATTTAACTTTTCAATCTTGAAAAGCTAGATTTTCAAATGTAAGTACTTTTTGATGATATTTAAGCGTGACTACACAGGGAACACACAACACACAACTGGTAGTTGTAGGTCACTGGCTGTTAGAAAGCATTGTTCTTTGAAATTACTTGTGAAGCAAAAGGTGAAAACTCCAAAATAACTTTTTAGAACAAACAGGAAATTAGGACTGGTGACACTGGTTAAATCTCAACTTGTACTAGGGGATACTTCTGTGTAGGATTGGGACAGGGTGACAGATGGCTTTTTAGGAGTACTTCTGACATTACGGTAAACATACATACATATTTTTGCTGGTCCAGTACATCTTTAGGAAATCACCTTCCCCATTCTTGAGTTACTTCTATTTATTTACAGGTTACTGGTTAAGGCAAGTCAAATGGCAACCTTATATTTAATGGGGTAGGGAGGTACAGAGCTGCCATGTCCCTGAAGGGGAGGAAAATCAAGTATTTTGTTAATGAGTAGTATTCCCTAAATTTGAAGTGTGATCTGCATAAGGCTGGGAAGCAGAAGTCAGTGAGTGGTTTCACTAAGTTGAGGGAGGGGGGAATTATTATGCATGGGAATGAATAAAATTCCTGACAAAAATCTTTTCTGAATAAACAAAGAATCACCCCTGGGAAATTACACTGAATGTGCATTAATGCACATAACAGGGTGGGTAGGGATGGTTTTTACTCCAGTGCCTACAAAGCCACTTAAAACCAGGGCTAGATCAGAGCTTTATAGGGTAGAAAACATTTCCCCATGTACACAAAAAATCATTCAGGAAACTAGCCTCCTTTCTGATACTAGCAGAAAGCAAACAGTGTACAGATGTTTTTATTATAGTATGTAGTATTTGAAATACTGTCAATTATTCCCAGCACTGTAAGAGAACAGGTAGGGGGTAAGCTGCTAAGAGTTTTGTAGCAATTAAGAATTTCCAAGAAGCAATAAAGATTTCTCTTATGTATATTTAGTAACAGCTGAAATTTTATAGGAGAAAGGGCTAGAAATTTTCATTGTGTCTACAAGTCTATTTTTCTTCCTATTGCATCCTTCCATATTTGTAATACTTTGTAATATGTTCTCAGTGGTTTCAGTATAATAACATGTGTTGAAGTTACCTACTCACATTTTATGTTTCCTGAAGAACTTAGTGTAAGGAGATAGAGATAGGACTCATTGACATACGGAAACTGCTTAGATGCAGATCAAGCAGACTAACTGGGATAGATTTGTCCTCTATTAGTTTCTGGGTATATATGCAGTAATGTTGTTGAGTATTTGGTTTCCCTTGATACTATATATCAAATAAGAACTGTTTGATACTTTTTATAATGTACTTTAGGTGATCATCAAAAAGTGAATTTGGGGCTTCCTTGGTGGCGCAGTGGTTGAGGGTCCGCCTGCCGATGCAGGGGATACAGGTTCGTGCCCCGGTCCGGGAAGATCCCACATGCCGCGGAGCGGCTGGGCCCGTGAGCCATGGCCGCTGAGCCTGCGCATCCGGAGCCTGTGCTCCGCAACGAGAGAGGCCACAACAGTGAGAGGCCCGCGTAACACACACACACACACACACACACACACACACACACACAAAAAGTGAATTTGGTCATATGGTTCACCTGCCTCCAGCTACATAATGAATATGGGTGCATAATAAATCTTACTATATTTAAATACAGTAAAGATGTTAAATTGTAGGTTTCAGAGTCAGACATAGCTCAGTTTGAATCTTAGCTGCTATTTACTTGCTATGGGACCTTGTCCAAGTTACTTCACCTCCCTGAGCTCTCATTGCCTCATCTATAAAATGGTATCAACCTCAGGATTGTCTTGAGAATTAAATAATAAAATTTATGTAAAGAACCTGGCATAATGTCTGAACATAATAAGTATGCAATCAACATTATCTATTAAAATAGGATTTTTTTCCAAAAAATTTTACATTCCTTATCTCCTTAAACGTCATGATAAGTAAGCAGGAAAAGCACTATTAGGCTCCACCTGAGAAAATGGAGGCTCAGAAAGTTTGAAGGATATACTTCCAGGTTACCTAGGGGGGTAGTGCAAAGCCCAGTTCTACCGATAACCATCTTGGTGAAATTTTCCTGGCCATCATTATGTAGATGACTAAGAAGGAGTCCTATTTATAAGCCATCTTCTTGCGTGTGACAGTTAGTTTTATGTGTATAGATAGCTAGGCTTTATATAGTACCCAGTATTTGAATCGAACACGAATCTAGGTGTTGTTGTAAAGGTACTTTGTAGATGTGGTTAGCATCTACAACTAATTGACTTCGAGGAAAGGAAATTGCCCTTGCTAGTGTGGTGGGCCTCGTTTAATCAGTTGAAGGTCTTAAGAACAAAAATTGAGGTTTCCTGAAGAAGAAATTCTACCTCCAGATTGTAGCGCTAAGACCTGCCTGAGTTCTCAGCCTGCTGGCCTGCCTTACGAATCTTGACCTTGCCAGTTCCCACAATCACATGAGCTAATTCCTTAAAATAAATCTCTCCCTTTGAACTGTGAATTTTAATCTCAAGTCATGTCTAGCTAATGTAGTCAGTGTTCTCCAGAGATGGAACCAACAGGATATAAATGTATATACATACATTTCCTGTGAGGTATATATGTAGTATATATCCTGTGTGTGTGTGTATATATATGTCCGTACATATCCTATGTATATACAGTATATATACATATATGTATGTGTGTGTATATACAGTTGACCATTGAACAACACAGATTTGAACTGCGAGGGTCCATTTATACATGGATGTTTTTCAGTAAATACGTACTGCACAGTCAGAGGTTAGTTGAATCCATAGATGCAGAATTGTGGATACAGAGGGCTGGCTGTACAGACATACACAGACTTTAGACTGCATGGAGGTCAGAGCCCCAAACCCCTGCATTGTTCAAGGGTCAACTGTGTATAAGTATAAAATCTGCTAACAGTTTAGTTTCTCTGAAGAGCCCTTACTGGTTCAATGCACAAGTAAAATCCCCTAGGATGCCCTTCCTGGGGGCAGAAGTAACCCTGGTTACAGCAGACTGTGTTATTCCCACCTCTAACTGTATGTGGCTGCTACAGGAGCTGGATCCAATCTGCAGAATAGCTGCCTCTTCCAATAAGCTGCACCACCTCAGACTGCTCTTGAATTAGGATTCTTCTTTGCCACTTCAGAAGCACGGCACATGACATTAAATGACAGTACAGACCCGCAAATGATAATACTTAAATGACAACACACACCCACAGATGTGTACATCCACTGATGTCTCAATATGTGGAAGCAGATTCTTGACCTTGGACACAAATATTCCATGTTGAGATAATCCTTTCCACCACTCCAAGACACATGGAACTCTTCCGATCCCAGTCCCTGCAGTTAAATGATAAAGGCTCAGGAAATGAAAACTATGCTTAACACCACCTAAGAGAAACATTAGGAAAAACTAACAGAAAATTATCCTATAATTTTTTTCCAAGTCAAGAGGTGCAGACTTGCCTTTTCTTTCTCCCTTGGGTAAATTTCCTATGTTTGTATCTGTCAGTACCTCATGGCATTAATTCCTTCCTGCTGTCTCGGGACAGGCCATCCACCTGGATTTTGGCTTTCACTCCTTCCTGCCCCTTCAGGAGCCTCTTTCTGTCAACTATCCCTTCCTTGCTTGACAGACTCGTATTAATGGTAAGGTGGATGGACCTAGAGTCTGTCATTCAGAGGGAAGTAAGTCAGAAAGAGAAAAACAAATACCATATGCTAACACATATATATGGAATCTAAAAAAAAAAAAGAAATG
>NC_041226.1:24899643-24930124 GCF_002837175.3 Physeter macrocephalus | reverse complement strand
GATATAGGTATAGCTGATTCACTTTGTTATACAGCAGAAACTAACACACCATTGTAAAGCAATTATACTCCAATAAAGATATTAAAAAAATAAATAACTACAAGAAAGAAAAAAAGAAAGTCAAGGATGGCTGCTCTTTTCCTATAGAGCAGGAAACTCATGCTTGCAGTGGGGCTGCTTGAAACCTGGGTCTTCCTGTGCTTTGTAATTGTGTTACTGTGGAACACCTGGTATGGGGATGCCACTCTCCACATGCCTCCACAGTCGCTCCCCATCACAGACTCCTACCGTCCCTGCCATAGTTGCTGTCCTGTCTTATGCTTGGGAAGTTCATGAGTGGTGAACCCTCAAAGCCCCAAATTTGGAGTGAAGAGCATTGGCACAACCTTGAGATGGAATCCCACCTTAACCCTTTGCTCTGTGTGTGACATGGGACAAGTTGCTTAACCTACCTATGCTCTGTATTCCCACTGGAAATGTAACTCACCCTTGCCTCTGTGGGTTGGTGTACGGGACATAGTGGATTATGTATGTAAAGAAGCACATGTAGCTTGGTGCGTGGCACAAGGTAAACCTTCGATTTTCATTCCTGTTGGATCCAGATGTTTGCACTAATTTTATGTAAATTACCACCTTACTGTATATAGTCTTATAGTTTTTTCTTATTGTGTTTGCACTAATTTTATGTAAATTACCACCTTACTGTATATAGTCTTATAGTTTCTTCTTATTGTTGCATGAGCCAAACTGCATGCTCCCTCAAATCAGGAGACTGATGTTCAAACTTCTGGGGTGAACATACAATAATTGCTCAATAAATACTTATCAAGTTGATTTATTGAACTCCTACTGTATGTGGTATGTAAAAATTAAGTGTCAGGCCACAGATGTACCTATCTTTGAAGAATGTATAGTTTAACAAAGAATTTTTAAAGAGATACTTCTATTTTTTTCCTCTTATACAGTTCCAAATTTACTCATTGCTAGAAATGAACTGTGACTGGAAATTGAAGCACATGGTATGTTTGTACATTTCCTCAGTTACACAGACAGGCCTAGTAAGTTGTAGAGCCATGGTCTGAAATGAAGTCAGGAGAACCTATTTTCAGTGCTGTGAGTGATGGTCTCCCTGGCTGCCTGTCTGACTCTCAGTACGAATGAGACGATGAAGTAGATGCCATTTGTTAAGTACTGGGGTGTGCTACCCCTTTGAGCTTCACAGTTCTCTCACCTGTGAAATGGGATGACAATACTGCCCATGTAAGGATTAAATTAGGCTATGTTAAAAGTGTCTAGCACTTGACCTCTATTAGGCACTCAGTGGGCAGCAGTTAACATTCCTCAGCCTCAGCTCTCAGCTCTGTCTCGGCATCCTTTAGCCTGGCTGCCCTCCTCCCTGTGTTGACTTATTAGCTCCCTCTACTCCCCTCGGTAGCGATGGCTCCTGTCTTGTTCACAGCTGTGTTCCCCAGCACCTACCAGTGCGGGGCACATGAACGGAGCTTCAGAAACTTTTGACAAATATTATATTATAATGATTGTATTACAGATGCAGGATTACTGTGTGAGAGGTAGTGTGACTTCTTCCTATAGTAATTTTCTCCATTCAACACCGGGAAGTTGCTTAACCTGCCACAAAAGGGCTTCTCTAAAACATGAGGCTTCATACACTTTAAGTATTCTTATTTATATGGTAGTTCCTAAAACTTTAAATATAGAAATATCATATGATCCTACAATTCCACTTCTGGTATATTCCCCAGAGAATTGAAAGCTGGGAATTGAACAGATATTTGCACACCCATGTTCATAGCAGCGTTATTCACAAGAGTCAAACAACCCAAATGTCAGGTTTGGATAAGTAAAATGTGGTATATACACACAAGGAAATATTATTCAACCTTAAAAAGGAACACAATTCCAGTACATGCTACAATATGGATGAACCTTGAAAACATTATGCTACGTGAAATGTCACATACAAGAAGACAAATATTGTATGATTCCATTCATGGGAGGCATCTAGAATAAACAAATTCATAGAGACAGAGAGGAGAATAGTGGTTCCCAGGAAGGGAGGGCAAAATGGAGAGTTATTCTATAACAGAGAGTTTTTGTTTGGGATGATGAAAAACTTATGGAGATGGAAGGTGGAAATGGGTTACACAACAGTATGAATATACTTAATGCCACTGAATTGCACTTACAAATGGTTAAAATGGTAAATTTCATGTTATGTATATTTTACCACAATAAAAAAAATCTTACTTAGGATAGTTCAGACCAGTAGGAGAATCTGCTCTGCTCAACGGGAGCAGGGGCAGGAAGGGAGCTACGTCCATGGAAACTCCAGCCCAGCCAGCACTCCCAACGCTACCGGGCGTCTTTAATGACCACTGGCACTTGACTGTTTCTCACAGTCTCAACTGGGGGCTGTGTCAGTTGGCCCCTGTCAGATCCTGATCGCCCTGCAGAGCTGCCTTCCTGGGCTGTAACTGTCTTTTCAGATTACCATGGTGGGAGGACGGCAATCATCTGCTTGAACCTGATTGTGTCCTCAGCGCGACACTGGCTGCTGCGCATGGAATGCCCAGCGGGAATGGAACTTAGCTGACTTGAAATGTTTCCCCCAACTGGCTTTCTCCCCACCCCACTACCCAACCCTTTCTCCTCAACTTCTTTGCCTTCACTGTAGCTTCCACTTTTTTGTCAATATGGTCCAACTGTCAGGATAGAAATGGTATCTTGTGCCCACCTGAATTTCCCACTGATGGCATCCATATCAGAATAAGTCTGTCTGTACTGTATGTAGATCAAAATGATTTATTTTCCTCCTTAGCTGCCAGAACCATTCTCATCACTGGGAATCAAATCTGTTCCATGAGCTCATATATCATCATTACCCACAATACAAATTCTGAAAGCAAAGCAGACCTGGCAATTTTATTGACGCTCAGAGTGGAACAGAGCCCAGGTCACCCTGAATCAGTTGCGCTGGCTTTGCCTTGCTGACAACAAACATGTCACTGAAAATTAGCAGAGAAAAGAAGACTTGGTAAGTTCACTGCAGAAGGTAACTTGTCAGTGACAGAGGTGGGATATTTTTATCCTTATAACTCAATGCTAATGAAATTGGTGGGGATAACACCTGCCTGAAAACGTGTCCCTCAGGGAGCAGGGAGAAGCAGAAAACACGAGAGTTGGCTTGTTTTCAAAGTCATTTTTCTCAATATAGCTATGATTTAATCAGGGGATCTTAACAAGAGCCGAGGAGTTGGAGACCCAGAGCAATAACCAACAAGGCCAGTTTTGGCACTCGTAAGCATGACCCCTGGATCAGCTCTGGAAGGCTCAGCTAATCCATCACACCTGGGTCTCAGTTTTCTTATTTATACAGCAGAGAGAAGGGCCACACACTGTGTGGCCCTTTTGCTCTTTTGACGATTAGATGCTGTTTGTTAAGTGACTGGAGATCTAAGATGAGAAAGAATTATAAATATAGGCACACCTCACACTATCATTTTAGCAAGTGTTGAGGTGGGGAAAGAAAAATGCTCCACCATGAGAGGCGACTGTCTGGCTCTGTTAGGGAATGCAGTGGGGGGCGGGGAGGGCAATTAGAAAGGGGAAAGATGTCAGTTGACTGGAGGAAGATGAAGGGAAGGAGAAAGAATAAAGACATTTGTCAGGGGTCCCCAAGCCTATCCTCAGGTAACCTGAGGTACGACTCACTAGAAAGACTCACAGGACCCAGAAAAGCTGCTGTACTCATGGTTATGTTTATTACAGCAAAAGGATGCAGATCGAAGTCAGTAAAGGAAAAAGGTGCATAAGGAGACCAGGCACAGGGCTCTCAGCTGTCTTCTCCCAGTGGAGTTTCATAGACAGCACTCAATTCTCCCAAGAATGCTGTGTGACAATATGTATGAAGTATTGCCAGCGGGAGAAATTCATCTCAGCCTTAGTGTGCAGAGTTTTATTGGAGGTCAATCACATAGTCATAGAGCACCTATATGACTGACCTTGGATACTCAGTCTCCAGTCCCCCTCAGAGGTCAAACAGATACAAGGCTTCAGGGATACAAAAATAGGCACTCACCATAAGTCACATTATTAGCGTAAACTATGTCTTGTGGCTTAAGGTCCCAATGACATGGTTATCAGGCAAGATATTCCAAGGGCTCAGAGGTGATCTCTCAGGAGCCAAAGACCAGTCCTTCTTTCTGGATGTGCTGTGTTTGGGCACCCCCAGTCTGCCGAGTTAAGCCTTTACTGCACAGAAGGAAGTGGAGTCCGAACCCCTTCTACCTGCCCATATTAAGGGTAGGTCACTGCTAAGCGAGCTGAACCCTGCATGCTATGTACTAACACGTTAAAGTTATTGCAAACACACAATTCATCCATTACTACTCCTTTCTTTCAAGAGTCTCTCAATCGTCTTTATTTTCAGGTTTGATTCACCAAATTTCTTTCGGAACTCAAGGCTACGAAAATGTATTACCTTCTCATGCTACCTTCTCATGTGTTTCTTTTAAAAGCCAAAGAGAGTAATTAGAACCCAGCATCTTTCCCTTTTCCTTGCCTACCTGCAGGTTCAGGGTTAAGTTTTGTGCTCATTAGAGCAACTTTTCTCAGCCTGTTTCCTGGTATGATTGCTGTCTTCTCTTCCCCTCTTCAGTGTGACAGAGTAGAAAGAGCAGGATTTGGGAACCCAAACGTATGGACTCAAATCCTGGCTATTCAACATGCTGGCTGTGTGCCTTTAGATGAGCACTTAACGCACTTAAACATGTGCCCTCATGGGTAAAAGGACTTTTCAAAGTTGTTGTAAGGATTAGAGATAAGGATATAAAGTGCCTCCTGTTTGGTGGGTGCTAAATAAAGGATAGCTATTCTTATTACCCTGTGTTTTCCCCCCTATTAGTGGTTTATCTTTATCTCTTTGCCTGAGGGGATTTTGGGGGGGTGAGAGGGCATTAATGTAAAGTTCCTTAAATCTCTCTTGGTAGCTGACAGGATATAAACATATAAACAACTTGTGAGAGTCTGGATAGTTACTTTATATGATGGGTGCAAGATCTGGCCTCCCGGGTCTCTGGGTGCGGGAAGCATACTCCTCCCATGGCCCCCGCTGCTATGTTCGGAAGTCCTTTGCGGCAACTGTGCTGAGGCCACCCTCCCATGGACTGCTCCCTGATGAGCACCACAGGAATAGTAAGGCAGCCCATTCCCGGGAAAAGTCATATCCCTCTGACAAAGAATTTTACCCCAGTGGCCTTCCTGAACTTTCCTTAGAACTGCACTGCATCCAAGATGCTTCCACCGGACCACCCTTCCTTCCATCCTGTCTCTTTCACTGGAGTCAGACCTGCACATGGACTGATGTTTCTCCCAGCTTTTCCTGGATCCCACCTCATTTTTTCTCACAGATGTTTTCCATAATAAGTTTCTTGCACGTTTAATCTCATCCCGGCATCTTCTTGGAGGCTCCAGACCTGTCCATAGACTGTTGGCCTAGAATATGGTGATCGACAGAGTGAGCTGCTCCTTATGGGGAGTGGGTTTTATCCATTACAGACCCAGTGTGGTACCGGTGCCTTCCTTATACTGCGATCTAAGTACTCGTTCTTCAGCAAATCTACACGTGCAGTAACCAGAGACGCTCCCTTGGGTTACCTGGCTGCATTCTGAAAGGAAGGGATGGTCCACACAGCTTCCCTCTTGGTCACGAGATTGTCTCAGACAAAAAGAAACATCACAGAGAGCATGCCTGGTCCTCAGGGGGGTGGATTAGGCTGTTCACAAATTCTGATCTGTGTGTTTTTAGGCAGAATTTCCCTTCCTTAAACTAAACAGCTACCATCAAGGAGCATTCATTCCTCCTTGACTGACTAAACTACACTTTAACACAGATTCTCTGCTGTTTACCTTTCCTACCTTAATCAATAAGGGAGTGAGAGCAAAGAGTTTGACATCTATTAGCTGAATCAGTGTGAACACATTGCTGAGGTTGTTATTGTGCCTCCAAGTCTGTTCGGGGAACTGAAACCAATTGAAACTATTTTAAGAGTCTATGAATGTGGGACAGTTTGGATGCTATCCAGTCTCTGCCAGGACACTTCTTCTTTTGAACATGTTTGTATTACTAGAACATTACTTGCCATGTATCTGCACTCAGCTGGCACTGTTTACTTGTTTCTAGATAAAAGCCCCTGTCACAACCATGGCTCAGATGAGGAACCCTCCATCAGGCCTGAAGCCCAGAGGCCCAGCTTAGGGGAAAGCGGATGCAGTAACGTGTACAAAGGATGGTCCAGGTGGCCAGTGGCAGGCAGTCGATAACAGGTGTGCAACGGGCCAAGATCTCTGCCTGCAGATGGAACCTTTGGATGCGGGGCCTGTGGCAGCTAGAAATAGGCAGAAGTCCAAGCATAGTGGTGGTCAAACCCAGGAAGGCTTGTCAGGAGGTGATGTGGCTCCATTCCCTGAGAAGGAAGGATCCTGGGCAGGAAAGCATAGCAGAGGCACAGGCTGGGGCAGGAAAACCAGGAAGTCAGTTATTAGCAGGGGACTGGTGGGAAAAATGATGTAGGAGCCCAGGTGCTAGAAATGCATGGCCAGAGTGGGGGAGTGTCAAGGCCAAGAGTGCCCCAAGGAAAAACTACTTATGATTCTCATGACCAAGGAGAGGATCTGTGTCTGATTATGGTCTGGGAGGAGGATGAATTTCCTACAGGTCTAGGGGGTGGGGCTGGGGAAACAGGAAAGGATCAGGGAAGAAAGGGGTTAAGTTAAGAATGCTCCAGAGATTGGGACACAAACAAAACAGTACAGCAAAAAGCACAAAAGATCAAGATCTAGGTAAAAAGAATCCCACTGACTCTGTGGTCCCACTAACACTTCATTGTCCAAAACATCATGGAGGATATAGGTTTCCTTCTTCTCCGAGCCCGTGCAGGCGTGGTTCCCATAGGCTCATGTCGGGGCTGCACCCTTTTGGCTAATTCAGCTCTAGAAGTCTCGGTAATTTGGCTCTCCTCTTAGTTGGGCTGCACTAGACCCTCTTGTGTCCCAGGCCCAAGACCAGCCCATGGCTGCCACCCCAGCTGCCAGCACAGAGACTGGAGCTTCCCTGGGTGCCTCAGCCAACTTTGTTCAAAGGAGCACTGATCTTAGGGGATTTGTGAATGAAGGCATCACGGTCATTGTGCCACTGGTACACCAAATAGGGCTCTTTTCTTTTCAGAGTGTGTCCAAGATTATGTGTGCATTCTTCTTTCTCCTTTATAAGGAAATCAGAGGCATTTTCCCTTTGCCATCAGCAGGTCCTGAAACTATGAGCCACCATGAAGCCATGGGCCCTCCTAGTTCCTATGTTCCAGCCCACCACCCATTCACTCTGCCTTAGCCATAGAGGTGACTCCCGGTGTTCAGCCTCTGCTCCTATGACACCCCATTGTCATATCTTTGCTAACTTTACCTCCTTTCTGGAAACTTCCGTTTCAGCTGCTCATTTGCTTAATTATAAAAAGACTGAAGATGTAACAGATGGTGCCTTGGGATGGATGGATGTTATGGATGCAGAACTGGCAACACACCTATCTCAATCCCATTTTAACTTTCACATTATGTCCCTCTATGGACTGTTGACAATGAGCTAAGCTGATGTGTGCTGCTGGCGCCTGGATTAACATCAAGTTTAGTAATTCTTTTTTCCTCCTGTGCTTCCTCCCTCACTCTGCCCTCACTATATGTGGCTTCCCAGTGCTTTTGTAATGATCTCTGTAGCACCTTTAAAAACTACTCCCCCTCATTTAAAACGTGGCATAGGGACTTCCCTGGTGGCACAGTGGTTACGAATCTGCCTGCCAATGCAGGGGACACGGGTTCGAGCCCTGGTCCAGGAAGATCCCACATGCCTCAGAGCAACTAAGCCCGTGTGCCACAGCTAGATTAACATCAAGTTTAGTAATTCTTTTTTCCTCCTGTGCTTCCTCCCTCACTCTGCCCTCACTATATGTGGCTTCCCAGTGCTTTTGTAATGATCTCTGTAGCACCTTTAAAAACTACTCCCCCTCATTTAAAACGTGGCATAGGGACTTCCCTGGTGGCACAGTGGTTACGAATCTGCCTGCCAATGCAGGGGACACGGGTTCGAGCCCTGGTCCAGGAAGATCCCACATGCCTCAGAGCAACTAAGCCCGTGTGCCACAGCTACTGAGCCTGTGCTCTAGAGCCTGCGAGCCACAACTACTGAGCCTGTGTGTCACAGCTACTGAAGCCCATGCACCTAGAGCCCATGCTCTGCAACAAGAGAAGTCAAAGCAATGAGAAGCTCATGCACCGCAACGAAGAGTAGCCCCCGCTCGCCGCAACTGGAGAAAGCCTGCATGCAGCAACAAAGACCCAACACAGCCAAATAAATAAATAAATAAATTCTAAAAATAATAAAATGTGGCATAAATGATGGGGCTTTGACAAATCAAATAATAAGAAACCATTTTCAATATTCTGTATTTTTCCATTAAGCTCCTCAAAAATAGTGATTATAGGAGTACCATTCTCTCTCCACAGTTAACGATGCACTAGCCCTGGTTTCATTAAAAAATCTCATTATTCAAAGATTTATAACTCAGTCCAAGAAATCTCCCATGAAGCTGGAAGTAGATCTGATCTCAGTTTAGAAACTTACTTTTCAAGCATTTGAGTGAGGACTGAGAATCCAGTGACAAGACTGGTTAATAAATAGACGTCTCAGGATGTTGAAATGATGGTACAAAATCAACAGAATGAGCAAACACATGTTATTGCTGAGGGCTATATGAAGGTTGAAAAGTTATAAAATAGAAGGAATAGATATTTGGGAGTTAGAAGACCTGACTTTAGCACTGATTCTGTTTCCCAGTAGCTGTTTAAGCAATTCACTGGAACTCTCTGGGTTAAAGTTACCTCATCCCTCTAAAGGATGAGCTGTCATGTGATCTCTAACATACATTTAGGCTCTTAAAATATCAACTGATTATAAAGTACAGATTTAATTCCCTCACTAAAGGGAATGAGGACTCTTTGGAGAAGTGGTTGATTCTAGGGTTGGAATAGTGTGGGTCAGCCTGAAACATCTTGCTCTGCCAGAAAGTAAGAAAGTGCTCAAAAAAATGATGGAAACATGACAAAAGGAAGCAAGAGCCACCTGAAGTGCTCTCACTGGCCAAATCTGGGACAATTTGAGCACCAACATATTTAAACATGGTAATAAATTATGAGAGAGAGACAGAAAGAGAGATTAAGAGAAAGAGCAAATAATAAAGCAGATGGGCAAAGTGTTAATAATAGGGCATTTTTTTCTAATTCCTTTGGGTGGAAAGTTAGGTTGTTTATGTGAGGTTTTTCTTGTTTCTTGAGGTAGGCCTGTATCACTATAAATTTCCCTCTTAGCACTGTTTTTGTTATGCCCCATAGATTTTGGAAAGTTGTGTTTCTATTTTCATTTGTCTCAAGGTACTTTTTGATATCCTCTTTGATTTCTTCATTGACCCATTGGTTTTTTTTAGTAGCATGTTGTTTAGTCCCCATGTGTTTGTTTTTTTCCAGTTTTCTTCATAAAATTTATTACTAGTTTCATGCCATTGTGGTTGGAAAAGATGCTTGATATGATTTCAATCTTCTTAAATTTACTGAGACTTTTTTTTGGCCTAGCATGTGATCTATCCTGGAGAGAGTTCCATGTGCACTTGAAAACTATGTATATTCTGCTGCTTTTGGGTAGAATGTTCTCTCTATATATATTAAGTCCCTCTGGTCTAATGTGTCTTTTAAGGCCATGGTTTCCTTACTGATTTTCTGTCTAGATGATCTATCCATTAATGTAAGTGGGGTATTAAAGTCCCCCACTACTATTGTACTAGTGTCAATTTCTTCCTTTATATCCATTAATATTTGTTTTACATATTTAGGTACTCCTATGTTAGGTGCACGTATGTTTACAAATGTTATATTCTTGGATTGACCCCTTTATTCGTATATAATGCCCTTCTTTTTCTTTTGTTACAGACTTTGCTTTAGAGTCTATTTTTTCTGATATGAATATTGCTACCATAGCTTTCTTTTTTTTTTTCCATTTGCATGGAATACCCCTTAACATCCCTTCACTGTGTTTGTGTGTGTGTTTAGCTCTGAAGTGAGTCAGTCTCTAGTAGGCAGCATATAGAGGAATCTTGGTTTTTTGTTTTTGTTTTTAATCTATTCAGCCACCCTATGTCTTTTTCTTGCAGCATTCAGTTGATTTACATTTAAAGTGATTAATGATAGGTATGTATTTATTGCCATTTTGTTACTTGTTTTCTGGTTGTTTCTGTAGTTCTCTGAATTTTTCTACTTCTTTTAGTCTAGTCCCTTGTGGCTTGATATCTTCTTTTTTTTAGTGTCATGTTTAGGTTCTTTTCTCTTTGTTTTTTGGTGTACTTATTGCAGTTTTTTTCTCTTTATTATGGTTACCATGAGGTTCATATATATTGACCTATATGTATCAATAGGTACATATGTATCAATAAGTACTATAGGTATACATATGTACCTATATGTATATATATTTTAAACTGGCAGTTGTTTAAGTTCAAACACATTCTAAAATCTCTACATTTTTACCCCCCCACCATGTTTTGTATTTAATATCATATTTTACATCTTTATGTGTATCACTTAACTGGTTATTGTAGTTATAGTTGATTTTACTGTCTTTTAACTTTTGTATTAGCTTTTTAAGTGGTTGATCCACTGCCTATACTACATATTTACCTTTGCCAGCAAGATTTTTTTTTCATATATTTTATTTCTTGTTAACATTTTTCTTTTCTTTCTTTCTTTTTTTTTCTTTTTTTATTGTTTTCTTTTTCTTTCCTTCTTTTTTTTTTTTTTTCTTACAGAAGACTCTTTAACGTTTCTTATAAGGCCAGGTTAGTGGTCATGAACTCTTAGTTTCTGCTTGTCTGGAGAAGTTTATTTCTCCTTCAAGTCTGAATGATAACATTGTCAAGTAGAGTATCCTTGGTTGCAGGGTTTTTCCTTCCAGCAATTTAAATATATAGTTACACCTTTCTGACCTACAAAGTTTCTGCTGAAAAATCAGCTTATAGCCTTATATGTGACTCCCTTGTATGTGACTGTTTTTCTCTTGCTGCCATTAAATTTCTCTCTATAAAGTTAACTTTTGCCATTTTAATTATGATATGTCTTGGTGTGGGTCTCTTTGGGATCATTTTATTTGGAACTCTGTGATTCCCAGACATGGATATCCATTTCCTTCCCAGATTAGGGATGTTTTCAGCCATTATTTCAACAAATATGTTTTCTGCCTCTTTCTCTTCTCATTCTGTGACCCCTTAATGCAAATATTAATATGTTTGATGTTGTCTTAGAGGTCCCTTAAACTATCCTTATTAAATATTTTTTTTCTTTTTGCTGTTCTGATTGGGTGGTTTCCACTATTCTGTCTTGCAGATGGCTTATGCATTCTTCAGTATCACAATATCACCTAACCTGTTGTTAATTCCTTCTAGTGTATTTTTATTTCAGTTATTATATTTTCTTGGCTCTTATTGTTTCTATTTTTATATTTTTTAGGTCCCTGTTGAAGTTCTTACTGTGTTCATCTATTCTTTTTCCAAGTTTTTTTTTTTTTTTTTGCAGTACGTGGGCCTCTCACTGCTGTGGCCTCTCCCGTTGCGGAGCACAGGCTCCGGACGCGCAGGCCCAGCAGCCATGGCTCACGGGTCCAGCCGCTCCGCGGCATGTGGGATCTACCCGGACCGGGGCACGAACCCGTGTCCCCTGCATCGGCAGGCGGATTCTCAACCACTGCGCCACCAGGGAAGCCCTTTTTTCCAAGTTTAATAAGCCTTTTTATGACCATTACTTTGAATTCTTTATCAGGTAAATTACTTCTCTCCATTTCATTCATTTTTCCTGGGGATTTTTCTTGTTCTTTTGTTTGAAATGTATTCCTCTGTTTTCTCATTTAGTTTGACTTTCTCTGGTTGTCTCTATGAAATTAGGTGAAACAGTTACCTATTTTGGACTTGAAGGCTGTCTTTGTGTGGGAGTGTCCCTGTGCTGTGTGTGCCCAGCGGCTTTGGTGCGAGAGGTGGATCTGAAGTGAGCTCAGGCGGGGGCTTTTTCTGGGGCACACCAGGGCTGTCACCTTTGCAGGGATGGACTGGAGCCAGAGGGGGTGGCTACAGCCAGAACTTGGTGCAGGTTAGGGCTTCTCCTGGAGTACGTTGGGGGCTTCCACTTTGGCAGGGGAAGGCTGGAGCTTGGTGTGAGCCATTAATTCTCCCACAGTATGTTAGTGGCCCCTGCCTAGGTGCTAAAGGGATGGAGGTGGAGGCAGCTGGAGCCTGGCACAGGCTGAAGCTTTTCCCAGGGCATGTGAGGGCTGCCACATTGGTTGGGGTTGGGGGTGGACCCAGAACCTGGTGCAGCCTGGAGGGCAAGCTAGGGTGGTCTTGGCAGCCCATCTAGAGTACCAGGCTCTTTTCACTCTGTTACTTCTATGCTGGGACTGGGAGCAAGCAAGGCTGTGTGAGTGCCTTTTAAGAGTGGAACATGGTTTTCTACAGCCCTGTGGTTAGCTCCACTGGCTTTCAAAACCAGCCATGGGAACTCATCTTCCCGTGCCAGACCCCAGCATTGGGGTGCCCAATGTGGGGCTTAAATCTCTCAATCTTTAGGGAGGATCCTTGAGCTTGTAATATCCCCCTCATCTTCTGGGTCAACTACTGGGGTGTGGGTCCCAACTAGATCACTTCTCTTCCCCTCTTACCAGTCTTGGTGTGTTTTTCTCTTTATATCCTTGGTTGTAGAAGTGCCACTCTGCTGGTCTTCAAGTCATTCTCAGAGAGAGTTGTTCTATGTGTAGTTGTACTTTGGTGTTTGTGATAGGAGGTGAGCTCAGGATCTTCCTACTCTGCCATCTTGATTCTGCTTTTTTTTTTTAATGTGCAGACTTTGAGCTACCTGACTTTAGAGTTCCGGTAGGAAAAACCAAAAACCTAAGTGATAAATGTGCAAAGTGAGACAAAAGTGTGATAGAAGTTAAAATATCTTATACTGTGATCCTAATACTTGTTCTGCAGCAAATCTACACGTGCAGTAGATTATGTTAGAACACATCCGGACTGCTGGGGTTAGCACATGCTGAGTTTTTCTCATTAAATGAGATTCTGAAAAACTTAGGTATATTTGCAGAAAGGTGACTAGAATGGTTTGGGAAAAGCTGTAAAAGGAAATTGAAGGAACTAGCAAGAGACAACTGAAGTGGGCATGGGTGAGATGAAAATTATTATCAGGTATTTGAAAAACTAGAATGCTCCAGAGAATAAAATGTATTCACTTCAGCTCTAGGGGACAGGACCATAGGTAGATGTGGCTTCACCTGAAGAGATAATCTTTTTCTATTAAATTTTTCCATGAATGAAATAGTTACCCACCGAGTAATGAATTCTCCTTACCATTTTAGCCTCTACATTAATTGATCAGCACTGCCCAAAGAATTATCACTGTGAGGGGATGGTTGGTCTAAATTGGTGCTTCCCAACCAGATAACTTTGGAAATCCTTGGAATTATTTCAAGAGATACTCAAATCCATATATACCCCAAGTATGTTTAGGTCCAATAAATGATGTCTTTCACTTGTATACATTACTGTTTTCCAAATGTATGTAGATAATATTTGATTAGTAAATAATTTTATTTTGAAAACCTTCAGAATTCATACTCCCTTATGATATTACATTTTGTTTCAGTATCCATCTTAAAGAAAACAATTATAATCATGTGTGGAATTTATGTGTTTTTCTTTCTTTTGTCCTCCTATAGAAGAAGGCTTAAAGAAACAGAGGCAAACCATATTCTTCAATATTATAAAGATATTAATCTTCCAAGTAGTTTATAAGTTTAATGCAATTCTAATAAAAATTTCACTATTTTTGTGGTAGGGAGAGTTTGACTGTTTCTAAAATTTATTTTCAAGGATTAATGTTCAAGAATGCCCTCTCCTCCCTCTAAAGTGTAACAAGAGGATTCATGTCCTACCAAATAGAAAACTCAAAACTACTGTAATGAAGCTGAAGGAGACTTTGGATGAATGGAAGAGAAAGGATCTCAAACCAGGCTCACATATATGAGAATTCAGCATGTGATCAAGATGTAACAGTTATGTTTTGTAGAGAAAATAAAAGGCACTTAAGATATTTTAAATATAAAAATATTTAAATCAGATATGTACTTACAAAGTTGAAATGGCTAAAGGGGCACTTTCAGGACAGGGCGTCTAGAATGACCCAGAACTTCAGCCTGCCTGCCAGAAGCCCTACTATCTCAGCCTCTAACAGGAAGGCAGAGGATTAGAAGGTCACCACTGGAACTACAGGGCTTACAAATGCACTACTGAAGCTATGATCCAGGAAGCAGGAAGCTATCCTCTTCACCACCTTAATTTCTACCTGAAGAATGAACATTGGACTATTGCTGCATAAATGTCCCATGTTTCCAAGACTTCAGAAACATGTATGAGTGCCACTTCCCAGAAGCACCTAATTTGTACTGAGAATTCTTGTTGCAAAATCAGTGCTTGGTTAGAAGGAAAGCTTGGGTTAGGAAAGAAGGCTGATGGTAGGTAGCAGAGTGTCTGCAATGTGTATTACCAGGAAAAATATATCACCAGGGGAAACAACAATTATTTAGTTATTTCCATTTTGGAAAAAAGGGCCAGGGCCACGCATACTTAAATGAGAAATAATAATAATAATAGTAATAATAATCATGATGATCATGATAATAATTGAGAACAACTGGTCTAGATCAGAGACCAGTTGAACTTTTTCTGTAAAAGGCCAGAGTACATTTTTTTGACTTTGTGAGCCATACTGTCTTTCACAACTATTCAATTCTTCCACAGTAACAGGTAAGCAAATAGACAATACATGAATGAATGAGTGTGGCTGTGTTCCAATAAAACTTTATTTACAAAAACAGGTGGTGGGCCAGATTCAGCTGACAGGCTGTAATTTTCCAGCCCTTGGTCTAGGACATAATCACTGAAGTCCCTTCTTACATTAACATTCCATATCACTGAAAAATGTGCTGATGTGATTATTGATAAATGCTTACCTATTGAAATTGTTTTTCTTGTTATTGCTTAGCTTGGAAATATCATTTGTAGCAGTTTCATTTGAAAATGGAATAATCTGCTCTGTGTGTTGTCTTTTTCGAAAAAGAAAAGAAATTGGTAAAATGCCAAGCGATTCAACTTTAGAGTCTTTGAGCCTGAGCAGTTCATTAATTCAGACATTTTGGCAGAGATGGTGTGACACATCAATGGGCACCTTGCTTATGTCTCTGCCCTGAAAGAGGAAAGAGCTTAATCTAAAATTGGTATGTGTGGACCAAATCATGACTTTTTATAAAACTGTCACATTCTATCAACATTGCCAAAGAACCTGAAAAGAGTGTTCCTTTGAGGAAAGCTCTACTTGTTCTCATCATGCTTACACCAATATTCTCATCTTCCTCCCAAATCACAAGCATGCTTACCCACACCTGCATAAACTCACCCACATGTGCACACATGTATACTGCCATTTTTTGAAGATCCCAGGTTTTCAACAAGTGCCCTTTCTCTGAGACAGTCAACTTCGTATAACCAGTTCATTTAGCTCATAATCATATTTCTATCCCATAATCTCAGGATTTATAGTTTAGAACTACAGAGAGTGCTTGGGCTAAAAAGGAGTTGATGCTCCCACTGGTGTTAGCTGATCTTAACTCACCATTTATCTAACTGATTGGGAATTTTACAGCAAAACATAAATTCTAAAATCAGATGTTTCTTGAGCTGGGACAGACTACTGAGATTATGAGGACCAACGCCCCTCCTTTTTTGTAGAACAAGACACTGAGGTGTGGAGAGGTGAACTTACACAACTTGTTAGTAGAGCTCAGTTCTGGAATACTTGCCCTTTTTGTTATTAAATCTGATAAAGAGAGGTTTTTATGCAACAAACAACTTCAGAAATGCTTTAAAAATATGAAGGACTGAGGGAAAATCTCACCCACATTTGTTTGTTTGGAAGACTTAACTTTCTATGAATCAGTTTTCAATGTAAGCTATTCACCCTTCTCTTCTAAATGTAATATCAGTATTTTAACTTCTGTAGGTTAAGGCAGATTTCTCATCCAATTTTTTTGTAGTATTTTCACTGCTTTGAGGTCTTAGTCATATACAAATTACCAAAGCATCTGTATAATCAATAGAGCTTCAAAAATCATACTTCAAATGTAAAGTCAAACTAGAAAACTATAATATCATGAATAACTTTTCCAGATTTTATATGTTACATGGACAAAATACAATTCTATCTAGGTAGGAAAAACATACCAATCTCTTACTTAACCCCTGATCATGCTCCTTAGATGTATGTACACCTTGAATCATATATGCCTATCAGGAAAGGGATTAAAATAATTCATGTTCTGAACATTAGGGAGGCTGATCTTTAGCCTCACTGTCTTCTTCTTCTAAGTGAGTTTTGTCACCTCTTCAGACTGAATATTTGAAAAAAAGGATCTTGTCAGCAAATCTTGGAATTTGTTATCTTAGTGAATAATGGGAACATCTTGTCTTGGTAGAGGAGATTAATGTTACCTCTGTGGAACAGACTCTGATATCTGGAGGAAATTTAATACCAGAGGCCAAAGTTTTAGTAATGCACTTGAAAATTTGTACTGCACAAACATGTGATATAAGATAGAAAAATCATCCTTTATCAGAGTTTAGAAAAAGGTCTAGCTCCTCAGTTATAATTAAAAATTACTAATTTTTCTAAAAGTGAGACAAATTACACTTGTGTGGTTTAATTTGTCTAGCAAGTTTGAGGGTAATGTAGTAGAGATATTAGAAATAGTTTAAATAAAGATTATTGAGAAATGAACACTAAATAAATATTCTCAGGAAAAGCTGGGGAGTAAAATTCTTAAATTCCTAGATGTACATTGGATTCTGGATTATTTATCACCTTACAATTAAAAAGAATGACATAATAGGCTTTATTAGGATAATTTTAAGAATTGAGTGTTTTGAAAGCAAGTATAACACATGACTTTTCAAAGTCCATTTAAACCCAAGAGCTCATTAATAAATTCAGAACTATCTACAAGATTAACTAATCCTTCACTTATATTTATCAAACTGATGTCAAATTGTAAGAATGGAATATAAAAGTAGAACGGTAGACAGGCTTAGCTTAAAGCTATACTTTTCTTTTCTTTTTCTTTTGCCGCTCCGCGGCATGTGGGATCCTCCCAGACCGGGGCGCGGACCCGGTTCCCCTGCATCGGCAGGCGGACGCGCAACCACTGCGCCACCAGGGAAGCCCTAAAGCTATACTTTTCAAAAAAAATTAGGAAATTGACCTCTGATTGAGGAAGGCAGACTAAGCATAGGTGTTTTTTTGTTTTTTTTTTTTAAATCTCTCTCCCCCACCCAAAAGAATAATGATGGTAATTACAAGAAAATAGTTCAGCAAATCAGACATATTGTTGAATTTTTGGAAGATACAATGCAGAGAGGAACTCCATGGTACCTGTACGATATGTGGCTGAAGAGCATAGCCAAAAATATCACTTCTGTATGAGGTCAAAATAAGATATTTTCCTACAATTAAAGGTTTTTCAAGTATTCTTCCCATAACTTTTATGAATAAATTACTTGAGGATACAGTCCAGCAAAACAAAAAAGAGAATCAAAAAATGACAGGCAATACGGGTTCATAGAAACAGTGGAGCTAACCAGAAATGAATTGAAAAGAAATTCCAGTAAGAAATCTCTACAGCAGCTACAGAAAGAAGTGAGTCAAAGTGAAAATAAGAAGCTCTATGCTGAATGTCGAGAAGAAAATGGAGTCCATTACATAAAACATGGATGTTTTAAATAATCAGGTTAAGACATATGTCTCTTGTTAAAAATGAAAAAGACACAATTAAAATTGCCAGGGTGAAAAAAAAGGCTGCACGAGAAGGTCAAGTTCTATATAAAAAGACACTAAAATATGGCATTATTTGAGGATCTATGAAGTATAAGAGAAGAGATTTAACATTTGATGGTTTGAATGATTTCTTTGGAAAAGTTTAGGCATAGTAACATAGGATTATATTTCCTTTATATGAAACAAATCATTCTTCAGCAAGTAAGAATTCCTTTAATTCTAGAATGTCTTTTTCAGTGTAATCTCCCTAATGGATAGGCTGGCATTCGGGATATCATAGATATTCAATAACTGTATAGAGACTGACTGACTGTGGCAGACAGTACTGATTGCTTATAAAAAACCTATTTCATGTCAGACCTGCTCCTACCCCAGATTGTTCTTAAAACTTGAATCAGAGACTAATATTTTTAAGCCACTGATTTAGCCAACTCTGGAAGATTCTGACTTCTTGTTGTGTGAGACAATGAATCCCTTTGGTTAGTCCTCTTTTGATTATTTTTAAAATTTCACTGGATGGTCTCCTAACTAATATGGAATTTTTTACCATAACTAGGATGCTGGAAGTAACAGTTACTAAAAATATGTCATTTGTTGAGGACAGGAGTCATTAAGATATAGGACAGAAAGAATCCCTGTTTTCTAGGCTGGGCAGTTGGTGGTTCTTGTTATGTGAGGGGGAAATGTTTTATCAAACTGTGAATTTTTGTACCTTGAACTCAGACCATTTGCTGAATGGAATTATAATGTTTTTAAAAAGGGGTGGGAAAAATTAGAGTATTTCTTGAGGCTTTTAGATATGTCTTATGATTTTAAAAAAGGCAAACATAGTCTGAAGATAGTCCACCCTAAAAACAGAGCAGAAAATATATAGCTTTGCTAAGACAGTCCTTTTCTGTTTGTGGCTTGCAGTATAAGTTAATGGAGAATACCATTAGAAAAGCTGGATGACCATCTGCTGAGGCAGAGGGACCCTATCCAAAGTTTGGCTTGAATGTCAAGATTGATGATGCTATACACACACCAACAGAACATAAAAAAGTTTGTTACTTACATAATGGAAGTCTCTGGGTGGGCCTCTCAAGCAGGTCCAAAATGGATTGAGAGAGCAAAGAAAGGTGACTGGGCTGGATTTTTATTGTGGTTAGCAGGTGAGGCCGTGTGAGAGTTTGTGAATGGAAAGGGCCTTGCATTGTTTGAATTTCCTGCTGTTCCCAAAGGAATACCCAGACTTTCTTATCCACTTGTCCAGATGTGTGGCAAAAGGAGAAGATGGAAGGGTGAGGCATAAAAGCTGCTAGCAGTAAAACATTTGAAAATGGAGTTAGATTTCCCATTCTACTTCCACATAAAATAAAACAAGCAGAGGTAAGAAAACAATAAACTTAGCAGATGATAAAGTGGTTAAGACTGGGTCCCTAAGTCTCTCCTAAGAAACTCTCCTAAGAATTCTCTGTTTCAAGAAAGGGAAAAATCTGGCAGCACTGATCAGATTGACGGTGGGTTGTCTTTCCTCTTCTAAGTATTTTGCTTCTCTCTGCCTTGAGGGAGGATCATGAAGAAAGGGCAGAAGATAGGAGACAGGAATTCTCAAAGGTCATAGCTAGACAAAAGCCATTGATTTTTTTTTTTTTATGGAGTAGCCTAGAAACAGATACATTGTAAGCCTTCTTAGTTATTAAGAGAACTGTTTTGCCAAAGAAAATTCAAGCATAGTGACATCAGCCTGTGATTGTTCAGCTTTTAAGGAAACACCAGGACCCTTGAAATTACCTGAGGGTAAGTAGGCTACTAAATCTGTAGTGCCTAGAACTCTCTAATGACCATCTGAACTGTAGCTTAGAGTATGATGGGCCAACATAATTTCCTAAGAGGGAATAATCAGGAACACAAAGGACAGTAGTCAGGGGAAATCCTTCCAGACTCTGTGTGTGTGTGTGTGTGTGTGTGTGTGTGTGTGCGCGCGTGTGTGTAAGTTCAAATCTTCACCTATCACAAAAGCAAAATAGAAATGCTTAAAAAGTTAAAAGCAGAAAACTATAACAACTGAGTTGGGGAGAGATGATCAAATAGAATTTATCAGTTGTTTGCTTAGTATCAAACACTTTTGCATGTTATTCCACTTAATCCCTGTGACAGTTCTGCAAGACAGGGAGTGTTAATATCATTTTTGGGTAAGTAAACTGAATTTCAAAGATAGTAAGTGTCTTATCAATATTGCTCATGTCACAAGTGGTGTTTGAACCCAGTTCTCGTGGACTGAGAGTTTGAGTTCCTTTCATTAACTCTTGGGTACTCTGAGTATTCTGTGGAAAACATTCAGGGCGCTATGTACCTTTTTCCTTCTCAGAAGACTTAGCATTATGTCTTTCAGGCTCTTATCTTAGAGCATAATACTTATCTATCTATCTAAAAGTGGCTTTTGTGAAAGGCAATTTAGCCAGATGCTTTGCTTATGGAAGGAAAAAACTCAATTACGTTATAAAGATGTTCATCCTTGAGAACAAAAGTAGATGAGTAATAGACTGGATGTTAATTGAGGCAGATGGCTGTGAGAATAATTTGAAGTAATCTGTGAGCAATAAAATGAAATTAGTACTCTTTCCCCTCCTCAAGTATCACACACACAATACACCCTCTTGTAGTAGCAAGGGGAGCAAAACATCATAATGGAGCTTCTTCACTTTGTTCAAAAAGAGAGTCCTTCAAATCAACCAAACTCTTCAAAGTTCTTAACTCTTGCATGCTACGATGATGTACAAAATAATTACCTTGCTTCACTGTCATTAATTTTTTATAGCATGCATCAAATATCCACAGTATTCAGGGGTAAGGAGCCAGGAGTGAATACACATCTAGTGTGAAGGCAAGATGAAAAAATGTAAATTATATGTAGAGATATGTATGTGTGTGGTAATGACTAGAAGCAATAATTTGCAAAAGTAGTATACTGATATGAATTCAGAAGAGAGAAATATGTTGGGGTGTTATAATTTATCTTTTCCATTCTGTTCTAAATCATCCCTCATTATGTTACATTAATTATTAATTAAAATTTCATTCTATTTCCCTTCTTTTGAAATGTTGGGATAGTCTTTGACTTCAGAGAATTTTCTCAATTTTTATGTTGTGTTTTAAGTGCAAAATAACTGATTTTCATTTTTTTCCTTGTTAAGAGTAAATGTTGGACTATTGCCTTGCATTGAAAATTCTTGAAGTATAAGTACAAAGATCTGGGAAGGTTACATTGACTTAATTTATTAACTGATGCTAATGAGCAACTTTGAGTTTCAAAAAATTCTGCCCTTACTGACTTAACTGGCTTATTATACTATCTCAAATTAGAATTTCTAACTAGTAAGTTACTTATCTATTTCTAAATAATAACAATATTTGAAAAAGATTGTCTCAATAGCAAGTCTTATGCCATATCAGACAATGCATTTCAGCTCTATCCTTTGTTAATTATCATTTCATTTGGTTATAGTTCTCCACACAGACAAATAAGAAATTTTAAGAACAGAATCAGCTTCTAGTAAAGCTGTAGCAGATTGTATTTTCCAAAGATCATTGCACCTATATACATATGCTCTTTTCCTCCCTCTGAGACCTGGTACTGTGCCTCCCTTCCTTGAATTTGAGCAGAGCTTTGTGACTGTTCCAACCAATAAACTGGTATGACAGAAGTGATGCCGTTTGGCTTCCGACTCTAGGTCATGGGAGCAATACAGCTTCTGCTCTGCTTTCTCTCAGACACTTTCCCTTGAAAGCCAGCCACTTTGCTGTGAGGAAGCCCAAACTAGCCCTTGTGAAGAGGCCACGTGTAGAGGAACAGAGGCCCCCAGCCAACAGCCAGCATCAATCGCCAGACGTGTGAGTGAAGAAGCCTCTGGTTGATTCCGCTAGCCTTCGAGCTACCCTAGCCCTATACCAAGTGGGTAGAAGTGAGTTGTTCTCATTGACCTCTGGCTAGGGGGCAGATTCACAAGTAAAATGAATATTATGATTGTTTTAAGCTAAGTTTTGTTGTGGTTTGTTGCACAGCCATAGTAACTATAAAATAGTATTGCCCACTGGATAATGTGAAGCTTCTTAAAATTAATTGGATAAGAGCCAATTCACTTTTCTTCTAAACACAAAGATAACCAAAAACCTAACATTTGATGCTTCCCTACCTCCCATTAGAATTCTTAAGCAAACAGGAATTACTGTTTGGAATCAGCATCATAAGATGATCTGGCTCAGGATTGTTTTCCAACAGTGATAAGAAGATAGTTTGTAAGAAAAAGTAATATATTTTTCTTTTCAAACATCTTCAAACATTTGGTTTAAAGTATTTTTGTTTTCTGGCCAACTTCTTTTACTTTTAAGGCTATTATTTTTAGAGCAGTTTTAAGTTCACAGCCAATTTGAGAGAAAGTTTCAGAGAATACCCATATACCCTGGGACACCAAACATGCATATTCTCCCTCACTATTATCAATATGTACATTTATCACAAATGATAAACCTACATTCACATATCATATTCACCCAAGGTCCAGAGCTTACCTTAGGGTTCACAGTTGGTGTTGCACATTCAGTGGGTTTGGACAAAGGTATAATGACATGTGTTCATCATTATAGTATCATATAGAGTATTTTCACTGCCTTAAAAATCCTCTGTACTCTGCTGATTCATCCCTAACCTGCCACCACCCACCCCAGCCTTGGCAACCACTGATCTTTTTACTATCTCCATAGTTTTGCCTTTTCCAGAATATCATATAGTTGGAGTCATACAGTATGTCATCATTTTAGGTTTGTTTCTTCCACTTAGTAATAAGCATTTAAGTTTCCTCCATCTCTTCATGGCTTATTAGGCCATTTCTTTTTAGTGCTGAATAATATTTTGTTGTCTAGATGTGTTACAGTTTATTAATCCATTCACCTACTGAAAGACATCTTGGTTGCTTCCAAATTTTGGCAATTATGAACAAAGCTTCTATAAACATCTGTGTTTAGGTATTTGTGTGGACATAGCTTTCAACTCCTTTGGATAAATACCAAGGACTGCAATTACTGGATCATATGGTAAGAGTATGTTTAGTTTTGTAAGAAACCACCAGACTGTCTTCCAAAGTGTCTGTTTTGCATTCCCACCAGCAATGAATGAGAGTTCCTGTTGGCTCTACATCCTTGGCAGCATTTTTGGTGCTGGCAATGTTCCAGATTTTGGTCACTGGAATACCTGTGTAGTAGTATATCATTGTTTTAATTTGCATTTTCCTGATCACTTTTGATATGGAGCATATCTTCATAGGCCTATTTGCCCTCTGTATATCTTCTTTCATGAGGTGTCTATTAAGGTCTTTGGCACATTTTTCGACTATTTATTTTCTAACTATTTTAACTACTTCTATTTCCTTATTGTTGAGTTTTAAGAGTTCTTTGTGTAGTTTGTTCTGGATAACAGTTCTTTCTCTGATGTGTCTTTTGAAAATATTTTCTCCCAGCCTATGATTTATCTCCTCTTTCTCTTGACATGGCTTTCATAGAGCAGAAGTCTTAATTTTAATGAAATTCAGCTTATCAATTCCTTCTTGCATGGATCATGCCTTTGATGCTGCATCTAAAAAGTCATCACCGTACACAAGATCATCTAGGTTTTTTTCCTATGTTATCTTAGGAGTTTTATAGCTTTGAGTTTTACGTTTAGGTCTGTGATCCATTTTGAGTTAATTTTTGTGAAGAGTATAAGGTCTGCATCTAGATTCATTTTTTTAAACATGTGGATGTCCAGTTGTTTCAGCACCATTTGTTGAAAAGACTGTCTTTACTCCATTGTGTTACATTTGCTCCTTTATCAAAGATCAGTTGATTATATTTATGTAGGTGTATTTCTGGGCTCTCTACTCTGTTCCACTGATCTGTCTATTAAATAATAGACAGATACCAGTACCATAGTCTTGATTACTGTAGCTTTATAGTAAGTCTTGAGGTTGGATAGTGTCAGTCTTCCACCTTTATTCTTCTCCTCCACACTGTGTTGACTACTCTAGCATATAATTAACTTAGGAATAATTTATATAATGAAACAGAACATGATATTGTTCTGATACTAATTTTCAATTTTCCATCCCTACAAGTTGGAACCCATGAGTTTCATACATTTTTCTCTTCTTTGGTTTTGCTGGATTTCTCTTCTTCTTGAGTCAACCATGTTCTAGTAACCCTTATCTACTTAATGTGTTGTAGTTTTTTCAAGGCTGATGTAGTCACATAAGAATTTTTTCAATAGAATTTTTGAGTAAGAATTTTTTCCCAATATGACGTGTAAGGGGGTTTGCATCTTCCAATATGTTCTACAAACGACCCTCACTAGTCACTTATCAATCAGTCCAGAAATGTTGCAGCCCTGCTGTCCACCTTGTGTGGCTCTTCTGGGATCAGTCTTCTGCCCCATTTGTGTACTGTCTAAGCTGTGATGAAGTTATGAAGGCTTTTACCTCCTTTCCGGCATGAAAAATACTTCTATGATTGAGTTTACAAACTAAAATTAGATTCTCCTTTGAGCAGAAGCATGAATGTCATTATGCCTTCTGGTTAATTCTATTAAGGATGCTCAGCTCATTTATACCCACTGTAACATGACTTGCATTTTAAGGTTTAGTGTGTTCTGGAAAATGTCCCTTGAGATGATTACTGAAAAATAACTCCAAGGTGAGGTAGGATGGGCAGCATTGTATAGTATACCTCTCCCTTGTAAATTCTTACTGTATCTTAGCGATTTATGGACTCTGGGAAGTCCTGCAGTAAAGACTTCTGTCTTAAGCTAAAAATTTCCCAATTTAATTTGAGCTGACAACTTGATTTATTTATTTTGTTTTTTGCAAAATTATCTATTAACTTTTTTGGGTACTTATCCCCCCATGAGACACACGGAGAATGCTTGTGTAGGGTTTTAAGGTAAAAAAGCACTCCCATAAAGACTCTCATCTAAACGTCACAACACTTCTGAAATGTATTCAGAGAAGAGTCAAATTTTATGGAAGAGGAAGCTAATTCTTCTAGTAGTTAAGTAAAAAACAAAGACAGCTTTCATGCAGCTGGCATCCAGACGACTACTCCACAGGCTGAAAGAAGTGCTAATGTGTAAGAAACATGAATTTGGTTTGCTCAAAAAGAAAAACCTAATCTGTGTGTGTGTGTGTGTGCATATGTGTGTGCATGTGCTTATTTCTGGGTGCAAAGGCTTGAGCTGGTCCCAAGTAACATTCTGAAAAGATGGCGATGGTTGAACTCAAAGCATGGTTCAGTGTTGGCCTGACTGAGTTCACAAATCGAACCCTCTGGACCTGTGGTCCCAGAACCTCCAACATCACAGAAGTCATCACGTTTTGTGGCCTGAAAAGTAGGAGGTCTGCTGGTTTGAGCACAAGCGCATAAACACAGACCCTCTTGGTACTAATCCAGTACCCACAGTACTTAAGGAACTTTAAGGACAGACCTCCTCTCAGTAATTTGGATGCCAATCAGAGAACACAAGCCATTGGCTCCTATTTCATTTACCTCTGATGCAGGAGAACTATGGTGCCACATTGAATCCTGCATCCCTTACATAGGCAGCCTAGTTGGAGGATGCAATCTTACCAGACATCCCTGGCAGAATTTCTCTTTTTGGAAAGTAACCATCAAAGGCACATATGGTTTTAAAGGTCTTTCCATGTCAGTCAGCAACCAAAATGCCTGACTTCCTATTGTAGTTTATTAATAGGCCAAGATCTTAAGTTGGAAATTTCCTCCACGTAGTCTTTCTAGAGCTTCTGCTGATGGAACTTTAGCAATTCAATTGTTTTTTTTTTATGACTTTAAGTGATCTTTTAACACAGCTTCATTGCTTTCATAGCCAAAAGCTGTTCATAATGGAGCTATTTCACCCAAACCCAAGTCTGAAGAATATGCTTACATACCTATTATACAGGAATTTTAACAGGGAGAATCATGTTTTCATTATTTCTAAACTTATTTGAATGGTTCACAGAAATTAAAGGCTGAAGATTTTTGTGGTACTTGTTTTTTTTTCACTAGGTGATGTGTATATTTATAGATCTGGAGGAGTTGGTTGAGAATCCAACTGAACTTCATAAAACATCAGGTTAAATCCTGATTTAGTTTGACATTGTGTCCAGTTATCTAATGTGGAGAGATCGAGTGCATCATTAGGTAGCCTAGGGTATCCTTATATCAAAGCAATTGGCCAAATGAGAAGATCTGACAGATATTTTTCAAAGAAGAGAGATTGTGTTTTGATTAGGATGCTACCAAAGCCTGTATGTTAATGCTGAAATGGATCTATGCCCGGCTGCCTGGTCACTACCTTCCATTCCACTCACTGTTGTTCTTGTTTAATAAATCCCTCCCTTCTTTTCCACTCAAGACTGATCTTTAGGTTCCTATAACTAGATTTAAAATGTGCTACAAGTGTTTGGTATGGTGTAGAAAGACAGTCTTATCGAGGAAATTGACTTGTCTAAGTCAAAGCTATTAGGGAGCAGAGCTAAAACAAAAATCTCTTTTAACTCTCTGCTTAGTGCTTTTTCAACCTTACCATCCTTCCTTCCTGTGTTGATAAAACCCAGGAAAGTGAGGGATAAGGGTTGGGATGAAGAAAGATGTGTATAACAGAAGAATTGCTGTGTAGTTTGGAAAACATGTTGAGGATGAAGAATTGCAGGAACTATGTGTTCTCCAGACTGCATACAAAAGCATATTAGTATGATTACAGTACTTTAAGTTGCTTACATTAAGTGGACGTTCAAGTTAAACAGAATGGTCCATATTTCCTTATCCATAAAACTGTAATTGAAAGAGCTATAAAAATGAAAAAAAATTTATTGGTTTGCAGAAAAATCATTTGATAGCACCTGATCTGAACTCACATTAAAAAGGCTAATTATAATAATAATTTTCCCATTGGTGTGAATATTCATACTTTTACTATTGCAAAATTAACATGTTTGGTTTTGAAGAGCTGGCTTAGATCCCATAAGGATGTTCCACATGTACCTTACCACCTTTCTAAAATTTGAAAAATTCTAATCTTGAAATGCCTCTGGTCCCAAGGGTTTTGAATAAAGAATTATGGACCTATCTTTTATAAAGAAATTGTTTTCACAAAATAAATTACATATGCTCATTGTAACCAGTCAAGCGATATAGAAAAATAGAAGGAAGAAAGTTAAAAATTATTCCCCTCCAAAATCACTGTCTACATTTGGTGAACATTATCTATGATATTTACACATATAGTAAGATGACTAGGCATAATTTTCTACAATAAGATAATAATACATAGTAAAAGAAAATATTTCTTCATCATAAGAGCTATTAGTTTATAAAATATTTCTCTGAGTTTATGGAAAGATAATGAAAAACAACTGATATTAGAATAATGGCTAGAGTATGTTTTCAGTTACATGTTTAATTTTAGGCCTTATCAGTTGATTTTCCACTCTAAATATGAGAAAATTAGTCCTCTTATCTTATCCCACCTCCCTTTATCTCAAATTCTCAGTGTTCACATACACATTCTCTTCTCTCCTCATAATTCACTCACTTCTATAAAATTTGAAAAATGAATTTTTTGTTGAATGCAAGTCCTTTTCTATAGTTTCTTCATTTCTAATTTTTTTCTTTTTAATATTGATTTCTTTTTAGTTGAACAGACATTATCAAGTATTTTTTTCAAGTGAGACTCATGGTGTATGGTTTTTCTCATGTTTGAGAATGTCTGATGCTTTTATATTTGACTCAGAGGATACCTTGGCTCGGTATAAGATTCTTGGGCCTCACTTCAAAGATTTGTAACAAAGTTTTACGCACATCTTTGGGCACTAAATATAATTATGGAGAAGTTTAAAGGCAATATGATTTTTTAAATAATTTTAGTTTTCCATGGTGGTTCCCCTGGGATTTTTTCTTTATCCTTGAAATTCACTAACTTTTCAAAGGTTTAAGACATTCTTTATTTTAAGAATATTTTGGAAAAATATATGGAATCTATGTGTCACTTGTTCTGTTATCATTTTTAGAAACATCAATTAGACAATGTTTGAACTCCTTTGTCTTCAATATCTATAATTATTTCTAATCATTTTTTCTTAGTTTTTGCATTATTTTGTGTGATTTTCTTTTATTTTCCAACCATATTGCTGTTTTCAGATGTGTTCATTTTACTAGTTTTCAGACCTACTACACTTTTTATTCTTCTTTTCTACTTCCTTCCTGAGTTCTGCCAGGTTACTTTTCAACTTTTGTTGTTTTACCATCATTCCTTCCTTGAGTTCTTAGAACTTTTCCTTCAGCAGTCCTTTATGAAAAAAGCATACTGTGTTACATTCCTTTTAATCAAATAATTTTCCAAAATTCATGTATTCTTTACCTTGACTAATTCCAGGCTCTTCCTAGGGCAGCTAGCTGTCCTTGCTGCCCAATCTACTTTATTTATTTATTTAAAATTTTTTTGTACTTTAAATACCTTTATTTCCATACAGTTAGTTTCAGTTATTTTTTTTTTAACATCTTTATTGGAGTATAATTTATATGTGTATATATATGTATTTATATACACATATTTATACATAGATATTTGTGTATAGAAAACCATCTGGATTTACTCTGAATGTTAATAAGGATTGTCTCAGGTTGGTGAGATTGTGGATAATGTGAGTCCCACCCCCCTTTTTCAGTTATCTGTATTTTTTTAAAAAGGATATAAATGTTTTCTTAAAACAGAAAAGACAGTTACACTGTAGGTAGATAACTGTTTGAAAATACTCATTTATGTGTGTATATATGATGGATCTGAGTTTTTAAAAATTATTCAAAATCCTTCAGGAATTTGAAAAAATAAAGATGAATGCTAATCTGATTTTAGAATGGCATAGACTTTTTATGTGTTAAAGGAAAGTGACAACAAACATAAAATATTAATTTTATCACATAATTTTTAAAGCCTCTGTAAGTTTTTAGGTGGAAATACTGTTTGAATAAGGATTAAAGACACATATCAAACTCAGATAAAATATTTACAATATACAGGACCAATTAAAAATGCACAGCACAACACATGGAACAAGGTAGAGGTTTAATAAATATGAGCCATTATTATTATTACTTATATTAATAAATATGTGCCATTATTATTATTAGTTATATTAATAAATATAAGCCATTTATTGAAAATCAGTAAGAAAAATAAAAATTCTTCAAAACTGGACAAATGAAATGAACAAACAAGTCCCTGATCATGCAGCGGCGAATGGAATCAAATTTTAACTATCTAAGAGTTATAGAAATGCATGTTAAAATTTTATATATATATATATACATATATAAAACCATTCTTTACCTACTAAATGAACAAAGATTTATAAAAAAAGAAAAAAAATTCACTTCCAGTGCTGGCAAGGTTTCAGAGAAATGGGTACTTACTATGCAAGTGAGAATATGAATCAACACAAACTTTTCAGATGGTAATTTGTCAGTAAATATCAAAACCTTAAAAATATTTACGCCTTTCAATTCAGCAATCCCACGCCCAGGAATTTAGCTTAAAGAAAGAGTCAGGAATGTTAAATATTATTTTTTTTTTAACATCTTTATTGGAGTATAATTGCTTTACAATGGTGTGTTAGTTTCTGCTTTATAACATAGTGAATCAGCTACACATATACATATATCCCCATATCTCCTCACTCTTGCATCTCCCTTCCACCCTCCCTATCCCACCCCTCTAGGTGGTCACAAAGCACCGAGCTGATCTCCCTGTGCTATGCAGTTGCTTCCCACTAGCTAGCTATTTTACATTTGGTAGTGTATATAACTACATGCCACACTCTCACTTCGTCCCAGCTTACCCTTCCCCCTCCTCATGTCCTCAAGTCAATTCTCTACGTCTGTGTCTTTGTTCCTGTCGTGCCCCTAGGTTCTTCAGAACTATTTTGTTTTTAGATTCCATATATATGTGTTAGCATACGGTATTTGTTTTTCTCTTTATGACTTACTTCACTCTGTATGACAGTCTCTAGGTCCAGCCACCTCATTACAAATAACTCAATTTCGTTTCTTTTTATGGCTGAGTAATATTCCATTGTATACATGTGCCACTTCTTTATCCATTCATCTGTCGATGGACACTTAGGTTGCTTCCATACACTGTCTATTGTAAATAGTGCTGCAACGAACGTTGTGGTACATGACTCTTTGAATTATGGTTTTCTCAGGGTACATGCCCAGTAGTGGGATTGCTGGGTCGTATGGTAGTTCTATTTTTAGTTTTTTAAGGAACCTCCATACTGTTCTCCATAGTGGCTGTATCAATTTACATTCCCACCAACAGTGCAAGAGGGTTCCCTTTTTGCCACACCCTCTCCAGCATTTGCTGTTTGTAGATTTT
>NC_041226.1:24899314-24899516 GCF_002837175.3 Physeter macrocephalus | reverse complement strand
TTTCCTTTGCTGTGCAAAAGCTTTTAAGTTTCATTAGGTCCCATTTGTTTATTTTTGTTTTTATTTCCATTTCTCTAGGAGGTGGGTCAAAAAGGATCTTGCTGTCACAGAGTGTTCTGCTTGTGTTTTCCTCTAAGAGTTTTATAGTGTCTAGCCTCACATTTAGGTCTTTAATCCATTTTGAGTTTATTTTTGTGTACGG
>NC_041226.1:24844944-24899167 GCF_002837175.3 Physeter macrocephalus | reverse complement strand
AGAGGCTGTCTTTTCTCCATTGTATATTCTTGACTCCTGTATCAAAGATAAGGTAACCATATGTGCATGGGTTTATCTCTGGGCTTTCTATCCTGTTCCATTGATCTATATTTCTGTTTTTGTGCCAGTACCATACTGTCTTGATTACTGTAGCTTTGTAGTATAGTCTGAAGTCTGGGAGCTGATTCCTTCAGTTCCGTTTTTCTTTCTCAAGATTGCTTTGCTTATTTGGGGTCTTTTGTGTTTCCATACAAATTGTGAAATTTTTTGTTCTACTTCTGTGAAAAATGCCAGTGGTAGTTTGATAGGGATTGCATTGAATCTGTAGATTGCTTTGGGTAGTAGAGTCATTTTCACAATGTTGATTCTTCCAATCCAAGAACATGGTATATCTCTCCATCTATTTGTATCATCTTTAATTTCTTTCATCAGTGTCTTACAATTTTCTGCATACAGGTCTTTTGTCTCCTTAGGTAGGTTTATTCAATTTTGTATCCTGCAACTTTACCAAATTCATTGATGAGCTTTAGTAGTTTTCTGGTAGCATCTTTAGGATTCTCTATGTATAGTGTCATGTCATCTGCAAACAATGACAGCTTTACTTCTTCTTTTCCGATTTGGATTCCTTTTATTTCTTTTTCTTCTCTGACTGCTGTGGCTAAAACTTCCAAAACTATGTTGAATAATACCGGTAAGAGTGGGCAACCTTGTCTTGTTCCTGATCTTAGTGGAAATGGTTTCAATTTTTCAGCACTGAGAACGATGTTGGCTGTGGGTTTGTCATATATGGCCTTTATTATGTTGAGGTGAGTCCCGTCTGTGCCTACTTTCTGGAGGGTTTTTATCATAAATGGGTGTTGAATTTCGTTGAAAGCTTTTTCTATATCTACTGAGATTATCATATGGTTTTTATCCTTCAGTTTGTTAATATGGTGTATCACATTGATTGATTTGCACATATTAAAGAATCTTTGCATTCCTGAGATAAACCCCACTTGATCATGGCATATGATCCTTTTAATGTGCTGTTGGATTCTGTTTGCTAGTATTTTGTTGAAGATTTTTGCATCTATGTTCATTAGTGATATTGGTCTGTAGGTTTTTTTTGTGACATCTTTGTCCGGTTCTGGTATCAGGGTGATGGTGGCCTTATAGAATGAGTTTGGGAATGTTCCTCCCTCTGTTATATTTTGGAAGAGTTTGAGAATGGTGTATATCTTTGTACTCATGTTATTTCTCGATAATGATTTAAATATTTATTTAAATAATCTATTAAAGTCTGCTCTTTGTTAAACCTATAATCCTTGTTTCCATTTGGGGTGCATGCAGCAGTATAACTTACCTTCCACTTATTCTCCTTTAGGATTTAGCAAATAGTCTAAAAACTGTATAACTGGATTAAGTACAGGGATGTTTTAATAAAATCTGTCCAACACTGAACTCCAAATATTGTCTCTAAAGTTCATTTTTTCAGTTGCTCCAATCTAAAATTTTGGTGTATTTTTTTACTTGTCTTCCTATGACTACACTCATTGATCCATTAGCAATTCCTGCTGGCTCTATCTTCTTGAGTATTTTATCTTCCTAGAGCTGCCATAACAAAGAATCACAAATCAGGTGGTGTAAAACAACAGAAGTTTATTCTCTCACAATATTGGAGGCCAGAAGTCTGAAATCAAGGTGCTGGCAGGGCCATGCTCTCTCTGAAGGCTCTAGGAAAGAAACCTTCCTTGCCTCATCCTAGCTTCTGATGGCCGCCAGCAATATTTAGTGTTTCTTGGCTTGTAGATGCATCACTCCAATCTCTGCCTTTGTCTTCACATGGCTTCTCCCTGTGCATCTCTCTGTCTTCACATGCTTTTATAAAGGCAACAGTCATTGGTTTTATTACCCACCCTAATCCAGTATGGCCTTATTTAACTTAACTAATTACATTTGCAAAGACCCTTTCCAAATAATGTCTTATTCTGAGGCTGCAGGTAGAAATTTTAGGGGACACTGTTCAACCCAGAACAATGCTGTATTCAGGATTTAAACCCTTTTCACCATCCCAACTGCCACTACCCTATAAGAGCTTAGTGATAATTAAAGGATCCTTCAGATCATGTTATGTATTTGCTCACAACTCTCATGGTTTTCCAATTCTTTCATAGCAAAAGCCACAATTTTTAATATGCCTTGCTTGCACAAGGCTGTAACATGATTTGGCATCCAGTTACCTCTCTGACTTCATCCCTTACTATTTGCCCCTTCATTCAGTCCATTGCAGCCACACTAACTTTCTTGCTTCTACTTGAAATGCCAGGTGTGCTCCTGCTTCACGACTTTTGCATTTCCTGTTTGCTCTGCTTCAAATGCACATCCCTAGATATCTCCAAGTTATTCAGGTCTCTAACTGAAGTGGAATCTTCTCAATGAGACTATTCCAGCCACTATTCAGTATTATGATTCTCTGCCCAGATACTTCTAATCATTCTTTTCTACTTTATTTTTCTTCATAATACTAGTTACTAAGCCATACACTATATACAGATATAAGCAATACACATATATATAAGTTAGATAGCTATATAAGTTGTATATAGTATATACAACTTATTTTAAATAGAAATTGCATATATAATGTATAACTTACATGTTACACAGATATAACTTATTTATTTCTTTATATATTTAAATATATATAGTACTTATTATCTTCTTTATTTCCTATCTACACCACTGGAATGTAGACTCCTTTAGGCGAGGAATTATTGTCTATTTGTTCACTGTTGTACCACTAATGTCTAGAAGAGTGCCTGGTAAATAGTAGGTGCTGAATGGATACATTCTAATCCAGAATGAATTAGTGACTATGTCACATATATAAATGTTATCAAGCATATGTGTGGCAATAGGAGAGTGACTGAAAACCGCTCCTCCATCACATTTTATGAGGATAGGGATGGATAATGGTTTATTTTCAAGACCCCTTTGAAACTGCCACTCATCTGCTGTGCTTGCTCATGGTTACCCCTCACTCCTCCCTTGAGATGAAGCTTCCCTATGCGGGCTCTGTGGGGAACATGAAAGTGGATTAAGGGGGTAAGTCACTTTTTGCCCGTAATAGTAAAGGGCCTTTTATTTGAAAAAAAAAAAAAAAAAGAGAAGTGAATGTAATAGAGGAATTCTTTTTTTCCTCCATGATAGCCAAATACATTTTAAGAAGGGATTCTCATCCACAAGGCAGCTTGGAGCTGTCCTCCCAATATAAATATGGTCACCCCCATAATACAGTTCGTCATCTTCAGGTATGAAGAGAACCTGTGATAGCATACCTGGTAAGTAAAGAGAAAGAAGTTTCTAGTGGTTACATGTCATTTACTTCTGATATCTTAAGGGCAGGGTGAAGGAGGAGAAAACAAGATCAATTAGATAAGTAGAGGGTGAATTAGCCATTTAATCAAGTACCTAAGCCATGAAGCACACAAGTTCTTCTAAAAGACACCATTATCTTTAATGGAGTTCTTTAGAGCATCTTCAATTTTTCTAATGAAGACAGAAAGCCCCATCTTTAGTAAAGTGCTTCTCCTTGCTTGTTTGACCACAGGATTATCTATTCCATTCAATCCCCTGGGGAGCTGATGCTCTCCCACTTTGTCCCTCACAGAATTACATTGAGAGGGAATCTGTCCAAATTATTTAATCAAATTATTCTTCTCTGGCCAATATAAGTGCTTAAATATCCATGCTTAATATGTCTCTTAATGATATTCACTTATCTAAAATTATCCCTTAATTGATAAGATATATGAGCAAAAACATTATTAGGCAAAATGTTAAATGAACTCAAACCATTTAGAATGTTTTCATGTTGACCCCTGAATTTACTTAATCTCCAGTGAGCAGTCTAAAAATATAGGATTTAAATCTTCACTACGACTAGCCTGAAACAGCAAAAGGAAAAAGGCTGAAGAAGAGGTGGCAAACAAAGAAATGAAAACATTTTTGGTCTTTAAAGTCTTCACTACACAAAATCCTGTGAATTTTATTTGGTTCCTGCATTTCTCAGTTTTGATGAAGAGAAACATCTCAATACATTTGGAAATAGTGGTAGTATGCATTTCATACAAGTTGGCTATAACGGTGCTGAAGACATTGACTAATTAGAACCACAATTTATTTAAAGCCAGGTTTATGAGGAGTAATTTATATACAGTAAATATTACTCTTTATTGTGTACATTTTTACAAATTTTGACATATGTAAACACCATGTAATCACCACCACAGTAAAGATATAGAACATTTTCCATCACTCTGCAAAATTCCCTCTTGTCTCTTTGGAGTCAATCTCCTTCCAATACTCCCAGGCCCTGGTAACTAACCACTGATCTCTTTCTTCTCCCTATAGTTACATCTTTTTCAGAATGTCTTATAAATATCACCATATATTAGGTAGCTTTATGAAGTCTCACTTCTTTCACTTACCATAACACATTTAAAATTCATCCATGTTATTGCATGTATCTATTTCACTCTATGTGTATACCAAAGTTTGTTTGATCATGGGCATTTGGTTGTTCATGGCATTTACCAGTTGATGGGCATTTAGTTTGTTTGCATTTTTTGGAGATTATGAGTAAACCCACTATAAACGACTGTGTACAGGTTTTTTGTATGCATATGTTTTATTTTTCTTACCTAGAAGTGGGATTGCTAGATTGTATGGTAAGTGTTTAACTTTGTAAGAAACAAACTGTTTCCCAAAATGGCTGTACCATTTTACATTCCCATCAGCAATGTACAAGAGTTCCAATTGCTTTGCATCCTCACTAGCACTTGGAATTGTCATTTAAAATCTTTTTAGCCATTTAATAGATGTGTAGTGATATCTTATATGGTTTATTTACATTTTCCTATTGACTGATGATACTGAGCATCTTCTCATGTGTGTGCAATCTCTGTATCTTATTTTCTAAAGTGATTGTTTAACTCCTTTGTCCACTTTTTATTGGCTTTAACAAGCCAATAGGTAAGAGTTCTTTGTATCTTCCAGATACCAGTTACATATTCCTGACACTTTTTTGCAGAGTGAGACAGACCTTCCACCAAAAATTCGCTTCAATATGTCAAGACTAATGATACCACACATGCACCAAGAAGGCAGGAAAAGGTTTATTCTCACATACTCAGGCTTTCTAGGGACAGCAGCACAGGCTTAAAAGCAGGTCCAAAAATTGCCTGAGAGAGCATGGAACTGAGACTGGCTTGGGGCTTATGGTGTTAGAGAGTGGGCTGTGATGAGGGTTCCCATGCCCATAGACTGGGGCCTGCATGGTTTGACATTCCACCAGTGCCAAAGGAGGGAGTATGTGGGCTTCCTTATCAGCTTACACAGAGTGTAGAAGGCAGGGGAGAGTGGTGGGGCTTGAAAGCTGTCAGCAGTCAGACACCAGAAATAGAGTCAGACTCTATTACACATGATCTTTATCAGATATGAAAATCACATTTTTAATATCAAAAGAAACAACTCGATAACATTTAATGTAGAAAATGTATCAAGTGTGTCGATTATGCCTGGCTCTTAAATGTACTTCAAAATCTTATAAAAAGATTAGCATCTGGAAATATATTACTTAGGCCTTTTCTGAGGGAAATGTCTGTTCTAAATGGACCAGATTCATGTGCTATGAAAGGGCTGTGAATACAGGCAACAAAACATGGATAACTATGAGATTTATGAAATCTCTTCCCCTTATTGTGAGAGAGAACAGAATTCTATCCAACTGACCACTCACTCAGATCACAAGATCACCCAGTTTTTTGTTAATGTGCACTGCATGGGTGGCTCTATCCCAGGTTTTGTATTTTACTGAAGATTTGAGGTCTGATTGGCTGAATGACTGGCTGTAAAGCAGTGGGTCACATGGGCAGAATCCCTGCAGTATGATTATAATTCAATTACAAAAGTATTATGCAAATTTGCATCATTTGTCAGAAACGAATTGAACACCTATTGTGTGCCAGGCACTTGCTAGGATCCGCAGATTAAAAGTTAAGTAAAATAAAGTTGTGGCTGTCAAGCAATTCAATGTTTATTGAAAATGAAATGCTTGAGCCAAATCATTGTAATGGCTTGAGATAGGTTTTAAAAAGAATATAAATAAAAGAGTAGACTGGCCAATCATCTCTACAACTTTACTCCAAAATAAACAGTTTTTATTGGGAAATGTAATGGAATATTTTTGGACCTTCTTCTCAGAAATACGAAAGCTGGCATGGCATTTGGGAATCTTATTTTCAATAGAGATCACTAACCAGTATAATGAAGCATGCTCTACAGGAACATGCTTAGTTCTACAGACTAATGAAATTAAATCTTTGAAACAGATAAAATGTGTTTTTATATCTCACAACATTGTTACATTAGAAAAGTACTATTTTGTCAAATATTTTCTTATATTTGTGCCTGAATCCCTTTCTCTTTTCCTGTGTGATAGGAAGGAAGCCATTTTATGACCAACACCACAGGAAAAATACAGGTGAGAGGGTGAAGACAAGGAAGCAGTGGCTTTGTTATTTATTAGTTTGTAGTCATGGCTGGATCAAGGCATGCAAGTGCTCTGTGTAAGTTAATCATTAGGGACACCAAACATGCTAATAACATGACATACTTCAAACTGATTGTCTTTAATTTTTTCCCAATATTTATTTTTAGGTGGGAGAAGGAGTAGGAAAGTAGGACTATGGTGCCAGTGATTAGTGTCTTGTCTCTGGTTTAGGGCAATGGTTTTCAAAGTGTGGTCCCCAAGATCAGCGGCATAAGTCTCACCTGAGGACTTGTTAGAAATTCAGATTCTTGGACCTCACTCCAGACCCAATGAGTCAAAAATTCTGAGTGAGGCCCAGCAATATGTTTTAATGAGCCTTTAGAGAATTCTGATATATGCTAAAGTTTGAGAATCACTAGTCTTAGGCAATTCAGCACTGATCACAAACTCCCATTTTTTATTCAGAAAAACCAAAGTCTTACAATTTACCTACCTACAAATCTCAGAAGATGACCTAGCAACCCTCAATTGTTATTCAAGCATGTGCTTTGGGAGCCCATCCCTTAACCCCTACCCGTGTTACTACCACCACCATTCTATCTGAACACATACTGCTAACTCCTCCTTGAGAGGAGTTTTGCTAAATACAAAGCTTTTTATTTTGTTACATTTCCAGTGACATTTTAATGCTCCCAGTGCATTGGTATCCTGACCCTTCTGGCCTTTTGGGTTTGATGTGACAAAGTAGTAGCTCTACTGCGTTATTCAGAAATCTCCTGGGGTGGTGGTGGGGAGGATAGGGAGAACAGTTTTCTCCGAATACAACTGTTGGTCTGTTTTTCTATCATTTCTCCTCTAAAAATAATTATAATTGCGAATTCTGTAGTGGAGTTACTGCTGTCGGTTTTCAGGAAAAAACTGGAGACTTGGATCACAGAGGTAATAAGATTAAGGGTTGAAGTTTCTTGCAGATAATAATTTTTCATTTTAGTTTGTGCCAAAACAAAGATACTGTGTTGATAGATTACATAATTTATATATCTGGAAGAAGAAAAAGAAGGAGGAAGAGGAGCAAGAAGGGAGAAAAAATGTGTTATGTACATAATGTTTATTTCAGACAGAGCAGACTTTAAATCAAGGTAAGTTATCAGGGGTAAAGAAGGACATTACATAATGCTAAAAGAGGTCAATTCTTCAAAAACACATAACAATCCTTAACATGTATACACATAGCAACAGAGCATCAAAGTATGTGAGGTAAAAACTAACAGAATTGAAAAGAGAAATAGAAGAACCTACTACCATACTTGCAGACTTCAACATCCCTCTATCAGAAATGGACAGATCCAGGAGGCAGAAAATCAGTAAGGACATAGTTGAACTCAATAGCACCATCAATCAACTGGATATAATTGACATCTATAGACTGCTTCATCCAAAAATGGCAGAATATATTTTTCTCAAGTACACGTGAGACATTCACCAAGACAGACCACGTTCTGAGCCATAAAACACACCTTTACAATTTTAAAGAACAGAAAACATATAATGTCTACCCTCAGACAACAATGGAATTAAACTAGAAATCAATAATAAAAGATAACTGAAAAATCCCAAAATACGTGGAGATTAAACAACACACGTCTAATTTACACAGGGGTCAAGGAATTCTGAAGAGAAATTAAGTAATATTTTGAACTAAATGAAAACGAAAGCATAATATATTAAAATTGTGTCTTCTTCCATTTATTTCACCAGTGTCTTGTAATAGTTTTCAGTGTACAGGTCTTTCACCACCTTAGTTAAATTTATTCTGTGTTTACGGTTTGGAAGAATTAACACTGTTAAAATGCCTATACTATCCAAAGCAATCTTAGAGTCAATGCAATTCCTATCAAAATTCCAATGGCATATTTCACAGAACTAGAACAGATAATTCTAAAAATTGTATGGAATGACCAAAAAAATCCCAAATGGACAAAAAAACTTGAGAAAGCAAAACAAAGCTGGAGGTATCATGTTCCCTGATTCCAAACTATGCTACAAATGTATAGTTATCAAAGCAGATTGATATTGGCACAAAAACAGACACACAGAAGAACAGAACAGAATTGAGAGCCCAGAAATAAGCCCACACATAAATGGATAATTTATTTATGACAAAGGAGCAAAGAACATACACTGGGGAAGGGACAGTCTCTTCAATAAATGGTGTTGGGAAAACTGGACAGCCAAATGCAAAGGAATGAAACTAGACGACTACCTGACATCATACACAAATATTAATTCAAAATGGAATAAATATTTGGATACGTGAGACTTGAAACCATAAAACTCCTAGAAGAAAACATAGACATAGAAGAAATCATTATCACTGGAACAGGATAGAAAGCCCAGAGATAAACCCACACACCTATGGTCAACTAATCTATGACAAAGGAGGCAAGAATATACAATGGAGAAAAGACAGCCCCTTCAATAAGTGGTGCTGGGAAAACTGGACAGCTACATGTAAAAGGATGAAATTAGAACACTCCCTAACACCATACACAAAAATAAACTCAAAATGGATTAGAGACCTAAATGTGAGGCCAGACACTATAAAACTCTTAGAGGAAAACAGGCAGAACACTCTGACATAAATCGCAGCAAGACATTTTTTGATCCACCTCCTAGAGTAATGAAAACAAAAATAAATGAATGGGACCTAATTAAACTTAAAAGCTTTTTGCACAGCAAAGAAAACCATAAACAAGGCGAAAAGACAGCCCTCAGAATGGGAGAAAATATTTGCAAATGAAGCAACTGACGAAGGATTAATCTCCAAAATATATTGTACAAACAGCTCATGCAGCTGAATATCAAAAAAACCACAACCCAATCGAAAAATGGGCCGAAGACCTACACAGACATTTCTCAAAGAAGACATGCACGTGGCCAAGAGGCACATGAAAAGATGCTCAACATCACTAATTATGGCAATGCTGGGTTCATGGAACCTAAGTGAGCAGATATTTACGACACTGATGTCCAGGCATGCATCTGCAATCAAAGAATCCCTGCCTAGTCCCTGTAAATATCTGGAAGTCCTTATTCTACCTATATTGTTACTCGTCATCAGCAAGTTGCTGGGCAAAGTAATAAGGTAGAACTACAAATTAGTAATTATTAACATATTAGTCCTAATCTAGTTAACAGATCACTAATTTAAAGCAATTTGGTAGTAAGAAGCCTGAATTATGCAATATTTTAAATTCAATTCTAGTCTATAGTGCAGTGACAAAATCTGTGCTTAATGAAGGTTTAAGTGAGACTCACTGAAGCTGCTTCGGTGGAAAAGAGAACAGGAAATCTCTTTGCTTTTGTAAATAGACACTACTAAAAGACGTAAGGAATTTTTAGATGTAGCTTAACTAGCCTCTGCAATCTTGTTTACAGTTTTTCTATACTTAGGAAATCCTTTTCCAAGGATAGTTCAAAGACTTTAGCCTCATTTGAAAAACTATATTTTTTATAGTTTATTATTTATCCCAAATTGATGAGATTTTATTACCTATGAAAATTTCTACTTCATTGTGTCTGTTTATTTTTTCCTCCTCCTTCCTTTTTTGACCCCCCTTCCATCTCCTAATTCCTTCTTGCCACCCTCTCAGATTTTGACAGACCATCTCTTCAATTCTGAGGGCAACATTTCCCATTAAGTAACTGCACACTCACGCATTGCCCCTCACACGTCTGGGTGATTGGCAGATACTTGTTTAGAGAATTGGAAACAGCTGAAAGTGACATTCAAGATTCAAAAACAACTTGGCAGGGAAATAAATCTTTGGCTGGGAAAGATGACTCTCTCTTTGCCAGGCAATAGCCTTATAATTTATCATTTATTGGAAAAGAAGAATGCATTTTGAGAATATCATCAGACTAAAACTGATTACAGATAATAGGCAATGTCTCTATGAGCCATAACTCATGCCGTATGTACAAGCTGAGTGCCTCTGGAAGGCAGGAGCTGATAAGCATGCTGTGTTGCCTTGTTGTAATTGTTAGTATCACAAACGATGGTATATGATGGGGTTAGAGCAGATTAGAGAGAATGAAGTGTTTTGTGTAGTCTCCTCTCGAAAGACGAAACAAGACCTTATTTCACTGTGATGTTAACTATTGATCTGGGTTTTTGTTTGCTTATGGTTCCTAATGGTTATGATAGCTCTAGAGAAATACTTATGGCTTATTCATTTCAAAAGCCACCATAAGTGATAGCTTAAGCTGTTCTAACTTCATGTTGTTGCATCTGAAATAAAAATAAGGTGGTTTTTTTTTCAGTGTTATTAAAAGAGAAGTGATTCCAGAGAGCTGAACCAAGTGCTAGGTAACCAGGACCCCAAAGACCTTAGACACTGGATAAAAAATATCATAAGAACCAAGGGGGACAGGGTAACTCTCAGCAGTGAACTCACAGAGCACTTATCCATATTCCCATTTGACATTTGTCACTTTCTATCTATGTCATATTTACTTCAAATAACATTTTAGTTACTATATGGGGCAATAAATATCTCAAAACAGAGACTGTAGCTTATAAATCTTTGCTATCTCCTTAGAACCTAGCTCAGCAACTTGTTAGATGCTAAAGAAAAACATTAATTTCTTGACAGATGAATGACACGAATCACTCTATTTATTACAACTCGTCTCCATTTCCTCAATTCTTTAAAAAAACGTAAAATCTAGATTAGGCAATACTGCGTAACAGAAAACTACAATGGTTTTGAGAATGGGTACAGGTCATTGTTTATATTTCTTTCCACCAGTCTTTAATTTTTAGTTAAAACAATACTGGTACTTAGTCATCGGTATACATTATGTGGGAAGAGTTTTACTTTTGATGAAAAAGGTATATCCTCTGGAGAAAACATTTTAATGTCATGTCTTTTAGGTCCCCACAACTTGCTGTTCAGAATATGAGGTAGTAATTAGCACTACACAATCTCCTCTAGGCAGCTTATGAAATGCAGATATTTACTAAGAACAAAGAAGAGTCTGTGAGTATAAACCCTGCAAATGCAAATATATAAAGGATCAGAAAAGTCATACTAGTGCATTCTGTTAGCAAACCTTTCTGCAAGCAGCAGGGCTAGCCCTCAAAAGACACTGTGGAATAGAACAGAGAACATTTTGAGCATCCTCTATCCTCTTGTTTCTGGACACATCCCTTCACCCCACAGAGCATACTTATATCAGAAAAGAAAAAAAACAGAAAATAAATGAGCTAAGTGTTCATATCCAGAAGTTACATTAAAAAAGAATAAAACCAAAGAAAATAGGATGAAATGTATTTTTAAAATAGGAGCAGGGATTGATTAAAAAATATAGAAAATCAACAAAGCAAAATATTTCTCTGGAAAGATTAAAATAATAGACAATTTACAGTAAGACTGATAAAGAAAAAAATCAGAAACATCACAAAGAAAAAGTATGACTATTAGGAATGGGAAAGGTAATATATACTATACTGATGAAAGTTAAAGGAATGAATCTACAACAATGGAATCTGAAGAATTAATGATAGACCACTTGGACCCTATGGGGAAGATTTCTTTCTGACTGGAAGTTCTGGTCTTGTCTCACTTCAGAGCCAATGAATGGGTACTTACAAACTAAATGTCATTACATTACAATGACTAAAGCTGAGGAGTAGGTAGGGTTAACTCTCCGAAAAAAGTTTATAAAGTAAGCTGGGTGTTAATAAATAATTAGCAAACATGAAACAACTAAATATGAAATACCAGGCCATAAAAAGATTTTGCTCCTATGGTCTTTCAAAATCCTAGCTATGGTTCAAAGTCCTTTTCAAAGGCCACCTACTTCATCCTGCTTCCTACGATACTCTCCTATTAGATATGACCTTTTCTCCTGTGAACACTCAAGTATTTTGTTTGTTGTATGAGTCATAAGCAACATGTTCACCTTCCTGCTTACGGTAGCATAAGATTCTTGAGAGGATGGACTGGATCTTATTCACCTAGGTAATTCTAGTGGTAGCAAACACTGTCAACAGTGGTCAAAACTTTAAGTTTAGTGGAATTATATCACTAAAACTAAACATCACAAGTTCTTTTCCAGGAATTCTAGGATCTGGGAAGTGACAATACCTTAAGGCAGGAAGAGTCCCTAGAGCATACTTTGCTCCACCATCTAAACAATGCAGAGAATTATATCAGTACTATCTCTGGTGTCAGGACCTTCTTAGGGCACTTCCAATGATGGGTACGTACAACCTCATAGAGTTTACTTAAAAGTTGGTCAGCATATCCCTTCTGTAGGATGTTCCTACTGTAACTAGAAGTGGAGTCTGCTCGCCGCTCAAAAACCAATAAAGAGGCAAGGTTGGTGGAAAGGAAAGTTTGCTTTATTTTGGATGCTGGCAACTGGGGTGGGGTGGGGTGGGGTGGGGAGGGCGGACTCCTTTCCAAAGGCCGATCCCCCCCGACCCCGTGACAATCAGTAGGCAAGAGCTTTTATAGGTGGAGGGAGAGAGCTACAGGTATAAAAAGCACAGTCAGCTCTGACAGTCATCCTGGCTGTGTTTTTGAGACAGCACCCAGTTTTCCATACTTCTCCATGTATCTCATTAAAGAAGATAACCTGAGTCTATTTCTGTCCTTTGCATTTGCAAGAACCTAAACAAACACAATTTCCTCAAGATGAGGCAAAGGACAGAGTTAGATAGGCAAAATTCAAATGTGAATTCATAATTTTGACAGTAAAATGTAATCATTTAACAATATTTTCACTTAAGCACTGTATGCCGGGCAATGTACTTTGATGCTTCATATATGGGCAAAGGACATACTCTGAAAAAGGCAATTCTGAAAGTCAGAAAGCTGTTGATTCTGGGTTTGAGACACAAGTAACTACTCCTGAGACTGGACTCCCCAGAAGGTAATTAGGTTGTTTGTCCAGGGACCTTTCAGATAAATAGAATTTTCATCTTTAGAAGTGAAAGCAACGGGAGAGGGTTGCCCCAGCAACCTTACTCTGTGTCCTAATAGAGGTCTTTCCATCCTGCATTGTAAAATTTCATCACTTTGCCCCTGCTGAGCAGTCAAGAGCAATTTGTGCATGATTGTCAGTCTGATGTCTGATGGTAAGCATTGCTTATTAACTCAAATGTGATGGAGAAGAGAAAATAGTTGCGTTGGTTTCCTAATATGCTAAGGTTTCCTCTCTTCTGAATCCAACATATGACATTTCTATTATCTGAACAATGTAAGTGCACATTTTTTGTTCCACTTTATATCTTTGTTGTCTTTGAATCAGGCTTATTTCTTCACAGACCAAAAAAAAGCCTTGCTTCATTGTCTTTCTTACATGAGTCCCCTTTAAGAGCTGAAGGATGTCTATTTGCATTTATTAATTAAATTTGGAACAAATTTCATTCTTCTGTGCAGAAGGTGTTCTTTATTTGGATTCATTCCATTTTTGTGAGCCTCATTAAGTTTGGGGGTCCAACAACTCTATCGTTTTCAAAGGAGAGCACAGGGTTAGAAAGTATTGATCCCTGGAAGTTATCATAAAAACCAACGCTAGAGAATGCTGTTAACAATCACAAATACTTATTTGTAATTTAACTATTTCAGTGACACTTTCTAGTAATAGAGACTGTAGATTAAAAAAAAAAAAAAAAAAGGAGCATAGGGTGTGGACTAAGAATGGGCCGGAACTTCTGGCTCTACTATTTCTCAGAAATGTGGCCTCTACAGTCCCTGAACAGCTCGGTTTCTGCCTTGACAGGGAATTAGCAGTACCTGCCTTATCTCCCAGGCAGGGCAGTGGTGAAGCTCAAAGGAGAGTCTCTTGTGGAAAGCGCTAGGCCAACAAAACTCTCTCCTCAAAAGCAAGGTAATAGTATGGTGAATGCTGTGACACAAAGGCAGGCTTCAAGTCTTTGTGCCTTTTAATGATTATTATGTAGGGGGTGGGCTGGGGGTGTGCAGACAAAATGAGAAGTGTTCAGAATAAAACATTCCAAATGCCCAAGAAGCACAATGACAGGTATCAGCTCCTTCGGAACTCTACATTTACATAAATATTTTTTCTTTATGAAATTTCCAGGTTGAATTGGAAGGTGACAATGCAGCTTTTTTTCATTCCATACACATCTCTACAGTATTGACAGAAATGAGCTGAACTTAATGAAATGAAATAATAGCTATTTAGCCGAAGAACTGAAGACAAAGACAAGATGGCAAATAAGATGCATTTCTTTCCCTGCTTCCTTTCTGGTTTTTCTCTCATTAATGTGAATAATTCACATACTTTACATTTTGAAAGAAATAATTACAGTAATCAGAATCTGTCTTTTTATGAGCTATAAATTTGAAGAAGCTGTTTATTCCTACGGGCATCAATGTAATAACTAATAAGTATCTTTAATCTACCAACTAGATAGCATGTAGCTAATGACACAGAGCAACACTACCCTGTGTTGTTAATGTTGTCAATGTTATCAATGTTAAATGTGTAGGAATTGATAATATAGACTCTCCCCCTGGTCTGAATGAGTTAGTTATACATTAAAAGCCCTAGAAAAGGATGACTTTTTAAAGTATACACTTTGAAATTAACAAAACAAAACAGAAATGAAAATGGGATATTTTGTTGGGGGGAGGAATGCTTTGTTCTTTCCAAGCATGTAACAGTTTGGGGCGATTAGTGGCTCTGTTTAGGGTACAGAGGATGCTAGACTGCCGACCCAGCAAAGATATTCCAATGAGTGAGGACCAGAGTGGAGAGTGGGGACCCCATCATCCTCTAGTTCTATGAGGTGCAGAGGTTTTCAACTCTTCTGGTCAAAGAAGTAGCTTGACATTTGGATCCTATTTCCCACCTATGAAGCTATTTTCCTGTATTACCGCATATCGTTTATTTGAAATAACATTTACTTTATTATTTTTTTTAGTTAATGAATTAATTAAATTTTTTTTTTTTTTGGCTGCGTTGGGTCTTTGTGCTGCCCTCGGGCTTTCTCTAGTTGAGGCGAGCGGGGGCTACTCTTCGTTGCGGTGCGCGGGCTTCTCATTGCGGTGGCTTCTCTTGTTGTGGAGCACGGGCTCTAGGTACCTGGGCTCAGTAGTTGTGGCTCAAGGGCTCTAGAGCGCAGGCTCAGTAGTTGTGGCGCACGGGCTTAGTTGCTCCGCGGCATGTGGGATCTTCCCACATTGGCAGGCGGATTCTTAATCACTGCACCACCAGGGAAGCTCTGAAATAACATTTACTTTAAATCCCATTTTAAATGCCCCATCCCTCCAGTAGAAAACAATTTTAGAACATGTATTAATGATTAAAAAGAAATATTACCCTGATATACAATTTTTTTCCGTGTATTTTAATTCTGATTATTCCCAAATACAAAGGGAAATATCTCAGGGGTAGCACAGGGTGTGGTGGAGGGAGAAGGGAATGTAGAAAGGAGATTCATTTTTTTTTTTTTTTGCGGGCCTCTCACTGTTGTGGACTCTCCCATTGCGGAGCACAGGCTCCAGACGCCCAGGCTCAGCGGCCATGGCTCACGGGCCCAGCCGCTCCGCGGCACGTGGGATCTTCCCGGACCGGGGCACGAACCCGTGTCCCCTGCATCGGCAGGTGGACTCTCAACCACTGCGCCACCAGGGAAGCCCAGAAAGTAGATTCTTTACACCAAGGAAGAGAGGTATTTCCAGAGACAGACTCCACAGAACATAAGGCACCTGAGCAAAGTGGTTTAACATTTCTTCCACTGCCAAGAAGGCAGTCTCAGACTTATTTTCTTTAAAATGAAAGTCTTGGGTCATACCTAAAGTCCCTTCTAGCTCTTAATTTCCAGGATTCTAATGTTCCTGAATTTTGGCCTTGGCTTTATTTAGCCCTTGCTTGTGTGAATTTGAATGATCCACTTGATTTCTCTCCAGCTACCCTACCTTTTCCCTTCCTCTGAAACAGAAGTATACCCAGTTGACTTTAGCTGACTGTCAGAAAAAAAATGGTCAGATTCTTAAAAGTGGGCAAAAGAGATGGCTGGGTGTTCACCCTGGGTGTGTGGGACATCATCTGGCTGACCCCCAGGGATTACTGGATTCTACAGAAGTTTCACCTTTGGATGGTTTCTATTGACTGGGCTATTTTGGAACTCTGTAGTAGTAGAAGATGCAGAAAACTGAGAGTAACGCACACGATTCTTATCCATAGCAGTGTAAATAAATTTTATTTGCTAGGTATACAAATGATTTTGGGCCTATAGAAAAGGTTACCCCAAAGATTACATTTTATTGCCTCAACCCTCTTTGCATCTATTAGCAAATTCATTTCCACATTCCTGATTGCCTGATCTTCGAATTCTCCAGTAACATCTTATTGATTCCCCCTTTAAGTATAGAGACAAAGAAGATATTTGATTTCTTTTCAATTTACCTAAGAGTTATGATTTTATCATTTTGAAGATTAGACTTGAGCAGCAATTTAGCTAATGAAATGTGTGTGTGTGTGTGTGTGTGTGTGTGTGTGTGTGCGTGTGTGTGGTGTGTGTGTGTGTGTGTGTGTGTGAAAGAGAGACAGAGAATTACTAAAACCCTCCTTGCTCATTTTGTTAACATTTATTGTGTGTGTGTGTGTGTGTGTGTGTGTGTGTGTGGTGTGTGTGTGTGTGTGTGTGTGTGAAAGAGAGACAGAGAATTACTAAAACCCTCCTTGCTCATTTTGTTAACATTTATAACCATAAGTAATCAGCTGCCCCCACTGGGCTTTAGCTGTATCCACATTAAATCAGTATATTGAGTCTAATTTAGAAAGTTCATCATCACCTAGGTGAATTGCTTTGCAGTTTTACAGAGTTCAAGAAAGATCATGGAAGCTGGCATTTAATGTAATTATAGAATAATTATTACCATTTGTAAAAAAAATTCCAAGCATAAAGCAGCTAGAACAAAACACTCTTCAAACTACAGGGAGGTTGTGAAATGGCTAGTTGGTTCAAGTGTCATTTCCTCCCACTCAAGGTGTTCAGTCCTTGAATCTTTCCCTTGCTTAGATGAGGAGCTGGTTTCACAGGAGTCCTCTCAGTGGAAGAAGAAATGGTGAGAGATACTGATATTAAATAGTTCATGTAATGTGAATTTGAGAACGCTGAAAAAATTGTCATCCCATGTGGAAATCTTGTGTTCATAAGAAAGCGCTGTAGTAAACAATGTAATTCCAATTCAATCCTAGTCTTTTGTGAACTGCAAAAGGCATTAACCTCTGTTTTTGCTGCAGGCTTTCAAATAAATAGGTATGAGATAATTACCACTCATATTTTGGAATCAAAGACATTGCTGCTTCAGCTAATCTAACAGGAATCTAGTGAGAGAGTTTATACTCAATCTCGACTGAAGACAGGCATACCTGAACCCTTTTAATTCAATCCAATGTACATTTCTCCTTAAAATGTATTAATATTGCATGTACCCTGTATAATCTTTATTCATACCTTCCTGAATTATCTGGGGATAGGCACAGTTTACAAATTAACCTCCCACCACTATTCTCTTTCTGCTAATAGGTTTTTCATTCGCATGTTAGATATTAAAAGTCAATTCTTACTGAAATGAAAACCTCATAAAACTATTTTCCCATGTGGAAAGTGTGATAAAGTAAGAAGGTAGGCAAGAGATACAGTCTATTTTTCTTTGCTGTAATTACAATAGGATATATAAATTGTTGTTTGCGAAATCCATAATAAATGGAATTTGTGGAATCAAAATTTTTAATTAAGTAGAGACACTTTTCTTTTACATCTTATTTTAAAAATCCTAGAATATGATATTTATTTGTGTTTGTCCATCTTCTATCTGAATAAAATAGAAAATAGAGCTTATTCTTTTTGATTACTGAGATCTTGCAACGTTATCCTGAATATTCTTGATCATTGAACAGTGATCACTAGGAAGGCAAAAGGATAGGAGACTGAGCAGAATCCAGGGCCATCATAAAACCGTGCGTCCTTTAGAGCAGTACATAACCTATGCAACTGTATCTTCCAGTCCTGGATACTGCTGGTCCTAACAGTGAGGACCGGACTTCAGGCAAAATGAAAGTGTGAGCCTGCTTGGGATGATCAGATGTCAGAGATTCCTGGACTGATCTGCAATACAATCTGCAATACAATCTGCATCCTTCACCCAGCAATGTGCAAAACTGGCTCACGCTAGCTCCTAGCCTGAAGAGAAAGGGATGAAAATATCCCTAGGGCAAAATGCATTCCTACCCTGATACAGTTGAATAATAATTTGCTGTTGATACAATTGAATAATAATTGGCTCTGGACAGCATTGCTACTTTCCTCTCTCACAGCTGTCAAGAAATGCCACAGAGGAATAAAGACACTCCCACCTCCAACCCCGTCAACTTGGGAAGGCCCACCGTACAGTCTGGAAGGGCCAGAGCAAATCATCAGCCCCATGTGGTGGTGATGTACTTGGTTGTGTGGCCTGGTATAGGAAATACAGGGTATGGGGGGTGTGGTGGGGAAGTGGGTAAGGAAGCTGCATCTACCACGGGCTCACTGCAGGATCTCCTGGTCTGTGCAGCAAGTTTCTTATAGCTGAATTCTTGCTTGTATCATTTAAGGAAAGGAATTTATATTGCTTGCCTGTGTCTGTGGACAACATAATGTCGGTCACTATCCCCCTGAGACAACCACCCACCAGCACGTCCTTGGAATTCAAATCAACATCAGCAACATCATCTATATCCCTGATAGGAAGTTTTGTTGTCATTTGTTCCTTTGTTTTAAAATACAGAGTAGAAAATGAGGGAGGGGGAAGCAGAGGAAAGGAGCCTTGTTATTTGACTGCTACAATTAGTTAGATTCCTCTTAATGGAGGTTTTACATATTCTTTTTTCTTTCTTTCTTCTTCTGCAAGATTGACTCTGGCTGTCGCAGCTCATAATTATGGGCCTGTCCTCAGTGACATAAGATATTGATTTGCCTCCTTTAAGCAGTAAATTCTTAATGACAGAAATTATCTCTCATCAAATTCTTTTGTATGATGCCCAGCATATGGCTGAGACACAAAAAAGAATTTTGTGTATGTTTTGATTATGTGAGGTGATTTAGAACAAGTCATTTAACTTTTCAGTTTTGCTGTCTACGATAAAGAAATCAAAAATAATTGTGGGGCTTCCCTGGCGGCGCAGTGGCTAAGAATCCACCTGCCAATGCAGGGGACATGAGTTTGAGCCCTGGTCTGGGAAGATTCCACATGCCGCGGAAATCAAAAATAATTGTGGGGCTTCCCTGGCGGCGCAGTGGCTAAGAATCCACCTGCCAATGCAGGGGACATGAGTTTGAGCCCTGGTCTGGGAAGATCCCACATGCCGCGGAGCAACTAAGTCTGTGCACCACAACTACTGAGCCTGTGCTCTGGAGCCTGCAAGCCACAACTACTGAGCCTGCATGCTACAACTACTGAAGCGTGTCTGGAACCTGTGCTCCGCAACAAGAGAGGGCACCGCAATGAGAAGGCTACGCACCGCAACGAAGGGTAGCCCCTGCTCGCCGCAACTAAAGAAAGCTCATGTGCAGCAACAAAAGACCCAATGCATCCAAAAATAAATACAAATTAAAAAGAAAATTGTGAATAAAATGTTTTAAGAACTGTACCTGTAATTATAGCGTTATTGGTTGCATTAATTTATGCAGCTGCTAGCAAAAGGCCTGGTAGAGAGCAGGTGACCAAGAAAGGGTCATTGTAATTATTATTATTATTAACATAAATTGGAAATGCAAAGATTAACCTTGAGAGCTTATAACTAGGTGTGATGCCATGTACCAATCTAAGGATGAGGAGACCGTCATAGGGGGAAGGTCTTACTCACCTCCAGATCTGGACCTACCCTAGAGGAGAAAAGAGCAGCTTAGAGTTGGAATAATAATCAAAACTAATGGCTTCAACTTCTTAGGTATCTAATATATGTCCTTTATCTTCATCCCATTTAATATTTTTAATAATGCTGCAAAGTAGTTATTTCCCCCATTCTTCAGACAATTATTTTTAGAGCAGTTTTAGACTTACAACAAAACTGAGAGGTAGGTACGTAGATTTCCTATATACCCTCTGCCCCTACACGTGCATAGCTTCCCGCAATATTTCCCACGTTTTAGTAAGTAAGCTGAAGACCAACAACTTGTCCACATTCTATAGCTAATAGGCAGTGAAGTTGGTCAAAGAAATTTAGACCTGTTCACTCTAGGCCCTAGATTTTTTCTTTTCAACTTGAATGAAAAGAGGCAATCCAAAATGTCTATATGCAGGACCCCAAAGTAAAATACAAAATGACAACAGGCCTCCCTACTTATTTATATCTATTTGTAATCTCCAACTTGAATTCCTACTCTCAAACAGCATTGTTTGCACTCACCGATGGAAGACTAGAACCTCAGCCACGCTTAACCCAGAGGAAACGAGGCATCTAACCATGCAAAGAGGAAAAAAATCTGCAGTAGAAGACAGTCCTCTAGGTAGGCCAATTCCCACCCAGCATCCGTAACCAGCTTTCCCCACTGGAATAGGATTTCTCCTGATTCCAGTCTTCACAGTTTCCCTTTTGTCAAAATTCTACTGCACCAAGACCTCATACTCCAGCAGTTTTAAAACTATATGGTCTTTTATTACTTGTTAATTAGAATTAAAAGATAGAGGTGACCATAGATCACATACATAAATTGAATTATTTACAGATAGAAAAATAGTGCTTCTTGCGTGCCGGACTCATCTTCCTAAACAGATTATAGGTTCATTAAGGGCAGGGACTATGTCTTACTCACCTTTATGGCATCCCTTCTGCACCGCCACCCACTGGCTCTAACATAGTACTTAGTACATGGTGGGTACACAAAATATACTACTAGGTGACTGGATCACCTAGCATATTTTACCTTGCTTCCCTTACCAGATTGTAGCTCCAGAGAGCAGGAATCTTTCCTGCCTTAGTCACTGTTGGCATATAGTACACACTAAATAAAGATTTGTAAAATGGTTGTTTTATTGAGCCCTTACTAGATGTCAGACATTGGCCTAAGTGCTTTAATCCTTAAAATAACCATGTGAGGGCTTCCCCGGTGGCGTGGTAGTTAAGAGTCCACCTGCTGATGCAGGGGACGCAGGTTCGTGCCCCAGTCCGGGAAGATCCCACATGCCGCGGAGTGGCTGGGCCCGTGACCCATGGCCGCTGAGCCTGCGTGTCCGGAGCCTGTGCTCTGCAACGGGAGAGGCCACAACAGTGAGAGGCCAGCGTACCACAAAAAAAAAAAAAAAAAACAACAACCATGTGAGATACAGAAAGACTTTTCCTCTAAATCCACTTCTTCTCTCAGCTAGCGATGTGTAACCGCATCATGGAAGCCAAGAAGGCTTAGCTGCCATCAATTCTCTAGTAATCATTGGACCACTCAATAGGAAAAGTCATGACTGGCTTAACCTGGTGCCCCTTAATGTTCACTAGACATTACCTGGGATTATTTTCAACAGTCCTTCAGAGTCCAGAGATCTAAAGATGGAAATCAACAACCAAAACAGAGCAATGTAATGTCAATATGCAACATGAAATATTTATATTTTTATACATGTGAATTTTCTCATGTAGAAATGTACATGCAGTCTACACAATACAAATAATAACTATATTTTGAATATATAAATATATATATAATTTCATTTATAGTTTTAATTTTCAATAAATTATCTTTGGCCAATAAACAGTCCTTGTTTGTGTTTCTCTGTAACCTACAACCAATTGGAGATTTAGAAGATACTAAAGTAGTTACCAAGTTCATTAGGATTTAAGTCCAAGCTTCAGTTCACTGAAATTCACAGATATGACATGGTCATTAAAGAGGCAGGAACCCAGAATACAAAAGTCAGTTCTATCTGGAGGAACAAAGCAGTTCAAAGGTAAAAGGAGTGGGAAGGGCTTTATGGGTAGCATTAAGAAATCTGGTTAGTTCTTTCCTATGTGCTTCATGCAGTCAAGACATAAAGGGCAGGGGCTTCCCTGGTGGCGCAGTGGTTAAGAATCCGCCTGCCAATGCAGGGGACACAGGTTCGAGCCCTGGTCCGGGAAGATCCACATGCCGCGGAGCAGCTAAGCCCGTGCGCCACAACTACTGAGCCCACGTGCCACAACTACTGAAGCCTGAGCACCTAGAGCCCCTGCTCCTCCTCAACAAGAGAAGCCACTGCAAGGAGAAGCCCGTGCACCGCAACGAAGAGTAGCCCCAGCTCACCGCAACCAGAGGAAGCCCGTGTGTAGCAACGGAGACCCAACAGAGCCAAAAATAAAATAAATAAATTTATTTAAAAAAAAAAAAAAAGACATAAAGGGCAAACCAAAGAAACCATGGTGATTAAGGACTGTTTTTCCTCAGTTACCACTAGAAGGCTGACATGTAAATGGTACATAATCCAGTGTAATTGACTTTAATTTACTCAATATTAAAAGGAGACATAATATAGCTATGACTCATCTTAATGTAATCAATTTCTGGTTTCTGAAGATAAAACAAACAAAAAATGACTTTTTGTTTGGTCTGTAACACCCAAAGAAGAGCCCATGGAGATGCAGACACTTCTGTTCCCAGGAGCCTCTTGAATCAATTTTTTGTCTTTGTTGGTTCTCCTTCCTTCATTCTTCCTCAAACAATGAATGCATTTGAACTCCACGTCCTTCCTGTGCTTGTGTGTGTGTGGTGGTAGGGATGGGTGACAAAAGGAAAAGTCAGTTCTTTCTGGATTTCATCTAAATGATTAAAAAAAAAAATTTGCTGCTTATTTAGGTACTTGGCTGAAGGGAGACGCAGGAAGAAAGTACAATTCCAGCTCACATTTAATGAATATCTGTGCCAAGATAGGTGCCAAGCACCTTCCTCAATTTGCATATAACGAAATAAAGCTCAGAGAGGGTGTGAACTTGCCCTTGCTCCCACAGTCTGTGTAAGTGTATGTGCAAGAATCTGAACCCCAGGTCCCTGAATTCCAAGCCCATGCTCTTGTAGCACATGGACTTGCCAACTTTCTTCTCTTCAGAAGGATTGGTATTCTGTTCCCTTTGAGTAAATGTGTTGACTATAAAAGAATCATTCCACTTTCTCATTTTTCCAAGTGAAAAAATAATAGACAAATCACCCTCTATGCAACCTTCCTGTATTAGTTTCCTATTGCTGCTGTAAAAAATTGCCACAAAATCTTAGTGACTTAATACAACACAAATGTATTCTCTTGAAGTTCTGGAGACCAGAAGTCCAGGGTAAGTCTGATGGAGCTAAATAAAATCAAGGTGATGTCAAGGCTGGTTCCTTCTGAAGGCTCCAGGGGAGAATCCGTTCCTGGGCTCTTCCAGCTTCTAGTGTCTGCTGGCATTCCTTGGCATGTACCACATCGCTCCAATCTCTACTTCTGTGGTCACATTGCTTTCTCCTCTTCTGTGGTCAAATCATCACTGCCTTGTTCTCATAAGGATATTTGTGATGGCATTTAGGGCCCATCCTAATAATCCAAGATAATCTCCCTGCCTCAATATCTTTAATCACGTCTGCAAAGTCCCTTTTTCCATATAAGGTAACATTCACAGTTTTGGGGGATAGGGACATGGATATCTTTGGAGGCCATCATTCACTCTCCCATACCATTCTTTTATTCTGACCACTCCAAGAATATAAATTCAGTGGTATGAAATGGCAACTATCTATCTCTACAGAAGGTATTTTAAGTTTTGAACCTCCATGTCTACTGAGGGTGGAAAACGAAATCTTGCTTTGTTGCTCTCTAGGTAGTTTGGGTTTTTCTCAGCTGCATTTTGCATTTGGTACCCTCACCATGAGTTTATCACTTAATGCATTAAAGAAGAACACCACCTTGACTGAGCCTGGTAGTTAATCAGATAAATAATCATAAAAACAGTTTAAAAAAAAAAACCTTCTTTTAAAATTGCTCATTTTATGTAAATCCTTGCATAAGTCTGATTGCATGTTTCATCATTTAAATGTGGCAGCACTCAGCCTATTCCCTTTTAGAAACATCTTCGATCTCTCACCATTACCTGCAGGACAGAGTGTGAATTTTCAGATCAACAATCAGGGCCTTGGATAGTTTGTCCTATCCTCCTGGTAAGCTGGCTCTTCTCTAGCCTTACACCACTGCGGAAGGTTGCAGGAGGATCTCAGCACATCACATGCGTGGGGTGAGACCTCAGCCTTTCTGTCCCTGTTAGTTTCCACTCACACTATAAATGGCCTAAGACGCCGGACAAGGGAATGTGACACTTAGAGCTGCTCATCTGCCTCCACCGAGAGAGCGTCAGCACCAGCCTCATCATGCCGCATGTCCTATCCGTGTTCATCGCAGTCACTGCCCTGAAACCTGAAACCCGCACACCATTCATGACCGCCCAGACTCCCATCCATGCGGGGCCCTGCTTGTCACCTAATCTGACTCAGACTCCCACTGCTTTCAACAGCTCAAGCCTTCAGTATATGCCCATGAAAGGCACTGTCTGCAATCAGCAAAGTATTCCATAGCCTCACCCCTCAGCCTTGCCTTTGAAAAGAAGGGAGCTGCTGGATCTAGGGTACCTTCACTGTTATCTTTACTACATATTGTAAACTGTTCTTCAAAAAAAAAAAAAAAGGTACCAATCTCTTTTGAACCCACTTCAATCAAGCATTTGTCTTCACTCCATTCAAATGACTCTTGACTTGTCACTGTCCATCATGACACTGATTGCCAGATCCAGAATTCAGTTCTAGTGCTCTTTTTTGCTCACTAGAGTGCCCCCCAAGTTTCAGCCTTTCTCTCCCTTCACTGTATACTCATTCTCCAGATGATTTCATTCAACCTTATAGCTTGAAATATCATTTACATACGACTCCAAAATTTTTATCTACAGCACCAACCTGTCTCTGAAATCTATACTTGGATAACCAGTCTGCTCCTGATTATCACTAATTGGTTGATTCTCTCTCAGTGTTCCCATCTCAAAATTACCAATCATCCAGTTGGCACAGTCAACATTTTTGGAATTACCCTTGATCTTTCTCTTACCCCCTAAATCTAACCCATCAGCAAATCCTATCGGCTTTACCTTCAAAATATATCCAAAATTCAACCTTTCCTCACACCTCCACTGACACACCTAGTACAAGCCTAGATGAAAACTGGAGAGGCAATGTAGGGAAGTGGGTGGAGCATGAACTCAAATCCCAGCTTTGTCATGTATGTTCCACCTCTACACGCTTCCATTTCCTCATCCATAAGGTGGGGATTATAATAGTAAATTCCTCATAGAGTTTTGTTGGGGTTAAATAAGTTAATACATGTGAAGCACTTAAAACAGTATGTAGGGGCTTCCCTGGTGGCGCAGTGGTTGGGAGTCCGCCTGCCGATGCATGGGACGCGGGTTCGTGCCCCGGTCCGGGAGGATCCCACATGCCGCGAAGCAGCTGGGCCCCGGGAGGATCCCACATGCCGCGAAGCGGCTGGGCCCGTGAGCCATGGCCGCTGAGCCTGCGCGTCCGGAGCCTGTGGTCCACAGCGAGAGAGGCCACAGCAGTGAGAGGCCCGCGTACCGCAAAAAACAAAACAAAACAAACAGTATGTAGTACTCCGCCTGTTATCATCATCATCGCTATCATCATCATCACACTGGCCTAATAATTATTATCCCTGCTTCTGCTTAAGACTTCCTTACTCTCTAATAGAATTATTTATCCTTTTCATAGAGATTATCAATAAAATCAAAAGTTGGTTCTTAGAAAAGATCAACAAAGTTTACAAACTTTTAGCAAGAATTATTAAGAAAAAAAAAAAAAGAAGACTTAACTAAAATCAGAAATGGAAGTAGGAACATTAAGACTGACCTTAGGTGAATAAGAAAGATTGTAAGAGAATACTGTGAACAACTGCATGCCAAAAAATAGGGTAACCTAGACAAAATGGACAAACTCCTAGAAACATACAAAATTACCAAAACTGGCTTAATAAGAAATAGAAAATCTCAGCAGACCATCAACAAGTAAAAAGATTGCATCAGTAATTTTAAAAAATTCCCAATAAAGAAAAGTCCAGAACAAGATGGTTTCAATACTGAATTCTATGAAACTTTAAAGAAGAATTAATACCAATTCTTCTCAAACTCTTCCAACAAATAGAAGAGGAGGAAACACTTCCTCACTCATTCCATAGAGCCAGTATTACCTTGATGCCAAATCCAGACAAAGACGTCACAGGAAAGAAAACTATAGACCAGTATATAAATACAGATATAAAAATTTTCAACAAAATACTAGCAAACTGAATTCACAGCATATGTAATAAGGACTATACACCACGACCAAGTGGGGGATGGCTTTTTTTCACTCAGAATTCCTTGGAGATTCATCCAAGTTGTCACATCAGTAACTCTTTCCTTTTTATTGCTGAGTAACATTCTGTGCCATCAATGTTCCACAGTTTGTTTAACCATTTATCCATTGAATGACAGTTGAGTTGTTTCTAGTTTTTTTTGTCATTATGAACAAAGTTTTTATGAATACTCATGTTCAGTTTCTGTATAAATATGTTTTCAAGTCTCTTGGATAAGTGCCCAAGATTGCAAAATAAAATAAAATAAAATAAAATAAAAAAGACTTCCTTACTCTCTGTACTTCATATATCAGTCAAAGGGATCCTTTTAAAGCATAATCACATCATGAACACCACAAGACCCCAAATGGCCTCCAAGCACAGTTGGAATAAAATCTAAAGTCTTTATCCAGTAGAGCTATGCCCTGCCTACCTCTCTGATACCATATTCTAGTACTCTCCCTTTGCACATTATGAGTTGTTCATTTCAAATTCAGCAATCATGCTGATACTTCAGAGCTTCGGCACTTAATGTTTCCTCCACTTCAATGACTTTCCCCAAATATTTGTGTGGCTCTTTCCATCACTTCATCCAGGTCTGTGCTTAAATGGCACATCATTAATGAAGACTTTCCTGATCTCATTCCCCAAAATAGTAGTTCTTATTAGGGCTGCCCAGAAATTTCTCTCTTTCCCCTTTTCTTACTTTATTTTTCTTCATGGCACTCACCACTTCCTGGTATTACTATGTATTCATTGTTGCTGTTTTTTATTAACTATCTTGCTCACTAGAAAATAAGTTCCTTTTAATCATGACTCATCTTGTCTATTGTTATACTCTCCATGCCCAGAACAGTGCCTGGCACATAATGAGAATTCAGTAAGTATTTGTTAAATAAATGGATGAATCTTCTCTCTTGCAGTTCCTCAGTGCAAGTCCTCTGCTCTAGGTAGATGGGTTACTTGCTGTCTCCTGTGTCTACTTTGTCCATACTGTCTCTGTTCTTGTCCTTCTGGTCTACCACTGTTGGAAAACTCTTCCCAACCACTTCCAAATATTACCTATCCTTCCAAATATTACCTATCTTTAAAGGCTCATTCAAGCCTCACCTCTTTCATGAAACTTTTCTCAGTGAAAGAAAACAAAATCCATGCCTTCTGAAAACTTATTTCATTCATTATATATGTCCTTTATATATATTCTTAATTTTTTCATTTACTAGTTATGTGTAAGGTTAACTACACATTAGTTAACTATTCTAGTTACCTTCAGGGTTAACTATTTCATGTGTCTTTGACTTTACACTCTTCCAGAGAGAGTTCTAAGTCCTTCCTCTGCCCCAAATTTCCCAAACATCCCACATATACGTTTATGATAAATACTTTTGAATCAATGAATGAAAAAATTAAAATTAAAAGGTACCCTAGTAATGTGAGTGATAAACTTTCAACAAACTAGTTCCCAGTTTTAGATATGTTTCAAACTCCTCTAAAGAGGAAACTACTAAAATTAAGGTATTTTCTCTACCTGATAATTTCTTTCATTTTTCATGACCCAAGTCATGCATCACATCCTCAATCCACTCATTTATATAGTAATGTTATTTATTTGAGAACTTCTGTACTCTCGTCACAATGTTCCATTTCATAGATGAAGAAACTGGGTCTCAGAGGGGTTAAGCTCATATTCGAAAGGGGTAATAGAAATATAAACATAATTACAAAACAATGTGATGTATTGTATAGAGACATTTATGGGCTGCCCCAAGGACAGTGAGGATAATGCACTCAACTCTGCCTATCATACAGGAGGGTGGTATCGTCAGAGTGGATTCACAGATAAAGGTGATCTCAACTGCAGTTTGATGAATAAATGGAAATTACCTACACAGGTGAAGAAGCCAAGGAAATAACACATGCAGAAGTTCAGTAGCATGGTAATAGAGAGAAAAATTTCAGTGTAGTGATGGGAGCTAATCCTTCTCACCGCTGCCACCACTCTTTGCAAATGCTTCTATCACAAACATACAGTTTTCTAACTGTGAGTTCAGGAGTCAGTTTCCATTACTAGATACTGTTCTTTTCCCTTGCATGACTCCCTTTGTGCCCAGCCCTGTGCCTGACACTGAGTTCACATTCCTTAATTTCGAGCTGCTTACGTGGCTAATGAGACTGCTAGCTGGATAGTTACATGGAGATGCCATTTCCGGCTTGGCCCCTTTTACGGAATTTCCCTGTAAACAGACATCTCTCAGTGGCAGCCACAGGGTGATCTGGACAGGAAGGAAGACATTACCAGACATGTGGTAGAACTGAGCAAGTTCTGAGCCCTTGGAAAGAGCATAGCCAGTTACCAGGACCTGGAGGATGTTCTGCCCTTGAAGTGCTTCATCTATAGTAGTCCCTTATCCAAGCCTCTGTGTATTGCAACATAATAATAATCAAAATAATAATAATATTAGATTGAGAAATAACAAGATGTGATTAGAAAATCACTTTTAAATACCTGAATTGGAAGATGTCATGCAGGATAAAATATACCTATTCTATGAAAAGTAAAGAATCCAAAATGCCCTGCTTCATGAATTAAAGTATCTTTCTATTTTCTAATTCCTTTCCTTTTAACTGCAGGGGTGACTGCTGGCAAGCTCTGCCCTCCACTGCCAGTTTCCAAACAAAGCCAAGAAATCAACATCATAATCATGCATTGTTTCCATAGCAAGCAATACTGTAGCTCCGAGCAAAACAACATAGATCCTGCCAGAGTGTATGTGGCAAAGAAAGATTAATTAGCCTCTCACTAATTGACAGTATTTCCCTGCACATCTGCTTGGGCTTGATGTGAGTTTAAATGTCTCTATTTATGTGCCTGAGGCTGACTGAACACGTACAAAATTTAAAGCCCCTTCCCAAGTATCAGAGATGCCTAGGACCTGGGTTCCCTTTCTTTAAAAGGTAGAGATGTCGGAAGAAGGCTTAAGGTGGTGGTGAGTCCTTGGGGGCAGGCAGAAGTAGCCTAAGAGACCTGCGGTAGAGTTCTAGTTCTTTAAGAACCAGTCACATGGCTGGCAAACTATGCCTCACTTCTTTGGACTTCTCTTCTTGCGCAGGTGTTAGCTTAGATCGGTGGTTTTCTATCTTGTTTCCCAGAGTCCCAGAAGTTCCAGAGTTCCCTTAGGGATCTCCTAGACTCTCGAGCAGTGCTATTCAATAGAGATTTCTGCTATAATGGAAGTGTTCTATATCCACGCTGTCCAATAAGTTTGCCACTTGCCACTAGAGGCTGTTGGGTGCTTGACATGTGTCTAGTGAGACTGAGAAACTGAATTTTACATTTTATTTCATTTTAATTAATTTAAATTTAAATAGCCCCATGTGGCGCACAGCTTCCATACTGGACCAGGTAACTCTGGAGGGTTTGAGTTGGGGTCTAAGTGGACAGGGTCCAGGATTTGCCCCACTCCTGCCAATCAGAACACATCTGCCTTTCTCTGTTTCCATGACGGCTTCCCTGAATAAAGCGTTCATAGCTAAAGAGCATTTGAAAACCGCTAGACTAAAGGCCCTTAAATCTTGAAAATTTCTAATCCCATGGTTCTAATCTCCCTTTGTATGCAACAAGGACCACACTCTCTCTAGCGTGGAGTGGAGATGAGACAGCCTACTCTATTGTCACACCCCATTTTGCCCGGCTTGGGGGAAGATGCTAATGCAGCTTGATGTGGTCTCTGAACTGAAGAGCATCCTGGCTCCTTTGACGGATGTTCCCAGATGCTCCATCCAAATTGCTCCCCAGGGGCTGCTCATGCATGGCTCTTTGTGGCTTTTGCTGGTCCTAGAGACTCAGACCACAGAGAAAAAACAGGATCCAGAGGCCAGAAAAAAAATCCAAATGAAGTTAATTTTCTCAGCCTGTTAAGTCTCTATTCTCACACAGCTGGGAAGGAGGGGTCGAGGGTTTCCCAAGTGAAAGATGCCCAGATCTCCGTCAAAGCCATCCCAGGATGCCCACCTCCAGAAACAAAGCCTAAGGTGACTGTTGCTCCCAGGGTTGGAGCAGGGTGGTGGCGAGTGCTGTGTGCGCCTGCTGGGGGAGGGTGGTCAAAGCAGAGACAGTGAGTTGCACGTGGTGAGGTTTGGGGTGACCCTGTCAGGCTGTGAGCCCTGAGATGGGAGCCCAAGGAGGTCACTGTGTATGAATCTCACCTCAGTAAAGTATTTTTGTAAGATGACCAAGAAATGAGGTTTACAGCATTTCACATCCCAGAACTGCCTACAACAACTGTAAACCACACAAAATAAAGCTTGTCTCATAAAAGGTGCCAATATCTCTGGCTGTGACTCTTCAAGGGAAGGGAGGGAAGGATTACACAGTTCCTGGAGTGGTCCTGTGGTGAGGAGTTGTAGGAAAGGAATGTGGAGGCTTTCCTCACGGAGGCGAAAGCTCACACAGCTCCTTCAATTTCACATCCCCAGACACCCTTCGAAGCTTCCCCCCCACACCCCCGACAAAGGTAAGCGACTACCATTAACCTTCCAGAAACCTTCTGTAAGAGGAAATGGCTGTAATTTTCCATCCTTCTCAACCACACTAAAACAAACAGTGGTGCCTGTTAAAGTTCAAGTCAATATTTTAACCGAAGAATACAATTGAGAGAACCACATCATCGAACATTTTTCCAACCCACATTCTCACTTAGAGCAGAAATGGTTGACAGCAGTCTTGTCTTCTGCTGGGTGTTTGGGTGAGGACTTTGTGGAAATACAGAGTGTGGCATTTTGAGGAGGACTTGCTGCTAGAGTGTCACTTCTTGGCTTTATCACATTTCTAGTTGTCTCTTCTTATCAGTACGTTAAATCGCTCTCACCAATAAAATAGGCATATTTTGTCTATGGTGCCCCATCCCTGCATTCAGCAGCCCCATGCTTATTCTTGAAGGGCTGGATAATGCTGTTTTCTGTCAGTAAGGAGGTGACTGGAAAGACCAGGGTCTCTCCACAGTGAGAACACACTTAGGCTCCTTTGCTCCTTTGCTGGCTGCTTTGGGGGTGTTCCCGCTGGTGGCTCAGTTTCTAGGGGCCTGGTTTCTGAAGGAGGTATGAAAAGTTAGGCTGTTGATGTCCATCAGCTACTAGCTATGCTGCCCTGTGGAAGCTGGACTTCTGCACGTCCAATTCAGCCCTGTTTGAAATCCCACATGCCAAATGAAGGGCAGTGTATCCTGCCTTGCTTCTGAGTTCACTATTCCTAAAAGATGTAGGACAATTGCACAGTCTACCAAGAAAAGATTCTACACTTGATCACAAGTCAAAATCTCTAACAGAGCTTTGAAACACCTTGTGGTAATAAGTACATGTCAAGTCTGGGGTTACCTTCTAGAGGCTTTCTTTTGTAGTGTGAATATCTCTTTATTATGGGTTGTAGCCAAAGGGTCACAATTAGGTAAAGGCAATTTAGAACTAAAGGGTCCACATGGCTCATTACCTTCCTCTGAGCCATAGACCCCTGGTTTAATAAATCCAACCCACAGGGAAGGAATTATTTCTGAGAAAAGTCTGTGCCAGTGTTGGACTGGGAACACCTCTTTATGTCCCGTACACACTGAAGCACTTACTCTCTTCCAACTGTACAAATAAGCTCCTTGGAATCATTTCCCAGGATTTACTGAAATGATAAAAGTGGAAGCTACTGAGATTTTACAATAAAAGGAGAAATCTCAGGTTTGAAAAATGGAAAACTTTTTTTTTTTTCCAGTTCCATTAAATTACCTATATCCTCACAGGACACCACAGAGGATCTTGCTTGATACCTGCCTGGAGTCACATGAAATTTATTCTCCCGATTGTTCCCAAGGACGTGATTAATGATGAGTCAGAAAGTCTCCGTGCAGGAAGTCTATTCTTTATGACTTTGACCTACTTTTCTGAAAATGGACTCAGAGAAGACAGTGTCATTCAAAATGCCTGGAAAAGAGAGCAACTTAACCTGATTATTAGAACCCCAAGGACTTGGGAGAGGGAGACTTCATGACCAAAAGCAGAAGTAGGAGTCTGGATTAATGTGAAGAAAAAGTAGTTAAGCAGTGGAACATACAATTAAGAACACAAAACGAAATCCAACAAGTAAGTGGAAGGAGAGCCAGTTAGCGAGACACTATGGCGGTGTCTGGGTAATGATGTAAATACAGGCTGAACAGCCTCCTTACTACGAGCCTGTGAGACAATTAGGATAGAGGCTCACTCAAGAAAGCAAAAGAGCTAGAGCAACTTGTAATTATGAAAAACCAAGCTGCTTGGGAGGCAGCACTGGGCTATGGTTTGTTATCTTAACACTCACCACTATAATAGCATATGTTTCTCTATTTTGTAGAATGCCATCCCGTCAGTAAGATGTACACTTTATTTTCAAAGAGGACTATGTTTGCCTTTTCCATGGATGCAGTACTTCCTTTCACGATTATTTAGCTGCTCGGGACATGTGCAAATGTGAACAGAACTACCACAGCACTGCCAAGGGCTTGGCTGCCTCACTGGGCACCCCACTTGGTCCAAGATGTTCCTTCAACCCTCCTTCTCATGTAGATTTTTCCCTCAGTGAACTCCTGCTCCTTTTTTCCCACTCTTCCATGCCATGGTGGGGTTATAAGCAACTATAAAGAGTGCCTGATGCGGACCAACATCAGCCCAGTGTGGGGAGGCTCAGAGATGGCAGCCATCACTCTCCCGCTGCACAAGGACAACTGGGGAGACACGAAGAATCTTCATGGAGCCCAAACAAGTTAGCACAGCCCAAACAAGTTAGCACAGAACATAATAAAATCTGGAGTTGAGTGTCACAAGCCAGAAGGAACTATATAGCAATTTGGAGGAAGAGGGTTTCGGTGAGAGTGAAAATGACCAAGCAGGCTTCCTGGGTAAATAGAGGCAGCAGGACACAGAGAGATGGAGTGTGTGGCTTTGGAGCCAGCCAGACGGCACTGAAGGAGTCACTCAGAGTCTCCGAGCTTTACTGCCCTTACCTTTTAAAAATAAATAAATAAATAAGGGAAGTGATACCCATCCCACCATGTACTAAGGATGAAATTAAATAATTTATGTAATATGCTCAGCACAATGTTTGGTTCTTGGTAATTACACAATGAAGAAGACAATTATTATGGAACTTTAGCTGGACCTAGAAATTTAAGTAAGATTAAGATAGATGGATAGGGAAAAGGATCATATTCCAAGCACAGAACATACAGGAAATATAGTACACAGTTCTCACATATATGTATGTTCAGTTCTTACCCCTGTATATGCTCAAGAAAGACCTTTTTAAAACTTGTAATAATTTTATATTTATTAGAAAGTTACAAAGATATTACATGCTCTTTAGCTAAAGGTATGATGGCAATCATGTTGCAATATATAAAAGTATCAAATCAATATACTGTACACTGTAAACTTACACAGTGTTATATGTCAAATATATTTCAAGAAGGAAGGAAGGAAGGAGGAAAGAAAGAAAGAAAGAAAGGAAGGAAGGAAGGAAGGAAGGAAGAGAAAGAAGGAAAGAAACTAAGGAAGGAAGGAAGGGAGGAAGGGAGGAAGGAAGGACGAAAACATCAGGTAAATAGAACTTGAGGGGCATTCTATAGACTGCCTGACCAGTGCTTCTGAAAACAAAGTAATGATAATGAAACTTGTTTTTAATGATCAAATGATTGGAGGCAGAAAGAAGAAGAGCTTGTTCCTGTAATGCTGAAAGGATCCCTGCATAAATTTGTGACGAGGGCTGATGAGTAGGCCAAGGGTAGGAGGTGTTAGGGAAGAATAAGCTAATTAAACACATTTCTTGTATTACCCTACACTATGCCCACCCTATATCAGCATGATAACCTACGAAGTTGACATAAAAGGATAAAGACTCTGAGTACTTTCTCCCTATTCATGGAACCCCATGGCTTCATTGTTCCAGTTGTCCAAAGTTCCCCAATGTTACAGAACCAGGAACACTCACACATAGAGGGGATGTGTCTGTTTCTGAGGAAAAATCTTAGGATTTCTTGAGAAAGCTAGCTGGTCTTATTAAATCATTTTAATAAGTAAGTTACTGATTATCTACTATATAGAATGTGTGCTAGAAATATAATAATGAGTAAGAAAACCATAGTCTCTTCCTTCACATATTTTAGAGTCTAATGGACTACAGATGTAAATTAAATAAGTACGCAAATACAAATGTATGAATTGTGAAAAAGCCTATGAAGGACAAATTACATGGAGAAGTAAGAACATGTTTGGGATCTGATCTGGTCAGGGAAGCGGGGAAGGACATCTATGAGGAAGTAACTCTTGGGGGGAGATCTGAAGGATTCAGGGGAATTCAATGGGGAATGGGAAAAGTGGTCCAGATTGGAGGAAACACAAATGCAGCGGCCCCAAGGCAGAAGGGAACAGAGACGGTCTGAGAAACTGAAAGATGACATGGCCAGGTGGCAGATGGTCAGGTGGCAGACACCCAGAGAATAAGGGTGAGAGATGAAGCTAAAGATGAACACAGAGGCCGTGTTAAAGATTGTGACTTTCCTAAAAGCAACATGGGAAGCCATTGAAGTATTTCAAGGTCTCCCAAGCTTGGTGGGGAGAACATATTGAAGTGGAACAATACTGAAAATGCAGAGACCAAAAGTCTCAAGAGTCCTGGAGAGCAAGGATGCTAGCTTGACAGAGGGTGACAGTGCTGGTGATGATCAGAGGCGAGCAGACTTGAGAGAGATTTGGGAGGTAGACTCAGAAAGATGTGGGGATAGATTACCTATTGGAGGTGAACAAGGAAGCAAGACAAGGAAGGCCAATGACCTGAGAGGCTGGATAGTCAGGGGAAACCTTAGGTAAACAAGGGACCCAAGATTTTCCTGGGGGACAATGGAGAAAAGCAAGGAAGGGGAAATCTACAATCTAAAGGGAATCCTCTGGCCTCCTCTGCTAAGGAAGTGCTGGAGTGTCCTGGGAGACTGAGAAAGAAGGCTGGAAGTGAGAATATCGGGGCCTGCCCACCAGTGGGGCAGAGAGAACAGGCTTGGAAGAGGTCTTAGAGGTGGTGGAGCACACGGTGGGGCAGTTCTTTGAGGGTCTGACAAGTGGCCACTAGAAGCGCTCAATGTGGCCAACACATGTCAGAGGAAGGTCACAGGCTGGTTTGTGGCTCTCAGAGCAGGAAAGTCTCTTTTCCACCAGGGACTGTACTTGCTCTAGCTTTATACTCGTTGTCCTTCAAGATGGGGTGAGCTACTAGAAGATCCTTGGTACTTGCTAACAATTACATTTAAAAAAAATTTAATGTTGTACTTACAAGATTTCCAAAGCACTGAGCTGGAAACATTTGCAAGTGAGTGGGGATTTCCCCAGGTCACTAAGAGCATCTTCAGGACAAGACCATACATTGTGTATCTCTGCATCCATAGTGTCAAGCACGACTGAGTGAATAAATGAGGCCTGGTTTTAGGTTGGGGTAACAAGTACACTGCAGAAGAACTCAGGCAAGAAATAAATCAGCAGATGAATTTGGCAAAATTGAAAATAACTTCCAGTACTGTTTGTGTGTGGGTGTGTATGACAACCTAGAAGGCTGGTGAAATAGGACCATGAAGGCTGAATTCATCCCCATTTCCATTTGTTGCTTACTTTTTTTCCTCCAAGCTGGAATAAAGCCATGAAGAAGAGCCAAGGACTAACTCCCAGATGAAGCTAATGCTCCTTAATGCACAGAGGTTGGTTTGCCCTTTCTCACTGGCAGCTTTCAGAGGATCTGCATCATCAACTGATGACAGTCTTGTCCTGCTCCTCCTTCAATCCATGACTGTGACATCAGGAAGCAGAGGGCACCAGACGCAGAGGCATGATCCTCCTGTCACGCAAGGAACAGGGTTCAGTGGTGTTTGGAGGTGTGTTGCAAACCAGCCCATGAAGAGCAGTTTCATCTTTCTTCTCCGTCCTCCACATGAGACTTCGTTTCCAAGCATCGGATTTGGGTTGCCTCAATCCCCAGACAAGCCAATGTAAAGTGCTGCCTACATATCTGAGATCAGGTCTCTGGAGGCACAGTTAATATGCTTATGACGTGTTATTCCTCCAAGTCCTGTCTGTCCCCATTACCTACATATCTTATAACTTTTGCCATCCTTTATTAGGAGTATTTCTGTTCACGCCTCCATTTTCTCTTTCCTCAGACAGTGGTATCACGTGACTCACATAGGTAAACATTTATTTAAAAATCTATATGATCAGAAATGCAAATTAAAACAACACAAATATTTTCTTGCCAATCAAGTCTGCAAAGTTCTTTTTATGTTAATACCTAATGATGCCAAGTTTCCAAGGAAATGGGTACTGTTGGCAAGGATATAAATAGCTCAACCTTTCTGGAAGGTAATAGAGTAATTTTATCCTATGTCTTGAAAGTATGCATATCATCTGACCCTGCAGTTACACATTGAGGGTCTATGCTAAGTCTCTCAGTTTAATCTCAGAATCATTTTGTGAGGTAGTTATTACTGTTATCCTCATTTACCAAGGAGAAAATTGAAACTCAAAAAAGGGTGAGTTACTTGTTCCAGGTTACACAGTAAATATGTGGCCGGAAAGGGACAAAATGCAGATCTCAAATGTGATCCTTAAATCTCAAAGGATGTGAAAGGCTGTGATCTTACAGTTAACACAAGAATTTTCATCTAAGCTTTACTTATATAATAGGGAAAAACCGACAGTAACCTGAATATGCAACAATAGAGAACTGATTTTTAAAATTATAGTGTAACCATACAGTGAAAAATGCATATATTCTTTAAAACACTGTAGAAGAATATTTAATGATGTAGAAATGTTCATAATACACAATTTAGTCTACAACGTAATGCACAATATAATCTCAACTTTTTAAAAATAACTGTATACACATGCATAGAAAAAAGATCCAAAGAATAGATATCAAAATGTTAATAGTGTTAATCCTTTATTGCTAGAATTTCAAGACTATCTTCTTCCTTACTGCCTTTTTTTGTAATGTCATGCATTTTTTCATCATGCATTTTTTTTTAGCAAGAAAACAAAATTACTAAAAAGGATTAAGAAGCCCATGTTTCCCTTCCTCTAGCCTGGATGAACTCTAGATCAATAATAATAAGTAACAGCCTCCATTTATTAAAGCATCTGCTACCTGTCTGGCAAGTAGGCTTTTTAAGGGACAGTTCACTTGTCACTATTAACCCTAATACACCCATGTTACGAATAAGAAAACTGAGGTGCAGAGAGTTAACTTGCCAAAGATCACACAGCCAAGAGCCAGAGCTGGGACTCTAACCTTTCATGTCATTGCAGAGTGTGTGGTGCCCTGGTTGGTGGTGAGAACGAGGATCTAAAACCAGTGGGTTTGGATTCAGATTCCTGAGCTACTGTAAGTAGCTTCTGGCAGGAAAGGGGTCTCTGCAGAAGGCACCCCTTTGCCTTGACACTAACCTTAAACCAGGCACCCCAATGCTCTACTCGTCTCCAGCCCAAGCACACCTTTCAAATCTTCTGATCACACAACACTTTGCCTAACTTGTTGGTTCTTTCCATAGATCAAAGAAATAGAAATGAAGAATAAGTAAGTAACTGATGACCAGATCTCTTCCCTAGCGTCCCCTTCAGTAACCTCCTGAACAAACTCGAACAAGATAGCCTCTAAAGAAAAATCACAAGTCGACAAGCCTGCACACAGAGGGAGACGGCGATGACTCTGACCCCCTATCTCAATGATCAACTGAGGTTACTCCCCTGTTTCCCTTTAAAAGCTTTCATGGCTGAGCAAAACCTTCGGAGGTGGCTTTTGGGGACACTGAGTCCACCATCTCCCCAGATTGCCGGCGTTCTGTTAAGCACCTTCCCTTTCTGCCAACGTTTGTCTCTCTCTCTGCGCATTGATTTTCAAGTGGCAAGCAGCCGGATCTGATTCGGTAACACTACTTGCTAGCTGTGTATGAGGAGTGATTTGCTCTGTATCTCAATTGCCTCTTATGTAAATTTGTATAATAACGGTGTCTACTACGTAATGATGAGGATTAAATGAGTGAATTACAAAGGTGCTTGGAACAATACGTGACAGGTAGCACCCTAAGTGCCAGCCTTAGGAAAAGGGCCCTACTGGTTGGTGCTGGCAGGTATATCACAAAGCCAAATACATCTCCAAATGCAATCAATTTGGGCCACTTAACTGGGTGACCTTGAGCGAGTCACTTATCTCTCTGTTCCTCTATTTCATCATCTCTTGTGTCAAATGTCCTGAACATGGTAATTGCTAATGATGACAATTGTCCCAACCATGCTATGAGCCCTCCCTGTGTTTCTCCCTGACACTGTGACACAGTCACTGGTTAGGAACCCACCCCTTTGCTCAGGCTGAACTCTGCCAAAGGGCAATTTCCAGGCTCCATGTGAAGAAGCCTGGAAACAACAAAACCTGTACTCTGTTCCTGATCTTTTCCAGGAGACAGATTCTGTTCCGATTCTGAAGCAGGAGAGGAAGTTCAGCTATTTAACTCCTTTCTGCTTTACTTCAATAACGACAACAACAACAACAATAAAATCCTCAGCTTTGCCAGAAACAAGAAGCCCGGAAATGTTTTGCTTCTTTTGATAGTACTAAAGAAAAGTCCCATCTGCTTGCCATTTACCTCCGGAGCCTGGAAGCACTGCAATTCTCAGAGCAGGGGCAGAGATGGAGGAAGCTGTTTAATGGCTGCAAGGGTTTGTGCCTGTGTATAGCATGGGAGAATAAACACCAGCCACCACTAAGGTGTCTGTGCCTTCCGCTCCCCGGGGAGGGGAAGGGAAGGGAAGAGAGGAATGGTGTGGGCATTCCAGAGAGTAGCAGGGCTCTGTGTTATTTTTTTTCCTTTTAAAATTAGAAGACTCTAGGGCTTCCCTGGTGGCGCAGTGGTTGAGAGTCCACCTGCCGACGCAGGGAACACGGGTTCGTGCCCCGGTCCGGGAAGATCCCACATGCCGCAGAGCGGCTGAGCCCGTGAGCCATGGCCGCTGAGCCTGCACGTCCGGAGCCTGTGTTCCACAACGGAAGAGGCCACAGCAGTGAGAGGCCCGCGTACCAGAAAAAAAAAAAAAAAAATTAGAAGACTCTAATGCTTGCTATCTTCCCAGCCCACTGTTCCCTGGGCTCTCTCTCTCCCAATTCTGCCAAGACACATATTTCTCCTTCTCTGGACCAACCTGAAGGTGTGATTTGGGAATGGCACCAAACAAACAACCCTGATTCCGGCTCCCTGGGAAGCACCCAGACCCAGAAAAGGCTCCAGAGGGGAGTGGCTGGAAGGATGTGGCCTGGCCCAAGAGCATCCCTGCTTAGGAGGACTCTGGAGAGGCCATCTCTACTCCACATTTCTGGCTTATTTGGGGCTTGTGGTGGTGCGGGGGGGTGGGGGGCAGGGGGGCGTGCTCACCGCACACTAGACGGTCAGTCGTGGAGTGGAGGGCTTGAATCCACTCCCATCAAGGCTGACCTGAGGCTGGGTCCGTTCTCCTGATGGGGAAGGAAGGCCCTGGCTGAAAGACCACGTACAGACCTCTTCTTAGTGAGACCCCATGTCCCAAATCATTTCCTCAAGACATGGCCTCAGGGAAGGTCAATGCCCTGGAGAGTGTGGGAGACCATGCAGGGGCTGCAGAAAGAAAAGACTGCTGAATTGAAGATGGATGCTTTAACAAATGTGTCCTAAGTAAGAGCAAACCAGAGATGGCCTAAGGCGGGAGTTTACAAACTAAAGCTTGTGGACCATACTCAGCCCGCTGCCTGCTTTTGTGGCGCCCTCAAGCTAAGAATAATTTTTATGTTCTTAAATGGGTGAAAGAAATCAAAGGATGACAGTATTTTGTAATGCATGAAATTATATGAAATTCAAATATTAGTACCCATCAGTAACGTTTTATTAAAACTCAGCTGCACTCATTCATTCACCTATTGACTGTGGCTGCTTTCATACTACAATGGTGGAGTTGAGTAGTTACAACAGAGGCCATCTAGCTCCCAAAGCCTAAAATATTTCTTACCTGGCCCTCGATGGAAATATTTTGCCAACCTGTATTCCATGGCGGTGGTTTTCAAACTTTAGTATACTTTAGAAATCACCTGGAGGGCTTGTTAAGACAGATCGCAAGCCCCATCTCCAGAGTTTCTGCTCCAGTAGGGCTGAAGTGGAGGCAGAAATCTGCATTTCTAATAAATTCCCAGGTAATGCTGTTGCTGCTGGCCCAGGGTCCACACTTTGAGAACCAGTGTACTCCCAGGGACACAGACGGTACAAAGAAAATGAGAGGAGACGCTGAGGAGAGTAGGTTCCGTGGGAGTATTAAAGCTGGAGAGACAGGAAAAGGAATTTCCTAGGGAATGAATGTGGGTTTGAGTATACTTCTCAGCAAGCACACACAGGAAAAGTGCAGACGGAGAGAAAATTTAAAGATCTACAACTCTGATGGAAAGGGACACTGCTTTGATGAAAATGTGTGGACTGAAGGAAACAAATTTCCTTCAAGCTCATTGCTTCACTTGGCTTTTAACAGTCACAGTGTCTCTACCTGTGATAAGAAAGGGTTGATTATAAAAGGGCTAATTGGACATATGAAGACGTTAGTTCTTAACCTTTTGAGGTAAGGTTATTTAAATTCCTTTGGGATTTCTTACACCCCTCTCTCTCAGGAGAAAGAACCAGTTACCGCTTTTGGTTCTCTATTGCTGCATAGCAAGCCATCCCCAAACGTTGTGGTTTAAAACACAGTAACCCAGTTTTGCTCAGGATCCGGTAACTGGGCTGGGTTCAGCAGGGTAGCCAGATTTCTCACACGGTGGTTTAGGGCTCCCGAGATCACAAAAGCAGACGCTACCAGGCCATCTTAAGGACTAGGCCCAGAACCGGCACAGCATCACTTCCATGACAGCCACATTGTACTGGTGATGGAGAAGGACAGGCCAGTCCAGGTTCCAGGGGGCGACACCAATGTCACGGGTTAGGGCAGCATTTGAGAAAGATTTCCATAAAACCAAAGGAAAATAGGTAAATAGGAAAGCTCCCCTGCTAATAGACGGCTCTACAGGGACAAAACGAAGATTTATGGTAATTTTGGGGGGTGGAATCCTAGGACTGAAAGCACTGGAAGTTCTTCAAGAGCATTCACAGATGTTTTCCTTTTTTATTTTTTAATTGTGCCCACAGAAGTTCTAGAACAGCCTACTTCCACTTTGACTAAATTCACATACTTACTGACAATTATCTTAATTACACATTCATGGAAAACTCACAAAGAGGTGGAATAAGATTACCTTTAAGTTGTGCTATTGGTGAGGCTTTTTTTGACTGTTATTTTTTTAAATACAAGCACACTGGTATATCCCCTTTTGAATGTTCTAAAGGCATCTACATACTGGAGCTTGTATAGGGAGAGAAGGAAAGACTGGAAACAATTATTTTCTTCCCAGTATTCCTTAATTCTTTGTTTTCATATTTATCAATGTATTTGTTTTAATTACAAAAAAGTGTTTATTCAATACACATTGTACTGTACCTTGTATTTTCATTTAATGATTCTGTCCATGTGAGCATATATAACTGTATCATTCTTTTTGATGGTTATATAGTATTTTGTTATATTATCTAGCTAATCTCCAATTGTTAGACCCAAGAGAATTAAAAACATATGTTCACACAAAAACTCATACATGAATATTCATAGCAGCATTGTTCATAATAGCCAAAAAGTGGAAACAACACTAATGACCGTCAACTGACAAATGGATAAACAAAATGTGTAATATCCATAGAATAGAAAATTATTCTGCCACGAAATTTAAAAAGACCAAAGCACCAATAACACCCTACAACACAGATGAACCTTGAAAACGTTATGCTAAGTGAAAGAAGCCAGACACAAAAGATTACATATTTTAATGATTCCATTTACACAAAAGGCAAATCCATAGTGACAGAAAAAAGATTAGCCTGCCTTCATTCTTGGAATGCTGTCCTTTCTTGGCTTTCACAATACCATTCTCTTCCAGAGTTCCTTGCTACCTCTCTGACTGATTTGGTTTCAAGTATGTCACCCATCACCCCTCCTTACACACTGTGGTCCTCGGTGACCCTCGTATTCTCTCACCCACATGCTCTTTCTCGCACACAGCTCAGAACTGCTGTGACAAGTTTGCTGATTTGCTGACTCTATGACTTCCCGATTTATTCCTCCAGGCTTTTCCTCCTCATGAACTCTAGACCCTCTTGCCGTTCTTGAGTATTTCTTCTGAGACGTACCTCGGGTTCAAAACAGAATTCATAATTTCCTAAACCATGTCTTTATGCTTTTGTATATGTTGCCTCCTCCACCAGAATGCCCTTCCCACTTCTCTGCCCTGTGAACTCCTACTCATTTTTCAAGATTTAGCTTAAATTTTGCTTCCTCCCCAAAGCCTTCATGGGCTACTTCGTTTCGATAATTAGCTGCCTTCTGTGTTGCCAAGCACTTTACATGTCTTTCGCACATTCACCACATTGTGTTTAATTATTTTGTCTGACTGATCGCCTCAAAGGCTGCCATTTTGTCTTACTTTTTTGTATCCAGCAGTTAGCACAGTTGCATGGGAGATAATAACAGTGATCACAGCTAGCACTTCTATTGTGCTTACTGGATACCAGGCACCATTTTGAGTAATTTCACTCATATTAATTCACTTAACCTCCCCATTCACCCTTTGAGGCAGGCACATTTCTATGTCAATTTCTCATATGGATAAACTGAGCTTAAGAAAGTTTAAGGAACTTTCCCAAGGTCACACAGATACCAAACAGCAGAGCTGGGATTAGACCCCAGACATTCTTGCAACAAAGTCTATGTTCTTTTTTTTTTTTTCTGGCTGCTTTGGGTCTTCATTGCTGCACGCGGGCTTTGTCTAGTTGTGGCGAGCAGGGGCTACTCTTTGCTGTGATGCGCAGACTTCTCATTGCTTTCCTTAAAGTCTACTGATCGTAAATGTTCATCACTTCTGAAAAATACTCTCATAGCAACATCTAGACTAGTGTTTGACCAAACAATGGGGCACCGGAGCTCAGCCAAGTTAAAAATTAACCATCATACTGGCCATAGCCATAGCTAACCACGGTTGAGAAGGGAAAGTCTCAGAGGCAGTGAATATATAAACTACCTCCAAGTGAGGAAAGCTTTCGTTACCTTAGGGGCTATTTTGTACGCCATGGTCTAAATTTATGAAGAACATGCTTAAAGCTGCCTTATTTCCTTTTTCCTTGTCTTAGACATCCCATACCACCTCTCCCCATTTTCCCCAAGTACTGCTTCCTCCCATCAGACAGTTGTTTCTGCCACTGAACCTCCCAGGACACCCTTCCTATTCATTGTCACAAACAACATGTCTTCCTGATGAAAAGCAGTCACTGAGAACACTTGTCCTACACCATGTTTTTGCAACTCTTCCCATTTAAGCTTCAGCCTTCTCGGATGCTCCACAACTCATAGAAATATGAGACTCTAGAATCTGAGGGGCAACTTAGTCAAATTTCCTCATTTTACTGATGAGGAAACTGGATGCGGTGACGTCTCTGAATTTGAGGTGGAAGCAGGAATAGAATTCAGGTCTGTTCTGCCAGCCTCAGTGTTCTTTACGCCTGACAGACAAGAAAGAACCAATGCATACTGGAAGGGAAACTAGCCTGGGAGGAGATAGGAGAGGATGCTCTTGATATAACAAGCGGATTTTGTTCAAGCTTTTTCATCTCCCTGAGCCTCAATTTCTTTATTTGTTAAGTGGCTTAAATTGGTGCTTCTCAAACTTTAATACACATACGAATCTCCCAGGGATCTTTTTAAAACACAGACTCTGATTCAGTAGGTCTGGAGTACGGCCTGAGAGTCTGCATTTCTAACCAGCTTCCAGATGACGCTGATGCTGTTGTCTTTTAAGTAGAAGGGCATAGATGATCTGTAAGCCCAATCTGAGCCTTAAAATTCTATGATTTGGTGATTCGGTGGTTAAGGACAGCGGCATCAAAGGTATATAAAATAGGCAGTCTGGGGAAAATATTAAATTTTACCTGTACTTCTCTGTACACTTTTTTTCACAATACTTTTCTCCCATAGAGGGTCACCAAATATTCTGATTTACCTGAGAAAGTATTGGTTTGTGCCTGTTTTCCCAGTGTGATGATTCAGAGAGACCTCTTCACTCTTAAGAGTTTCCCAGTTGGGACAATAAATTATACAGTCACCCGTTTTCTAAGGTTTCTTTTGCTCATTATCTATGTTCATAGAATATAGAATGCATTTGATTTCCACAGTTTGCATATTTCGAACCACGGAAAAAAAGTTGTGTCCCAGAAGGTTTCCTGCATGGTACGTCAGAATTTCATGGTTTGTGAATTCCTGTTTTCTTTCCTTATGGAAAGCACACTCACTGAAGGCACTTGGCAAGGGCCTTTTGCATTCAGCCCTCCTAAGATGTGGGACACTGGGAAAAACTGCTCACTGTTTGTTTTGTGGTGACTGGCAGCAAAGCTCACTTGGATGATTAAAAGCTAAATGGAAAAATACCTCATGGGTGATTTTCCCACTTCCTACTCTCACAGAATCAGTGTCTGAATGTATAGTTCCCAAGTTCAGGGGCAGCTACTGGAGTGAACTTCTGTGCCTACCTAACCAAAGGTGTTTCTGAAGGCATAGCATAGGGAGGGCGCCAGCCGCAAACTATAGATCCCCCACCTGCTGTTCCAGTCTGCTTGCCATCCCACTCAAGAGACTATATTCCTGGAGGCTTCAAAATCAGTTATTAATTACCACCTTCTATTATGAGTTACTGGCCTTTGTTACTGATTCCTTTAATAAATATTTGTTAAGTGCCTACTATGTGACAAGACAGGATTACTTGACAGCTGAAATTAAGAACTGGACACAGTTTTAGTCTGTAGATCTTAGTCCCTGATTTTCTGAAAGAAAAAGGGGGAGGTGTTAATGGAAATTAGAGGGGTAGAATGTGACACTCTTTTTTCTATAATTGATTCAGAACATAAGAACCTATGTCTAAAAAAGGAGAAAAGAGACATGGAATTAATATGAACCACAAAAGGTTAGCACACTACTCACCTCTTTCAAGTCTTTGCTCAAAGGATAATGGTTCACTGAGTTTTCTTGGCCACTCTATTTAAAACTGCAGCTCACACCCTAACCCAGAACTCTAAATCTCTGCTCTCCTTTATTTTTGCCACTACACTTATCCTATAATATATGATATAACTCACCGGGTTGTGCTATTTATTGTCTTTCTTCCTCAGCAACTTTTGAATATGCAATACAGTATTACTAACTATAGCTAACCATGCCGTACATTACATCGCATAGCTTATTTATTTTATAACTAGAAGTTTGTACCTTTTGACCCCCTTCGCCCATCTTCTTTTCTAAGATGCTCATGAGCTGATTGTTTGCCATGAAAGTCTAGATTTTGGCTAAGAATATCACACGCAGAAGAATGTCAGATGGTGCAAACATTTGGAAGTACCAAATATAAAAGATAATACAATCCATGATCAAAATTATTTTGACAGGGTTGAAAGCAAGTGTAACATTAATAAGAAAATTTAGCAGGGTTAAAAGTAGCAAAATACCTATTTTACCATTACAGAAAGAAGGTGACCATCCTTGGGAATTATCTTTGATGGTTTAGTTGATTGTGAATTTAGTATGATTAAACATGGTTAATCCATACGTGGCTTCCAAGGGAACCAACACTCTCTAGGAAGGTATAAAAAGGAGTATAACATCTGAGTCACTGGAAGTAACTGGGCTTGTCAGAATCTGCTCTGGTCATTCACGTGGAATCTAGTACAGGAGGAAATGTTTTGAAGGCTCCTGATAAACCAAGGTAGTACAGAAGAGCGCAATGAGAGTTTGGAGGAATTTAGAAACCAAATGGAGCCTTCCTTTAATTGGCCATAACCTAGAAAGGTGTCCGTTTATGCTTTGTCAGGTGCTAAAGCTAAATTAGAGGCATGGAGTGACAAAGGAAGCTCCTAGTGAGGAGCAAGGCAGAGGGAAGAGGTTTGAAATTTATCTTCTGCACAGGAAAGGAGAAAGGGGAGCACACATTGGTGGTAAATGAGAGCAGGAAGAATGACTTCATGCACAAACAGGAACCTCAGTCTTTTTTCAGGTCCCAGTCTCTCAGTGTTATGCAGGTATGGGCGGTAACACCCATAGTCAGAGCTACCCATGAAGAGTCAGCATCGCATAGCAGCCAACGAGGCAAACTCTGGAGTCAGCCAGGCTGGGTTTAAATCCTGGGACTACTACTTAATAACTACATAACTCTGAGCCGTTAAATCTCTTTGTGCCTCAGATTTCTAATCTGTTCAATGGGACTAACAGCACTTAGCTCATGGGGTTGATGTGAGGATTAAACAGGATGATATATGTAAAGTTCTTAGACTCATGCTTGACAGATAAGCACTATGCAAGTTGATCATGGATTGGATACTTGCTGTATCTCAAGCTTCTTTATCTCATTTAACGCTCAGAACAACCCTAGTATATAGAATCTATTGAAATAACCTTTTAACAAATAAGGAAGCTAAAACTTTGAAAGGTTAGGGAACCTGCCCAAAGTTACACAGGTAGAATATTGTGGAACCATTCTGCAAACACACGTTTTTCTGATTCAAGATTCAGAGATTTTAATCTCTGGACTTGACTGTTTTTAACCTGATCTCAAAGTAACTAGAGAGCCCAAATCACAACTGTGGACAAACCACCAAAATAGAGAAGGTAATATCACCTGTGGGTTTTGGAAGGGCTGAGGATTACGCCCCGTAGGTGTAACCTCCAACATTAGATGCAGTGAGAGGCCACAGTTTTGATGACTGTGCTGACAGTTAAGGGTCAGAGTGCTGGGAAAAAGACAGAGGGACAACTATGAAAGGCAACATCATAAACACTTGCTAAGTCAGCTTCACCAAGCTGAGCTGTTCGGCGGGAACTGGATCATTAGATCCACATGCAGCAATATGAGGGGGGTAAACAAGGAGGGAAATATCTTTATCATTACCTTCAAAAAATAATAATAATAAATCTGTATTTCATTAAGTTACTCTTCTTTGGGTTACATATCGCATAACTGATAAAGGGTTAAAAGACCAAAACAAAGGATAGAAAAGCAGAAGACCCTGCTAGAGTGAGAAAGAAGGAAAATAAGCAACAGACCTGAGTGGACATTTAACCATAAAATAGATTTCAGTCTATTACACCTGCGATATGGGCTGCAAGGGATTTTCCTTAGGCCTTCGTTAGCAATTCCAGGAAACATATTTTAATGGAAGTTCTCTGAACCAATTTTATTTTTGTGGAATCTCCTGGTTAACTAATGATGCTCTCAGGTCTATTGTATACTTGCCAAACCCGTTGATGGTACTGCATGTGTTAACTGCAATTGCATGCTTTTATTAAATATTACATAGACTGATTACGAGAGTAGTTTCTACAAAAACCAAGTTGAATGCTTAGAAAGCATTAAAAAAAGAGTAATGAAAAAAAATCTGCTGCCCGGTTAGATATGAGTAAGACAGTTGCAAAAGGTAAGAGGAAAAAAATAATTAAAAGCTAGGAGGGGGACTTCCCTGGTGGCGCAGTGGTTAAGAATCCGCCTGCCAATGCAGAAGACACAGGTTCGAGCCCTGGTCCAGGAAGATCCCACATGCTGCAGAGCCCGTGTGCCACAACTACTGAGCCTGTGCTCTAGAGCCCGCAAGCCACAACTACTGAGCCTGTGTGCCACAACTACTGAAGCCCACGTGCCTAGAGCCTGTGCTCCGCAGCAAGAGAAGCCACTGCAATGAGAAGCCTGCACACCGCAACGAAGAGTCACCCCCGCCCCCGCTCACCGCAACTAGAGAAAGCCTGCGCGCAGCAACGAAGACCCAATGCAACCAAAAATAAATATAATAAATAAATTAAAAAGAAAAAGCTACGAGGATTCTGTATCCCATATGCTTCACAAGTGTCTTCCAAAAGTTCCCTCAATTTTTAAGAAACAAGATTGGAAATCATAGATAATTTATTAGGAGCTTGTTTTATTTGAGTTAACATGAAATTCCATCAGCTAAACGACCCAAATCTTCTCAATAGGAGTCTTACTGACATCTTAGGTGAGCTGTTTTCTTTTGCAGGACTGCACAGCATCGAGACATTCGGCATCTCTGGTCCACACCCACTAAATGCTATGGTGGCCCCCAGTCATTGTGACAATTAAAGAGTCCTCTTTGCACAGTTCCAAGTACTCCTTAAAATAAACGTAAGTGTTTCAGTGCCCCCGCCAAGAATTTCTGCTTGTATTAAAATAAAAGGCTTTGCCCTACCTCAAAAAGTTAGAAAATGGACTTACATATTTTAAATTTAAGAATATATATGTTTAAGACATGTAAGTATCATTTTTAGATGATTTTTTTATTTCGATTGCCTTTCTGTGATTAGCCAGCCAGCCATGAGTCATGATTGTTTTGGTTAAGAGTTTTTCTTCTACATCTGACTGCCTAGGGACCTTCTGAAAAATGGGACCATTACAGGGCTTACACATGTAATAAGAGGAATTATTGGAGGAACTATCTTTTAACCTGGAGAGGCAATGACTTAGAGAGACAGAATTATCGATTTCACACATATAAAGAATTATCTTGTTTGAGGATAATTCAGTTTCCTCTATGAGAATACACATAGAATATTCTAGAAATAGCTCTAAACAAATGGAACAAAATGTAGAAAAGACAACACGGTATAATAGAAAGGTTTTATAGCCTTAGTGCCAGACAAACCTGGGCATAAATCCTGGCTCCACCTTGTATAATATATATAAACTGTCAAGTTCTCAGAGCCTCATTTTTTTCTTCCATAAACTAGTTTAATAATATTTATCTCAAAGCATTATGAAGAATAAATTAAATAGTCTATCTTAAATTCCTAGCACTGTTTTTGGCATATATTAGACACATAATAAATGAGTTTCCTTCCTTATCTTCTTTCCTGTCCCTGGAGGTGTGAAGCAGAAAAAGCCAATTATCTGTTTAAACACACTACCTCTGAATACTTTGATAGTTTAAGGTGTGGATAGAACTATAAAAATTCCCTCAGGATCAAACCCTTGCTTTGTGGCAGACACAGCTGACACCGTTTCCTAACCTATCTAAAAGCCATTTACATTTTTTCTTTCTGGATAGCAGCCCTCCGTATTTGTTTAAGATTGGATAAATATCCTTTGGCTTCCAGGAAGGTCACCCCAGCCCCTGGTCTAGGAGCTGGCCTAAATCCAGACTTTTTGTGGCAGATTACATTACCTTTCAGCAAATATTCATTCCTTCCCCATGACCTCCTTGAGAAAAGTATCCTTTCCTGCCGCATTGATTTTGGACTTAGAATACGGCAGAAGGAAGAATGTACCAATTCCAAGCCAAGGCTTGCCCCTCAGGAGCTTCTACCATAAGGAGGTATGCCCTGGGTAGCCCAGGTCTCATAAGAAGGAGAGACACATAGAACAGCTGCCCTGGCTGATGAGAGAGAAGTAAATGTGTGTTATTGTGTGTCCCTGAGATGATGCTGTGGTTGGTTGTTCAGCAACAATCGAAACAACTGACTGATAACACCTGCCCTAGTGATATTAGGCAAGATTAGCAGAGAAGCTTCTGAGAAATAGTTTTTGTCTCTGATAAGAGAAAGTTGTGGGAAGATAAACTTTCTCCTCAGTGCCACATCTGGACTTTGATTGATTGCCACATCTTGACATAGCCAGGTTATGACCACGAAGAGAAGACCAAGAGAATTGGAGACACCAGCCCAGAATTCCTGAACCAATACCACCAACCATCTTGCTTCACTTCTTGCAAAGTGACAAGAATAAATCCCTGTTTGTTTATACCAAGATTTGCTGGGCATCTCTGTTATCTACAGCTGAAATGTATCCTAAGTGATACTTAATGCTAAGATTTCTAGTTTTTATAACATAAGCTAACATATTTGACAATTCACAGAATTATTTCTGGTTTGTGAATAGATGTCATGTATTACATTGCTGTTTGTGAGTTCAGTGGCTCATACAGTCAGCATTACCAGCTAGTTCACTGGATACCCGAGCATTTAGGATGTCCCCTAGGGAACTATACTCCCTGTAACCACACGGATGGGTACAAAGCTTCATTTCTCTCAGAGAATCTTCCTTCACTTTCAGTGTGCACCTACTGTCCACAGTGAAATATTCCATGTGTAGTAGAAGTTAATTTTTGATTTGGCCATCTTCCAAGGTCTCTCATGTTCCTCTCTGTCTCCTTACCAGCCACTATGGAAAACAGTATGGGGGATGCTCAAAAATTAAAAATAGAGTTACCATATAATCCAGCAATTCCACTCCTAGGTATTTATCCAAAGAAAATGAAAACACTAACTTGAAAAGCTATCTGCACCCCATGTTCACTGCAGCATTATGTACAACAGTCAAGACACGAAAACAACCTAAGTGTCCACTGACAGATGAATGGATAAAGAAGTTGTGGTATATATATATATGTATGCAAAGGAATATTATTCAGCCATAAAAAAAAAACAAGGAAATCTTGCCATTTGAGACAACATGAATTGACCTCGAGGATATTATGTTTAATGAAATAAGTCAGACAGAGAAAGACAAATACTGTACGACCTCACTTATCTGTGGACTCTGAAAACAAACCAAAACGAAAACACAGTAACCAAAAAATCCCAACCAAACGCATAGAAAAAGAGATCAGATTTGTGGTTACCAGAGGCTGGACGCAGGGATAGGGGGATTGGAGAAAGGTGGTTCAAAGGTATAAACTTCCCGTTACAAGATAAAGAAGTATTAGGGATGCAATGTACAGCATGATGACTACCGTTAACACTGCTATTTGTCATATATGAAAGTTGCTAAGACAGTAAATCCTAAAAGACCTCACCACAAGAAAAAACATTTTCTTGCTTTATTTTTTTTATTGTATTTATGTGAGATGATGGATGCTAACTAAACTTACTGCAGAACCATTTCACAATACATGTAAGTCAAACCATTATGCTGTAAACCTTACATTTTTACAGTGATGTATGTCAATTGTATCTCAATAAAACCAGAAAATTTTTTAACATCTTTATTGGAGTATAATTGCTTTACAATGTTGTGTTAGTTGCTGCTGTATAACAAAGTGAATCAGCCATATATATACATATATCCCCATATCTCTCCCTCTTGCGTCTCCCTCCCACCCTCCCTATCCTACCCCTCTAGGTGGACACAAGGCACCAAGCTGATCTCCCTGTGCTATGTGGCCGCTTCCTACTAGCTATTTATTTTCCATTTGGTAGTGTATGTATTTCCACGCCACTCTCTCACTTCGTCCCAGCTTACCCTTCCCCCTCCCTGTGTCAAGTCCATTCTGTACGTCTGCATCTGTATTCCTGTCCTGCCTCTATGTTCGTCAGAACCATTTTTTTTTTTAGATTCCATATATATATGTTAGCATACGGTATTTGTTTTTCTCTGACTTACTTCACTCTGTATGACAGTCTCTAGGTCCATCCACCTCACTACAAATAACTCAATTTCATTTCTTTTTATGGCTAATATTCCATTGTATAGATGGGCCACATCTTCTTTATCTATTCCTCTGTTGATGGACACTTAGGTTGCTTCCATATCCTGGCTATTGTAAATAGTGCCACAATGAACATTGTGGTACATGACTCTTTTTGAATTATGGTTTTCTCAGGGTACATGCCCAGCAGTGGGACTGCTGGGTCGTATGGTAGTGATATTTTTAGTTTTTTAAGGAACCTCGCATTCTGTTTGCTAGTATTTTGTTGAGTATTTTTACATCTATGTTCATCAGTGATATTGGCCTGTAGTTTTCTTTCTTTGTGACATCTTTGTCTGGTTTTGGTATCAGAGTGATGGTGGCCTCGTAGAATGAGCTTGGGAGTGTTCCTCCCTCTGCTATATTTTGCAAGAGTTTGACAAAGATAGATGTTAGCTCTTCTCTAAATGTTTCATAGAATTCACCTGTGAAGCCATCTGGTCCTGGGCTTTTGCTTCTTGGAAGATTTTTAATCACAGTTTCCATTTCAGTGCTTGTGATTGGTCTGTTATATTTTCTACTTCTTCCCGGTTCAGTCTCAGAAGGTTGTGCTTTTCTAAGAATTTGTCCATTTCTTCCAGGTTGTCCATTTTATTGGCATAGAGTTGTTTGTAGTAATCTCTCATGATCCTTTGTATTTCTGCAGTGTCAGTTGTTACTTCTCCTTTTTCATTTTAATTCTATTGATTTGAGTCTTCTCCCTTTTTTTCTTGATGAGTCTGGTTAATGGTTTATCAATTTTGTTTATCTTCTCAAAGAACCAGCTTTTAGTTTTATTGATCTTTGTTATTGTTTCCTTCATTTCTGATCTGATCTTTATGATTTCTTTCCTTCTACTAACGTTGGGGTTTTCTTTTGTTTTTCTTTCTGTAATTGCTTTAGGTGTAAGATCAGGTTGCTTATTTGAGATGTTTCTTGTTACTTGAGGTAGGACTGTATTGCTACAAACTTCCCTCTTAGAACTGCTTTTGCTGCATCCCACAGGTTTTGGGTCATCATGTTTTCATTGTCATTTGTTTCCACTTATTTGTTTATTTACTCTTTGATTTATTCAGTGATCTCTTGGTTATTTAGTAATGTATTGTTTAGCCTCCATGTGTTTGTATTTTTTACAGATTTTTTCCTGTAATTGATATCTAGTTTCATAGTGTTGTGGTCCGAAAAGATACTTGATACGATTTCAATCTTCTTAAATTTACCAAGGCTTGATCTGTGACCCAAGATATGATCTATCCTGGAGAATGTTCCATAAGCACTTGAGAAGAAAGTGTATTCTGTTGTTTTTGGATGGAATGTCCTATAAATGTCAATTAAGTCCATCTTGTTTAATGTATCATTTAAAGCTTGTGTTTCCTTATTTATTTTCATTTGGGATGATCTGTCCATTGGTGAAAGTGGGGTGTTAAAGTCCCCTACTATGATTGTGTTACTGTCGATTTCCCCTTCTATGGCTGTTAGCATTTGCCTTATGTATTGAGGTGCTCCTATGTTGGGTGCATAAATATTTACAATTGTTATATCTTTTTCTTGGATTGATCCCTTGATCATTATGTAGTGTCCTTCTTTGGCTC
>NC_041226.1:24843967-24844282 GCF_002837175.3 Physeter macrocephalus | reverse complement strand
TCTCCTTGGATTTATCCTGTATGGGACTCTCTGTGCTTCCTGGAGTTGATTATTTCCTTTCCCATAATAGGGAAATTTTCAACTATAATCTCTGCAAATATTTTCTCAGTCCCTTTCTTTTTCTCTTCTTCTGGCACCCCTATAAATTGAATGTTGGTGCGTTTAATGTTGTCCCAGAGGTCTCTGAGACTGTCCTCAATTCTTTTCATTCTTCTTCCTTTATTCTGCTCTGCGGTAGTTATTTCCACTATTTTATCTTCCAGGTCACTTATCCGTTCTTCTGCCTTAGTTATTCTGCTATTGATTCCTTCTAGA
>NC_041226.1:24776054-24843671 GCF_002837175.3 Physeter macrocephalus | reverse complement strand
TTGTTTTTGGTGTCTGCCCCCAGTGGCTATGGTTGGTTCAGTGGGTTGTGTAGGCTTCCTGGTGGAGGGACTGGTGCCTGTGTTTTGGTGGTTAAGGCTGGATCTTGTCTTTCTGGTGGGCTGGACCACGTCTGGTGGTGTGTTTTGGGGTGTCTGTGACCTTATTAATTTAGGCAGCCTCTCTGCTAATGTGTGGGGTTGTGTTCTTGTCTTGCTAGTTGTTTGGCTTAGGGTGTCCAGCACTGTAGCTTGCTGGTCATTGAGTGAGTGGAGCTGGGTTTTAGCGTTGAGATGGAGATCTCTGGGAGAGCTTTCACCGTTTTATATTACGTGGGGCTGGGAAGTCTCTGGTGGACCAATGTCCTGAACTCAGTTCTCCCACCTCAGAGGCTCAGGCCTGACACTCGGCCGGAATACCAAGACCCTGTCAGCAACATGGCTCAGAAGAAAAGGGAGGAAAAAAAAGAAAGATAAAATAAAATAAAATACAGTTATTAAAATAAAAAGTTTTTTAAATTATTAAAAATAAAAAAGTAATTTAAAAAAAGAAAGAAAAAAGAGAGCAACCAAACCAAAAAACAAATCCACCAATGGGAACAAGTGCTAAAAAGAATACTAAAAACGGACAGACAGAACCCTAGGACAAATATTAAAAGCAAAGCTATACAGACAAAATCACACAAAGAAGCATATGCATATACACTCACAGAAAGAGAAGGAAAATATATTTTTTTTTTAAAAAAAAGGAAAAGAGCAACCAAATCAATAAACAAATCTACTAACGATGATAAGCTCTAAATACTAAACTAAGATAAACATAAAACCAAAAACAAATTACAGGCAGAAAGCAAACCCCAAGTCTACAGTTGCTCCCAAAGTCCACCACCTCAATTTTGGGACGATTCATTTTCTGTTCAGGTATTCCAGAGATGCAGGGTACATCAAGTGGATTGTGGAGATTTAATCCGCTGCTCCTGAGGCTGCTGGGAGAGATTTCCCTTTCTTTTCTTTGTTCGCACAGCTCCTGGGGTTCAGCTTTGGGTTTGGCCCCGCCTCTAAGTGTTGGTCACCTGAGGTCATCTATTCCTCACCCGGACAGAACAGGGTTAAAGTAGCAGCTGATTAGGGGCTCTGGCTCACTCAGACCGGGGGGAAGGCGGGGTACAGAATGCAGGGCGAGCCTGCGGCGGCAGAGGCCAGAGTGACGTTGCAACACGTGATGGGAGGCACGCCATGTGTTCTCTCGGGGAAGTTGTCCCTGGATCACAGGACCCTGGCAGTGGCGGGCTGCACAGGCTCCCAGGAGGGGAGGTGTGGAGAGTGACCTGTGCTTGCACACAGGCTTCTTGGTGGCTGCAGCAGTAGCCTTAGTGTGTCATGCCCATCTCTGGTGTCTGCGCTGATAGCCACAGCTCACGCCCTTCTCTGGAGCTCGTTTAGGCAGTGCTCTGAATCCCCTCTCCTCGCACACCCTGAAACAATGGTCTCTTGTCTCCTACGCAGTTCCAGACTTTTTCCCGGACTCAATCTAGGCTGGCTGTGGCGCACTAGCCCCCTTCAGGCTGTGTTCACGCAGCCAACCCCAGTCCTCTCCCTGGATCCGACCTCCAAAGCAGGCTTCTTGGTGGCTGCAGCAGTAGCCTTAGTGTGTCATGCCCATCTCTGGTGTCTGCGCTGATAGCCACAGCTCACGCCCTTCTCTGGAGCTCGTTTAGGCAGTGCTCTGAATCCCCTCTCCTCGCACACCCTGAAACAATGGTCTCTTGTCTCCTACGCAGTTCCAGACTTTTTCCCGGACTCAATCTAGGCTGGCTGTGGCGCACTAGCCCCCTTCAGGCTGTGTTCACGCAGCCAACCCCAGTCCTCTCCCTGGATCCGACCTCCGAAGCCCGAGCCTCAGCTCCCAGCCCCCACCCGTCCTGGCGGGTGAGCAGACAAGCCTCTCCGGCTGGTGAGTGTTGGTCGGCACCGATCCTCTGTGCAGGAATCTCTCTGCTTTGCTCTCTGCACCCCTCTTGCTGTGCTCTCCTCCGTGGCTCCGAAGCTTCCCTCCTGCTCACCCCCTGTCTCTGCCAGTGAAGGGGCTTCCTAGTGTGTGGAAACCTTTCCTCCTTCACAGCTCCCTCCCAGATGTGGAGGTCCTGTCCCTATTCTTTTGTCTCTGTTTTTTCTTTTGCCCTACCCAGGTAAGTGGGGAGTTTCTTGCCTTTTGGGAAGTCTGAGGTCTTCTGCCAGAGTTCAGTAAGTGTTCTGCAGGAATTGTTCCTCACGTAGATGTATTTTTGATGCGTTTGTGGGGAGGACGGTGATCTCCTCATCTTACCCTTCCACCATCTTGAAGGTCCCTCCCTTCTCTTTAACTTTTAATCTGCTAGTGTTGGAGGGTCTCCTGCAGAGGCGGGGGATGGCTGTGCAGAAATTTTTTTTAACACATGAGCCCTTCAAATATTTTGTGAGGCTTTATTGCCCACCCCACCCCCTTCCGCCATAGATCTTTTCCAGATTCAATAGCTGTTATGCATGTGCCAGCTCATCCTATGACAAAGCACCTCTGTTTTAGCCACACACTCCACCTTGCCTATGTCCCTTGTGTGGACCCAACACTGCAGCACAAAGCGCACCAGGGCAATCCCAATTTCTCCCTTATTTTAGAAACTATACTTCCGTTGATGTAGCCTACACACTCATGAATCCCTCTAGCAGTCTCAGTCTGCATTTACTTCCCTATGCCTAAATTGCTACTAAACTCCAAATTGTATTTCTGTGTTTTTCCAACTAGAAATCAAACTCTGATGCAGAATATAATTTTTGTTGTTATTGTTATTACATTTTATCCTATTAGATTCATTCCATCACTTTAACTTGTCGAGATCTTTCTGTGTCCTGATTCTGCCATCCACTATGTTTTCTATCCCACCTGTTGAACAGATTTCTGTCATTTGGAAACTAGATCTTTGTCATCTGAAAACTTAATAAGATTGCCTACTATGTCTTCATTCAAGACCTTGGTGAAACTGTGGAATAGATCAGGGCATGTCACCAAAACCCTATCTAGGTTGTCACTGACCCTTTAATTGGCCCCTCTAGTAATACTTTTTAACGAGTTTCAAATTGTACTTATCTGTCCATGAGGATTTCATAAGGCACCTTGTTAACTGCAGAAATACCAGGTCTACAACATCTAAAAGTCTCAGAATCCTATCCCTATTAACAACAACAAAAAAGGAAATGACTGTTCAAAGCATAGCTGTCAGTATTGATCTTTTAAATGTTTATAAAGATGGATATTAACTAGACTTATTGTAGTGATTATTTTGCAATACATACAAATATAGAATCATTATGTTGTACACCTAAAACTAATATTATATGTTAATTATATCTCAACGAAAGTTGCCCTACTAATTCATTGTCAAGTGATAGATGGTATTTTTATTCAGTCCACTTTTTAAAAAATCAAAATACATGCAGAGAGTGTTTTCCTGGGTAAGGACCTAAGCTTTACACCCACATCTTCTGTGAACTTGGAAATGACTGGGCAGGTTTGAGGGTTGATGGGACTGGCCAGCTAGACACCTGTTTCCATGAAGCCTTTCCAGGAGCCTTATTAGAAGGTCAATGATGTGGTATAATAAGACTAATATCCTGCTCCAGAATTATGACCATAGTCTTTGTGAAACTAAAGCCTCCCCTTGTTCAACCAAGTAGTATTCAAAATGGAAATGAAATATACCCCAAGGACAGAAAGAATCAAGATGCATGAATTTTGTCTGTGGGTAATGGCTGGATAAGAGGAATAATTTTCTATTACAGCAATATATATGTTGCTTGAATTCCCTTTTAGTTCCGGAGTCCAAGGGGATAAATCATAGACTTCAGGTAACCATGGGTTTGAGTCCTGGCTCTACTATTTAATAGCTATGCCATAGGATCTGTTTTCAGAGGACCAGCGCTAATCCCCAGTGAAAAAGACATTTTTGTAAATTCTTAGAATTTTTAAAAATAACATGCCCTTGAGTCTAGAATTGTCTACAAGTACTCAGGGCACCTACTCTAGTTCCTTTTGACCTCTTACCTTTTTATTCCATAGAGTTATTTGGGATTATGAGTCCAAGTTAAATCTCTGGGTATTTCCTTGAGTTCTATTCCATTTTAGATTATTTTCTGAACTTTATGAATCTGTTTTCCCAAAGTCCTTGGCACATATATGACCATACCCAGCTCTTCCTTTGCTGCTAATCGCTGCTTCTAAGTGTCCAAAGTAGTTTTCACTCACTTGAAAGTGGCTCTTACAGCTCAAACCGGGATTCTTAGTTTTCTTGCTTTTGAGACCAGTGACCCTAAAGCGGGGTATGTGTAAGGGCTTTGGTTTGGGGATCTTGGAGAAATAGGAGTTTTCTTTGAAGAGATGGCATGAAAAAAACAAAAGATAACAGAGGAATAATCAGGCTCCATGAAAAACCCCACCAAACAGGATTGCGCCCAATGGACTACACAGCTCTTTGTGAAAGAAAGTCCAACAAAGACTGTGAAAGCTCTGAATGGAAACACTCAGGAGTCCAAGTGATAAACAGCAGCACCGAGTGGGGGGAAGGATACTTCTTTCACTTTACTATGGTTCACTGATGCCCTCTGAGGGCTTGGGGTAGCCAAGGGAGGACATCTGTGCCTGGCAGAGTTATCCCCTGGCAGAACTAGCCCTGCAGCTAAAAGGATCCTGGAGAAGAAGCTGGAGCAGAAGGATATGAGCAGATCATTTCCTCTTGGGTTCATGGTTTTCCTGGGAAGTACTTATCTCTGTAATACATAGTGATACTCTGCCTCTTGTTCTAGCAGACTGGATTCTTTGAATTAGGGTTTAATCTCATCTTGGATTCCAATCATGGGTCCCTTTTTCTCACTTGGTAATGCCCATGAGGTCATATCTACCCTACTATTCTAAAAAAACACTTTAAGACCCATGTTCTAAGCACCGGAATGTAGACATGCCAAAGTCTTAAGCATTGTGTCCCATTGCTGTACCACTGTTTCATCCATGAAATAGTATGCACCTTCATCATTAGTCAAAATTATATTTTCTATAGTAATTATATGATGGGTGTTTCTACTTTTTATTTTGTAGTCAGTTTTAATTCTCTTTGAAAAGTCTAGCTAGTCATTGGGAAGACAATTTCTTTGTCCAAAATTGATGATATACATTTTTTCATCATTCCTAAGTCTTAAGTTGTTGTCCTAAAGTTTATACCTCATGCTTTGATACCATCTATAGAGCTAGTTAATTATCTTTTATTTTGTCTTTTCTTACAAAAGTCCAAACTTTAGTGGTATTAGGCAAATATTGACTGTATGTGGTGTCCATTATCCCTCAGCTTCATGCTCACCCTTCTATATCCTTCTCTTTACCACAGCAGTGGGAAGACTGCAAAATACATTTTGCAGAATTCCTCACGAGCTGGCATCCAATGGGATGCAGGATTTGAAAGGCTGGGGGAAAGGAGAAGGAGAATGGTTTCTGCTTGCATCTGTAACAGTGGCAGCATCAGCAATAGTAGCAGCCAGGGCAATAACAGTGGTGATAGCAACAGTAATATTTAAAGTTTTGGAAAGAACACAGAAGCAAGAATAGCAGGTGTGTACCAGGTCCTGGGGTGCTACTCAGGCAGCAGTGTCCCAACAGAAGCAGCCTCAATGGTACAGTGTTCATGGACGCTGGGTGAAATCATTTTCGCTTTTGTCCCCCACCTCTCGGTGTGGTAGTAGTTTAGTGCAATTGCCAATCTTTGGATAAGCTAACCTTTCTTGTTTTGCTCCTGTACAGCCCATTCCAAAAGTTTTATATTCCTTATGTTCAATTCCCTCTCTGTCAAACACCTAGATCTGTTTCTATTTTCCTGACTGAGCAGGGAGTAATGCATGCTGTTATGAATCAGCATGTGTGTGTAACAGTCAGCAGACGTGGTTTGCTCTAGAAGGCATTTCATCATATCCTGGAAAAACATTCAAGGGAGACTCAACTGACAATGCCAACTCTGCAGACAACTGTTCTTTATCTCTCAGTAGAGAATCACCAACCTCTGAGATCCAGATCTGAGAGGTTTTGTGGTATTCACTGGCATTTACAGACTCTTACTTGTGCCATTTTTATCCCCCAGAAGGTCTGCATTTAAATTATTGGGAAAAAATGCAAACTTTTTTGTGTGTTGAGTCCTTTCTTTTTTAAGCTATACAGTTCATCACATTTATCTCCCTATATATTTCTTCCCCTTAGTCTCCTAAGAATTTTGAATTTGTGGTTTTCTTTTGGTATTTCTTCTTCCATTTTCCCTAGGAACTCTTCATTTTTGCAGATAATGTAGCATTCAGAGAGAGGATTTTCAAGAAAGAAAGAAGTCTGTAATAAGAACGCTAGCCCAGAGGAAGGGATAAGATTGCTCTCATGAGTCAGGTTAAAATGAGGCTTATGCTGATGACATCAATGTGAGCAAGAATCTTGTGCCATAAGTTCATTATCATGCGGCCTCTATTCAAGATCAAATATGGAGAATATCATACTCCTCCAAAAATTAAGAAAGGAACAATATCTTAATATATGGGACAACTCCACAGATTACCACAGTCAAATGTATGCCCGTACCTCTATATTTAGGAATTATTCCTTCATCATTCTGAGCAACGGGGATGGCGGTTACTGACTCCAAATCTGAGAAGAACACATGTAATGGCCTGTTGCCCTGATGGATTTCTTGACTTTTAATATTCAGCCTCTCTGTCTCCATGCACTTTTCTCCCCCATGTCTGCATATAACGCAGATATGGTAGATTTCAAATTTAACACTTGATTAGATACAAAATTTGGAAGAAAAACGATTAAACTGTGCAGTTGCATGCTGTCCAGAAGCAGGGAAAGGCATGCAGCCAAACTTCCCCAGCTCTTTGCTTCATCACATGACATTGTTTGAATATCAGCTTATCAACAAACTGAATTTTACCGCCACCACTGCAAGAAGAAAGGGACCTTGCAAGAAAACTACGTTGAATATGAATACCAGCTTTTAAAAAAGGGGAGATTACAATACAGGCTAAGTTTCTTTTAAGCAAATCTGTCTTTTTGTTTCAGATATAAGTTTTTTTTGTAGATTTTTCCTCCCTGAATTCTGCAAGCATTTTAATCAAATTTTATCAAGTACAGACCACTTGAATAGGTAAGATGGATTTCCTCAGCAACAGTCCAAGAAAATCACACATGAATTGTTGCCCCAAGAAAGATCGTCAGTCATTTCCTTATGCTATTTGAGGAGAGAAGAAATCTTCCCAGCTTTGAAGAATATTTATGTTCTGCTCTACAGATCTGGAAAATAAGAAGAGGGATACTGAGATGATTTGATTACAGGATAGAGTGTAGGCTTCTATCCTGGAAAATATTAAAAGAGTATATCTTGGTTGGTATGGTTTCTGGAGTGCACGTTGAAGGAAAGCAGTATTTATAGTTTAATTTATAAGTTTATATCGTGGAAAAAAGACACACAAAGATGTTGACTGATGTTTTCCTAATAAATTTCTCTTCTGGAAGATCTGAGCAATTAGCGCTGTGAACTCAGAACCAGAGTTTTCTCACGCATTAAAATCCTTCTTAAGCACATTCAATAGGGTAGAGGAGAGAAGAGGAACTGGCCTAATGAGAGCATTCTGTATTCAAATCTCAGTTAATAGTATTATATATAGAATGGATAAACAACAAGGTCCTACTGTATAGCACAGGGAACTATATTTAATACCCTGGGATAAACCGTAATGGAAAAGAATAGGAAAAAGAATGTATATATATGTATAACTGAATCACTTTGCTGCACTGCAAAAAATTAACACATTGTAAATCAACTATACTTCAGTAAAATAAATTTTTAAAAACCTCTCAGGTAATCAAACAACCAGATGAGGTAGGCGTTGTTGACAAGGGCAAAGGAGTGAGCAGAGGAGAAAATGTTAGGGGTTTCCACTCTGCCTTAGCAACCCTATTCCAATATGTCCATTCTTCCCTGATAGTTAATTTTTAAATTATGCTATATACACCTCAGATTCTAAACCCTAAATGACATGGAAAGGAAACGAGACTTACTCATAGCAGATGTGGCTCCTTCAATCTGTATCTTTGTCAGGTTAGAAGCATGGCTAGATTTAATAGCTTCTTTTATAGTACAAGGCTGGAAAATTGCAAATCTGAATGTGCAAGAAATGGAGAGTGATGTAAAGGTATACTATACTGTCAAGATAAATCATATTTTCAAAGGATATTTAATGTTCTGGGAAGGTGCATAACACATAGAGAATAATCTCCCTGTTCTAAAATCACACACAATGTACACGGGCAAAAAATTATAAAATGGAATCAATCAAATGCCAACAAGAGCTATGCACTGTTAAATTATGGATGATCTTATTTCCTCTTCAATTTTTAAATTTTTCCAAATTTTCAAAAATGATACATATTACTTTTAGAATCGGATGAAGCCATAATTATTATTTAAAATTATCAAGAAATAACTGTTATGACCTGGTGTGGTTCTACAACTCACCCGTTCCAAAGGCAGAGTGAAGCAGAAAGACAAAGGGCTCTGAATTATTCCTTTGATAAGTAAGGGGTGAGAATTGGGAAAAGTGGAGAACTAAGAAGTCTGGTGAGGTCTAATTCCATGGAAACATTTGAGAAAATGTCTTATCCCTTGAAATAAATAATATTTATCTATTTGTTTATTTATTTACTTATTTGCCTGCTTACTTACTTAGGTACATCCCCAAAATTGGTTGAACAAAATGAAATTGTATGTTATGCTTTGTTGTTCCTTGGAGGTACAGGATGAAGATGGGAGGAAAAGAGAAAAGACAACAAAAGCTATGGAATGTTCCACAGATTCCTTGCATTCGAGTCCCTCACTCTGTCTCTGATACTTCACTGCTGAAGGTACAAGCATATTATTCACAGGTGGAGGGACCTTCTCTGTCTCTTCTTCAAGGGTTGAGGACTTCTTGGCTCTTTGTTTACCCCGCATTAGGGAAAACATTGGGCCCAACAGAGGCCCTCGGTGCATGTCGACCATGTGTGTGAGAGAATGAATGAGCACTTGGATGATCTAATTCTACACCCATCCCACTTCAGGAGCTCTTCCTTCTCCTCAAGGAAGGCTAAGCAACAGAGTAAGAATATTAAAAATGTTATCTGTTACTACTCATTTAGGAAGTTGAGAGTTCTACTAAGGAAGAGAACTAGGCATTTTTTTCCCTTGTAAAATAAAACCATAAATTTTAAAGCTTTATCTTATATAATGGAAACTCCCATTGCACGTTGGAGCTCTGCTCTTGAAATGGCTTGCAATTTTCCTGTTACATTGTTCTCAATCATTTGAAAAGTCTTACTTAGGGATCTATTCTCTTCTTCAAATATATTACCTTTTAAAACATCTAATTCAGAAAGTGTAAAGCTGAAATGATGTCTCAAAGTGTGAAGTACTTGGCTCAGCTCCTTTCCCTCTGAACATATTTTTAATATCAAGTTTAAGGTCTCTAGACGCCAAAAAAATCTGACTCACAGATGTCAACTTCACACAAAATTTCTAGCAGATAAAATTCACTTAGCTTATACATATTTATCTTAAGTTTAGTTTGTATTACACAGTTATCAACTAGTTTTGAAATTCTGTCATTGTTTTGAATTTTTTAGCCTAAGGGGAACTTATTTTACCTTGATTTTTCTAAAATGTTGATGCCACTATCTCTGTTTCCCCATCTCAATATAGTGAGCACTTATGGTATATCAGGTATATAAAAGTAATTGTAGGGGATTCCCTGGTGGCACAGTGGTTGAGAGTCCGCCTGCCGATGCAGGGGACACGGGTTCGTGCCCCGGTCCGGGAGGATCCCACATGCCGTGGAGCGGCCGAGCCCGTGAGCCATGGCCGCTGAGCCTGAGCGTCCGGAGCCTGTGCTCCGCAACGGGAAGAGGCCACAGCAGGGAGAGGCCTGCGTACCGCAAAAAAAAAAAAAAAAAATAATAATAATAATAATAATTGTAGTCCAGCCCTTCTTGTTCCTCCCTAGCACTAGATGGTAGCTTCCTAAATGGTCTCCCTACCAGTGGTTTTTCTTCCCTTGAGGCCATTGTCCACAGCAGGGCCAGAGCGATCTTTGTAAAATGCAGATCTGGTCAGCTTAAAGAATGGCATTTGGGGCTGAGTAATTCTTGGTTGCAGGGGACTGGGAGGCTGTCTCATGCTCCGTAGTCTATTCAGCAGCCTCCCTGGCCTCTCCCCAACTGAATGCCAGTGGCATCCATCCTCCCTCCCACCATGTGTGACAACCAAAAATTTCTCCAGACATTGCCAAACATCCCTTCAGGGTCAAAATCACTCGTGTTGATAACCACTGCTTTAAATAAAGACCAACGTTCCTCCTATAAAAGGTAATCTTTAAACTCTTAGTATTGCAGAAAAGGCTTCCATGATCTTCCCCTGCCTTACTTACTCTAGTGGCTTTTCCAGCTCAGACTCTATATGCTGATTAAAGTAAAAAAATGCCGAAAGTCCAGTTCCCAATATATTCATATATTTTGTGTCCCATAAGAAAATCTGTACCACTTTCTCCCTCTTATCAGCCTTTCTTTTCTTTCTGGTCCAGTGGTTCCCAGATTTTACTGTGCGTGTATCAAAAGCACCTGGAGGGCACCAGAGGGCTGGGCCCCACCCCCAAGAGTTTCTGATTCTGTAGGTCTGGGGTGAGACCTGAGAATCTGCATTTCTAACAGATTCCTAGGTGATGCTGATGCCCTTTGAGAACCAGTATTCTAGTCCCTTTAGGGACTACCTCCTCACCTGGAAGACTCAGATGTGTTGGTCAGCTCTTTCAGGAAGCTTCCTTGACTGCTAACACAGAGCTTGTTTTCCTTCTCTGTTTTCGTAGCACCTTTTCACTAATGATCTTGCACCCTTATCACATTACCCATCTACTTATCTACCTAGCTCTCTCCCCCGCTCACTGAGAACTCTCAGTGGAAAGTTCTCTTTTACCCTCCAGAGCCTGGCACACTTCAGGCCCTGTGTAGATTCTCATAGCCTACCTTCCTCAACAAGGATTATAATAGATCAGTACAGTTATCAGATATTGAAAATCCTTGGCTCTCCCTCAGCCCAATACTTCGACCTACTTACCTAGGATCTTTTTTTAATTCATTTTCACCACTACACATGTCAGTGGAAGACTGTTTAAGTAAACTAAGGGAGGTGAGAAAGACAGAGAGAGAGAAGCATCTTATTTCTGTGCAAGTCAGCTTTGAATACATCACACTCTAGTCCTATCGAATTCCACCGACTCATCAAAATCACCTGTCTGCTCTGACAGGACCTAACCCAAGGGCAGCAGCGCTACTTTTACAGCATCACGAGGATTTACAATCCCAGGGCCCAGTGGGTGGCCCTACAGACCTGCTATGTTCAGGGCCTTCAGCAACAGCAGCTGCTTGGTGAGTTTAACTACCTGACCTGAACCAGGCATCTCAGGAAGGGACTTGTATGTTGCAGCTGGAAGTCAAGTTTCCAGATAAATAATTCAAGTAGAATGGCCTCTGTCAGCCTGATATTTTATCAGCATGGTTGGCAGGTCAACTTAAAAATGATTATCTCTGACAATAAAAAGCAAGGTTTTATGGGTAAATTAAGAGGACTTAAAGAAATTGGATTATGGTTTGTTATAAAATGTCAACAACTCTCTGAGATTTGCAAGAACTTGATCTAGTAGAACTGGCAATGGGCTTAGGCAGATGGTCCGGGCTCAAACCACAGCTCAGCCCATTGCTGGCTGTGCAGATTCAAAGGCTTGTTTGACTCACGGCAATAATATTTGTATTTATTGAGTATTTACCATGTTTCCAACTTTGTGCTACGAGCTCTACATAGACTATTTCATTTTCTCCCCCCACTTTACTGTTGTGGGAAACTGCAGCTCAGACAGGTTATGTGACTTGAAGAAGATCATACAGATAGTAAATGTCAGTTAGGACCATCACCCCCAAAGACCATGCACCTTCACCCCATACTCCGCCATCTCTCTTCTTCCACCAACCTCATGGGATTTTATGAACCACAAATGAAAGAATGGTTGTGAAAAACTTTCACAGACCATAAGCAACAACCTACAGAAAGGTGCAGTTATTATTAAATCTCTTTTCTTCCAGGAGATGTTTTCAGTCTCCGGTTCCCCCTTATCATACTCTTCTAACTCCAACAGGTCCTTTCTTCTGTAAACACTCACTTGGCATTAGCACATCTACCTTATTAGTATCGTTCCTGTATTTGCATAAAAGGAAAACATGGTTTTTGCAAAAGATTTAATATCAAGAACAATAACAACAATAGCTACCTTTTATTAGGGCTTCCTACGTGCCAGGCGTAGTTCAAAGTGCTCTACATGTATTGTCTTATTTCAAACTCAAACACCTCTACATGGTGCCCTTATAACCCACATTTTACAGAAATAGAAATTGAGACATGAGTAAGTTAAATAACTTGACCAGGGTCGTGCAACTAGTAAATGGCAGAGCCAGGGTTTAGCCTGGTCCCCATGCTTGTCCTGAAGGGTTACAGAGGCATCATCTGGTAGCTTTGTTTGTAGAGTAAAATTGCATAGAGGCCAATGAAACCAGAAACAGAGATATGCAACATTTAGAGCACGTAAAACCCACCTGTCTGTTATTAAAATACAGACTTCCAGGCCTAAATCTGTTTCTGACTCAGAAGTTCTTTGGAATAGAGTCAGAAATCTGCATTTTTAAAAAGCATTATTAACGTGGCCTCAGCCAAATGACTCTGTAGTGCGTGGTCTGCAGACTACACTTTAAAAACAGAGAGAGATTGAATATATCTGTTTCTATTTGAAGAAAGTTTTGATATTGAAGATAAGCAATTCATGTGAAGATTCCACATGGCTCAAGTCCCTCTCCAAATAATTTGTTGTGTTAATCAATGACTATTTAACTTATTAAATGAGAAATGCAATAGAAGAAAAATATACTTCATATCCGGAAAAAGTATACAATCTGATTGTGCTAAACATAATCGTTTCTACCCTACAAAGTAGAAGGAATTTTGTGCAGATGTGGATATTTGCAGAATTGTTTGTTTTGTAAAACTGTTGACTTTGAGGTTTATCTCATTTCTTCCCTCCAGGCTATATTACTCAACAGGAGGCCTTGGCTTGTGCTGCCTTACTTAAGAGATTCAACCAAAAGAGCCTCAGCCAAGGCAGGCTGTCATAGAACCGTCTCCCAGAGAGCCTCAGGCAGGACAAGAACACGGCCCTCAGCACTACCTGTGTTGGTGGTTCCACTCAGGGCCCAAAGCACAGGGCTCCGATCCCTCAGGACCAAGGCTTTGCACAAGCTCTGAACAGGTGGTTCACCCATATACCCCTGGCATCTAGTGAGTATTTAGTGCATATTTGTTGAATAGGAATGAATAAAAGAATAACATCTAATACAAACACCATACTTAGAAATAATCTCTCCAATTCACATACATTTTACTAGCAAGAACAAGTTGAGTGGCTTAAGAGCAATGGGAGCTAAGAGTCAGCAAGCCTCTCATTCTATATATAATCTGTAGAGTAAAATGACTTTTGAAGCTTTCAAAGTAAAAGCTTCCTTTGAATTAGAACATCCCAGAGAAATCCCAAGAACAGTGGAAGGGGGCAAGTGACCAGAGGATTCAGGTCCTCTGTCACTGGGTGAACATATTTTGCAAGCCCTCTACTGTGCATATTGAAAATACACAAACCAACACAGACGAGACACTGGGCACACAGGGCTTCTGGACCATAACATCTCAGCAGCTACTGGACTGTACCTTTCCATGGCCTCCTTGCTCGCAACTTCCCCATCAAACAACAGCATTAAACTTGGCCCCAAATCTTCTGGGTCTTGCCTAACTCAGTCACTTTGTGTCCTCTTGAAACTTGGACTTATCAACCTGCTACAGCTGGGTTCATTCTACACAGCTGTAATTGACCTTGACATGGGTAAGAGGATTTATACACACATCTTCCCCTGGCAGCTGAAGATACATTCTCAGCAGAAGAAGAAATAGCCCCAAAGAACGGATCTCAAGTCCAACCTTTCTATGGCCTCAATGGTTTTAAGACTACACAAATATGCAAAAAATGAGATTAATAGTGAGTCATATCATCATACATATCACGTTAGTTACATTTAATAGTTACATCACTAGTGATTTTTTTGTGTTAAAAATAAGTCACCAGAGCTCACAGAAAGTCAAAATTTAAAAATGCCTTTCTTCATCTAATTTCTAAATATTCAACCTCTTCTCTCATTCAAATCATACAATGACTTTGTCAAGACTTTAAAAAGGAGTTGGTTGAGATGGAGTATTAACTTGCTTGAAAAGGAATATGCTAACACTGATCTGAAAGGAAGATGCTGCAATATTATGAGAAGAAAAAAACCTCATTGATGATTATTATCATCTTCTCTCTGCAACTATTAACATAGAAGATGTAAAAGTTCTTATGAGATTCTGAAAACTCCCAGTACTGGCTGTGACGTCTGATCTACTTTTCTTTGGGAGGGATAAGGGTGCATGGTTGGCAGGAAGACTTGGGTGAGCCAATGCTGATGTTGCTGGATTCATTCACTTAATCATAAAGAAGCTTCTTGACCTCTGTAAATCCGGGCCCCAATTCATGTACTCTAAGCAGCCCTACGGTTCTAAGTTAAGAATTGTTAGGTAGGCTTAAAAGAAGAAAAAAATCAAATGAAACTGGGGTGGGCGATAGCATAGCCCTCTTAAGGCACAGAGGTTTGTGGTCGACCTAACTTGGCCTGTATTAACCTTCCCATTGTTTCCACAATGGAGCTTTTATCCTTTTGAACTTCTTGCATCGCTTTTATCTTAGACCTTTTTCTTTCTTTTTTTTTTTTTTTTTTTTTTTTGCGGTACGCGGGCCTCTCACTGCTGTGGCCTCTCCCGTTGCGGAGCACAGGCTCCGGACGTGCAGGCTCAGCGGCCATGGCTCACAAGCCCGGCCGCTCCGCGGCATGTGGGATCCTCCCGGACCGGGGCACGAACCCGTGTCCCCTGCATCGGCAGGCGGACTCTCAACCACTGCGCCACCAGGGAAGCCAAGCCCTTAGACCTTTTTCTTGATGGGCACAGATATTTGCTGTGTAAACCTTAGCTACTGAGGCAGAATATCAAAGAGACCACTTATAATTCTGAGCTGCATCCCTACATCAAAAATTTCAGAAGTACCTTGTTTCTGATAGAGGATTTTGAAAGCTAATTGTCAGGTGAATGTTACAAGGCACAAAAGAACAAATAAATCTAAGTTGGTGCAGAAGGTCCCACTTGTTGGATCTCCCTTCTGAGAAGATAATGTCCTACCTCTTGAGCCCCACACCCAAAGCTTATGAGGAATATGATTGGTTGTGGTGCTGGAAGAAAGGTGCTTACCTGGGAGGATGCTAAGAAAGATGATCAAAGGGAAACAAAGGACAAACTGTGACTCTTAGGAAACTCTATTACTTTGACCTGCTGGAGACTCTATTGCTTGCCTTCACAATGTCAGTGGACACCATCAGTATTTAAAGTCCTTGAGATCACTGACTATTTTCAGTGAAATTACTAGTACCTAGAACAGCACCTGGTCTGTGGTAGGTAATCAATAATACTTGTTGAATAATTATAAAATGTTGAAAGATTTTGCAAATCAGACTGGCCTATGAATTTGTGCTATTATTCTAGGGTCCCAGGATGCCACAACTACTAGTGAGGAGTACAAGCAGTTTATTAAGTGCACAGGAGCAGCTCATCCAGGTGCCAGCAATAGGGGTGAATTGTCTGGAAAGGATTTTAAAACAATAATAAGGCTCATTAAAAATTGGTCTGCTTTCTATTATCACCATAAGCCAGCAATTCTAAACAATATGAGCGATGAAATATTCCTCTACCAAAAATCTTTTGTTGGCCTAGGGTCTAAATAATTGCTGAGGTTACCGTTGAGTTTTAATAATATATATGTAAGCTTCAAAGTAACACATTCTTATTGTTTTTCCTTTAATAATCATTTTATTCTGCATGGAAAGTAATTCAGAGAACTTCAAAACCATATCAGCTCACATATCTCCAACCACTGTGGTACTACGTATTCTTGAATGAACAATGATTACACCATCACCAGAAAGACAAGAAAAAGAACTTGAATTACTTCATTCTTTACTCTATGTGGCCACTTAGCATTTTTCTTCTTTTAAACAATTTTATTGAGGTACAAATTATATGCAGTAAATGCAGTCAATTAAAGTTCAGTGAGTCTTGACAAATGCATTCAGTCATGAAACCACCACCACAATCATGATATAGTACATTTCCATTACCCTAAAAGTTTCCTGTGTCCTTTTGTAGACAATCTCCTCCCTCAAACTCTGGCCCATGATAATCACTGATCTGCTTTCTATCACTGTAGTTGCCTTTTCTAGAATTTTCATAATTGGAATCAGAGTAGACAGTCTTTTGTATACAACTTCTCTCACTTAGCATGATGCTCTTGAGGTTCATTGTGTTGCATATGTAGCATTCTGTTGTATAGACACATCACACTTTGCTTATCCATTCACTAGTTTATGAACATTTGGATTGTTTCTAGCTTTGGACTATTACAAATAAAGCTGTTATAAACAGTTTAATGTAAGCTTTTATGTGAACGTAAGTTTTTATTTCTCTTGAGTAGATACTTAAAAATATGATTACTGGGTCTTATGGTAGATTTAGGTTTCACTTTATAAGATGGTGCCATAGTGTTCTCCAAAGTCGTGGCACCATTTTGCATTCCCACTAGCAACGTATGAGTTCTAATTGCTCTATACCCTTGCAATGTCAGACATTTTAATTTTTGTATTTTAGTGACTGTAGCTTCTGGGCAGAAGAGAACTTGGATAAGTGGGACATATCGTCACTATCAGTTATAGTCACAATCTTACTGGGAATCATGGCAAATTTCAGGGAAAGAAGTCATGCTAGACATGAGGGTGGTGATGGCAATAATCATGAAGATTTAATCGCAGAAATTTCAAAGTTTAAGAATCAATCTCTCCAGCTTATTTTAAGGGAGGAAGGGTTTGGAGGAGATGAGGAAGAAGAAAAAGAAGCAACCCCTGAAGAAAGGACCACCCCTGGTCAAAACTATGATGTGGTTCAGTGTGTCCTTAGTACCTTTTCATTTTCCTTGTTTGCATTGTTCTTCAGGTTCAGCAACCAGCACCCCCCACCACCACCAAAATCTTTAAGCACTGTATTAGTTACCTATTCCTGCAGAAAACATTACTCCAAAACTTAGTGAATTAAAACAATAATATTTAGTATCTCACAGTTTCTGTAGTCAGGAATCTGGGAATGGCTTAGCTGGGGCTTCTGACTCAGGGTCTCTAATAGATTGCAATCAAGGTGTCAGTTGAGGCTCTGGTCTCATCTGAAGGTTCAACCACGGAAGGATCTACTTTCAAGCTCACGCTTGTGTGTGTTGGCAGAACTTAGTTTCTTGGGTGCTGTTGGACTTAGTGCTTCAATTACTTACTGGGGGTTGTCTGGAGGCCACCCTCAGCTTCCTGCCATAAAGGTCCTTCAATAGGGTAGAAATATCAATACGTCTCAATAAGTCACAAACAGCAACTTGTTTCATCTGAGTTAAAAAACAAAAGAGAGCAAGAGTGAGTGGTGTGTAAGGTGGAAGTCACAGTCATCTATAACCTGATCTTGGAAGTGTCATGCCAACACCTTTGCTATGTTCTACTACTTAGAAACAGGTCACTAGGTCCAGCCCACACACAAGGGTAGGGGATTACACAATGGCAGGCATATCACAATTGGGGTGGGGAGGAAATCACTGGGAACCATTTAAGAATCTATCTACCAAAGCCAAGACTAGGGTAAGTTGAGTGAGGTGCCTGGGGTGCAAAACTGAAAGAAACACTTGTTCTTGCATGATCCTGAATGTGAATCCCATGTAGTCCCTACCTAGACACCTCATTGCTGTACTTTAGTCTTGGCTCTACTGTCTGCCACATGCACCCAATACCTTTATGTTGACTTCTGAATACCCAGTCAGGGTTCCTTGCCTAGACATCTGGTCTGAGCCTGTCTTCTCAGACAACTGTCCCATGCTGTAGAAAATCTTTAGCCTCCTGTATGCTGCCCACAAGCATGTAGACTCCAGACTAGTTGGAACCAGAAGATTGATGATGCTGACTCCCAGTTACCGTATCACCAACCAATCAGAAGAATGTCTACCCCACAACCATCCTCCCTCACCCTGTCTTTAAAAACCTTTTCCTAAAAGCCATCAGGGAGTTCAGGTCTTTTGAGCACTCCTTGCTTGGCACCCTGCAATAAATGTTGCACTTTCCTTCACCACAACCCAATGTCAGTAGATGGACTTTAGTGCACATGGGCGAGCGGACCCAAGTTTGGTTCGGTAACAAAACTTGGCTGTTTTGTGTCCAAATCCTCCAACATGCTGTTGAGGAAAAAATAATTTCAGATAAGCCTAAGAGATTTAATAATTAATACACAATTCATATATAATCTATACATTTGGAGCAGTATTAATCAAAATACAATCCATATACCAGACTCACTGAGGATGCTTAAGGAAAATGCAAATTCTTGGGTCCCATCCTCGACCCAGTGAATCAGAATCTGAACAATAGCATCCCAGGTGATACTTATGATTACTAAAGTGTAATAACCCTTTGCACTTATGGAGTGACCTCAGTAGACATAATGCTTTAACCTTAATAAACTGAATTTTTGTTTGGCAAATTCAGCAAAAATTTAGGGGCAAGACTCCATGATGAGAGAGACTTTGGATTTAGGGAAGTATCCCATTAGTAACTTTCAGTAACTCACGTAAATAAACTGCTTATTATTTTTACTCAAAGCTAGGTCAAACCAATGGTATAACAGTACTTGAATCAACAAAAATGATTTAGTTTTCCTAGACTTGGTATTACTATATATGCCTTACAATTCCACCAAAATGAATCCTGACTTGATTTTCTCTCCCATTTCCTATTTTGTGACAAAGGCTATAGGAACCTGTCCAAGAGTTTTTGCACCTTCTCAATTAAAATGAGTTGTAAATTGTGTCAGTGCTTGTAGAAGAAACCATTATATCAGCATTCAGACCCTTATAGTCCATTGTCTGAAATGTAATCAATCCCTATGTTAGAAATCAATCCCTTGTCTGCCTCCAGAGAATTGTCCTTCATTTTTCTCCATATTAGGGCTTTCATACTGTGCCAGTTACACAATGGATTCCATCAGGTCAGAAGGAGAGGAAATCCCTGTTGCTTTGAAAATCAAAGCTTAGGTGCAGTGTCAGAGGCAATTACCCAACTGTAACCAAGCCAAACAATGAGATGCTACATGGTATGAATTCCCAAGCACCCTTCTGGCTCATGGAACAGCATAGACCTGAGGGGAAATGAGGACCTGTTTATAAACAGAAGATTCTAGAGAAAGAAATTTCCTACTTTAAAAAAAATCTAATGACTCCAGAAGAATGATCAAAATGACTTGATAAGGTATCATAGAAAGTCAGTGATGTTTCAGAAGCCCAGCTCTGTATAAGGAAAAATATCACACCATTGTAAATATATTCCTTATTTAAACTCAATAAGCTATTACAGTATGTGTTGCATTGTGTATTTATGTAAATAAGGAAAGATCAGAGGGTAAAATCCCATAAGTCAGGGGGTGTGTTTGAAGCACATCTAAGATTGGGTTAGAGGGAGGTAGGGAGGAGGAGGCGGCTGCTGATGGGCCAGATTGTGTGTAAAAGTCAGGGACTAGGTGTAAAATGTGGCTCCATTTCCTAACTGAAGGGTCTGAGAGCTGAAAAAGCTGAGAAGTGTATGATCTATGTAAGTTAAATGGCCCTTCATTTTGGGAGAGGAAGTCAGGTGCTAATGTTCAAGCTGTCGGGCACTTTTCCAAAAGAAGGAGAAGGGTATTCTGATTCATCTCCCAGTTCCAGTGTGCGGGATTTTCCCCCAAAGCAAGCAATTCTCAGATACCAGCTGGAATCTGTCCCACAAATTCAACTCAATTCTGACGCTATCTACCTGGAGTTAGCATCAGATTCCACAGGTAGAGGACTCAGTCCTACAAGACTGTCCCCACTTCAGATGCCAATCCCAAGGCATCCAAGTTGTTACCTGCCCTTTTGACTGACTGGTTATAAATCAGAGGTTCCCATGAACCCCTCCCTAGGTTCAATTAATTTGCTACAGCAGCTCACAGAACTCAGGAAAATATTTACTTATTAGATTACTGGTTTATTATAAAAGGATATAATCCAGGAACAGCCAGATGGAAGAGATGCATAGAGCCAGGTATACAGGAAGGGGCTCAGAGCTCCCATGTCCTCTCCAGGTACTTCTGTCCCTGCATCTCCACATGTTCACCAACCTGGAAGCTCTCTGAACCCTGTCCTTTGGGGGTTTTATACAGGTTTCATTAAGTAGGCATGATTGATTAAATCACTGGCCATTGGTGATTGAACTCAATCCCCAGCCACTCTCTTGTCCCTTCCTGGAGGACGGGCAAGTGGAACTGAAAGCTCCAACCTTCTAATCACAAGACTGACTCCAAAGGCTCCTTGGGTACTTTCCAAAAATCACCTCATTAACATAACCAAAGATACCTTTATTGCTCTCATCACAGGAAATTCCAAGGGCTTTAGGAGCTCTGTGCCAGAAACAGGATGAAGACCAAAGGTACATTTCTTATTATAAATCACAATATCACAGGCATACACAAAAAGAGAAAGTCATTTTAGAATTGACCATAATTCTTAAGATAACCTACATAACTGGAACAAGTAAAGAATTAAAAAAAAAAAAACTTTACATATTATTTCAAAATTATAATTTTATGACTAATATCTCATGGTGAGATGGGCTATATTAGGCAGTTCTTATGCGATTTAGTCATTTATATGGTCACATATTTGCAGTACCTGAGAGCTAGTGGGAATAGTATTTATTAATGATTATGTTTACCAGCAATTAATGATTATGTTTACAAGCACAACACTCTGGCTGAAGTGCAGAGCATATATAAACACAAGTAGTGAAAAATAAGTCTAGGAAGAAATTATAGCCCAGTCGTAGATAAATTTTAATAAACTTTAATTAGCATACAATAGGGAATCACTGGAATTGTTTTTAGTAGGAGCTTGGCCTGAGTACATGTTAGGAGGACCGATTTCCAATACTGAGCAGGTTGGATCAAAGAAGAAGAGGAAGGAATCAGAGAAACAATTCAGGAATCTGTCCCAATATTCCAGGAGCAGAAATGAGGAGGACTAAACTCGGGAATGAAATACAGGGAACAAAAGCAAAAGATGTGGTGACTGAAGAATCAGTGACTTGGTCTGGTGTAACAGAAGAGACTGAGGGTATCACAGGGGAAACCCAAATTTCTTCTGAGGGCAAATGGCCCTCAGAAGAACAGCTGATTTGAGGGACAGTGAAATATTGTCTGGCTTTGGGCAAGCTGAGTTTGAGGTCTCTGCATTTCAAGGGCATTGCCATGGAGTGAGAAGTCAATCCTGGGGGCAGTGAAGAGGTGAAAAGAAGGGAGATTCCCAGGGATGGAGGGCAGATGTGCAAGAACAGAGCCAGGGACAGACCCAGGCAATGGGGCAGGAGTGTGCAGTGTGTTACCCTAGAGGACAGAAGCATGCTTGAAAGGGATCCTTCGGAAAGTAGCCAAGAGAAGAGGGAAACTGGAAAAAGAAGAGCTAATGCCTGCGTGAGGAAGATAAAGATTGAGATATAGCCATTGGGGTGTCCAGTTAAGAGCCTGCTGGTGACCTTAGCAAGGCAGTGTCATTCAGGCACAAGGCGGGCAGCTGGACTGGTGTGAGGAGAGTACAGGGAGCCACAGAATGAATTCAGATTTTTAAGCAATGTCAAAAAATGCTTGGTCAGCATCCATTCAAGTTTCTGTATTTTTTCATTCTACTCAGCCTTCCTAGAAATTCCTATTTGAATCCCATTTTCTCCATTCATTTACATAGAGTATCTCTCTTCCACCAAAATGGAAGGCATTTTCAAAAGCTGATACCAGCTGAATGTGTTAATGGAGTCTCATGATGAAATTCTATCAGGCAGAGCACATTGTTATTGCAATATATTTTATTACTCTATTAGTACGTGTTATAAAATATGTACTTATGAACAATTACTAGCACAATGTGATATACCCAATCCATTGAGGTAGGAATTTGGAGCAACAGTGTCATTTTTAGTAAAGAAATTGACATGAGTAAAGGTGAAATTCAAGATTCTATAGCATGTGTGAAATGAAATGATCCGTTTTCAAGACTGGATATAACTATGCTACCATAGATATACTTCCATTTAGGACAAACCATTCCATTTATAACTGTTAAGAATACATTAAAGCTAGAGAACTGAAGTCAGACAAAAATCTCTTAACAAAATGTCAACTGTTTCATCCACAAAGAACAGCAGGAAGCTTTAAAAAAAAAAAAAGCCCCTTCTTTTTTGACTAATGGTTTAAAACCCATGCTAATTTCAGTAAATGTAAGGGATGATTATAGTCAGCACTTTGAAAATGAGAAAATGAATTATTTAGGATGCAGACTGTATAAAAAATCTAGTCCCTAGAGCCAACACAGATATGGGCAGGGGATGGGGTGAAAAGGACAATAAAAGTTGGTGCAGAACAGAGATACAGGGGAAATTTTATATGGAGAAAAAAATAAATCAATTAAAGCAGGAACCATGCTGTTCATTGTGATAAATCATGTTAATAGAATTCTTCTGAACAAGATATTCAATGGAAGGAAATTATATTTATTTATATAAATAAATCAGGGTTTTAACTGACTGCCTTCACTTTTGGACGCAAAAAGACAATGCCACACTTTCATGGCTGTGTCTGTACCACCACAAACAAATGCGTTGGCAGGGAAGCCCGTGTGCAGCCCTGTTTATGAGCATGCCCACAGCAGGTTCCAAAGAATAAAATGTTTCCAAAGAGGAGGGAAGCATGGAAATCAGAGCTTTGCTCAGAAAGACATTCTGATTATTCTCATTAACAGCAAAAGAATCCAGTTTCATAAAAACCAGTGAAAGCAGCTTCATATTTTTTATTCTAGCTTATCCACCACCAAACATTTCTTGAGTGTCGGTGAGGAAGCAAGTCCTAGGGAAGGCACTGAAAATTGTGTATGGAATGAAATACTTCTGCTTAGCTTGTCTTTGCTGTTTACAGCTTTGTGGCCCCCACTCTCAGACCATGGGCTGTGACCAAGCCCAAGGTGACCTTCTCCACAGGTGCTGGGGAGTGGCAGCTGTAGACTGCAAATTCCACTCATGTGAGGGCTCAGTGAGGTCGTCTTCTGTAGCCACTCTACCTGTGCAGGACTAAGTCCAGCGGGAGAACAAAGGGAAGAATCCAAACAAGCTGCAGAGGAGCCTACCTACAAATCCTCTGCCCTGACACAGGTTATTGTGGCTGTATAGACAGGGTTGTTTTTGATCAGAACTAAGTATCATATGATCTTGCAAACATAAACTGGTCAGAAGTATGTTTTACCTTTTCTCCCCATGTTTGTTTTTAGTTAAGGTACTTAATACAATAGTGAAGAGCACAACTATGGAGTCCGATCATCTGGGTTGAATTCTAGTTACATCACTTAACAGCTGTGTGACTGCAGGTGAAGGATTCCACTTCGGTGCCTCAGTCTTCTCCTCTGTAAAATGGTGAAAGTAACAGTCCCTACTTTGTAGAGTTTTGGGCTGATTAACACAAAATCCTCGACATTATATGTGTTCATTCATGTTAGCTAACTAATTACCTTGGTTTAAAAAGTATAATAATTGTGGCAACAGAACAACTAATACTCAATATTTTTAATGTTTTACCATTTACTTGGCACATTTATATGTATCACACTTAATTAAAAGGTAAGTTTGGGTAAATGAGCTTATTGAATATATTGTAATTTTCCAGAAAAAGTTTGTAATGTCTCTCTGTAGGTAAATTCTCATCATCTCCTCTTTCAAATACTATTATATTTTGGAAAATACATTACAAAGGAAAAGCAATAGAAGTGACTTGAGAAATTGGGTGTGAGGAAGATCCAAACTGGAAACAACCCAGCTGTCCATCAATTATAGAATAGATAAGTAATGGGGGTTTATTCAGACAGTAGAATATTACACAACAATGAAAATGAATGAATTACAGCACACAAAACCATGATGAATTATAAAAACATAACATTGGGTCAAAGAAATCAGACACAAAAAATGATATGACAGGGCTTCCCTGGTGGCGCAGTGGTTGCGCGTCCGCCTGCCGATGCAGGGGAACCGGGTTCGCGCCCCGGTCTGGGAGGATCCCACATGCCGCGGATATAGATATGATATGACATATAGATATGATATGACATATAGATATGATATGACATATAGATATGATATGACATATAGATATGATATGACATATAGATATGATATGACATATAGATATGATATGACATATAGATATGATATGAGATATGACATATATATGACATATAGATATGATATGACATATAGATATGATATGACATATATATGATATGATATGACATATTAGCTTGGCCAAAAAGTTCGTTTGGGTTTTTCCATAATGTCCCACAAGGGACCAGCCCTTGTGGTTCTTATTATAATTGTAAAACACACCTCAGCCAAAAAACGATGAGGGAACTTTGAAGAACAAGGTTTATGACTCATAGCTCCTAAAGGGTATACAGCATGCCCAAGGGCCACAGTGAGATTGTGGGTTGAGAGAGAAGAGAAGGAGGGAGTGAGGACCCCGAGCTCTGCCGTATTAGGATCCAAGTGTGGGATACTTACGGTTTCACCGTTTCACTCTTTATTGGCAAATTTAAAGCATAGGAGGGGCAGTTAGGGTACAGGATAGGAAAGGTGAAGTCACTCAAGTGGTCAGTTATCTACGTTACCCCGGGCTTTCTGAAAGGGGACTCCATAAGTAAGGCAGCCTGGTTCTATATCTAGTTGTGTAGCTGGCAGTATGTTTATTTGAGATGGATGTCTTTGAAAAGGATGCCTTGGCAATCAACAGCTTAATGCCAGGCACTTATACTCCATTACTACCACAGGATGAAGGCGCTGGGGATGGGAAGGGGCATGTGGGTGTGTAGAGGTTGTTTCTGGAATTCTGTCAATATCTTATTTCTTGGTCTGTGGGCTGGTTTCTACTTAACTATTTGCTCAAAACAATTTGTAATACTATGTATTTACATTTTGATCATTTTTCTGTCTATGCACCATAGTTTACAAAAAAAATACTTTAAAATCCCAGATGTAAGTTTGGAAATTTTTAATAAATGGAAATAAAAATGTTATGAGGAAAGACATTAGGAACATAAGCTGGATGTGAGCAAAGTAAGTCTCTTTGTTATATGCATATACTCCACCCTGAGCATCATTTTCTGCACGCACTTCTCCAAATCTTTTTTTCCCTTCACCAATTCAATTCCCAGCACCTCCAGCCATAAAAGATTGAAGGATAATTATAAATAAATCCAGCTTACTGCAATGCCTAAGGATATTCTCACAGCATGCATAAGGGATCTGATTCTTAGACGTAATGAAAGAAAATACATATTTTATGGCAAGATGAGAAAAATTTAAACATAAAATTGTTGTCTGCCTGTTTGGGCCTCCTCCCTCCCCCTTTGTATTTATTGTACATCTCCTTAATCTCATCAAGGGTCACAACTCCTTAAGAGATAACCTTCCTTCTTAATCTTGTAAGGGGCGGTGATAACCCATGACCCACTACTCCCTTTGTTCATGTACATCTGGATTGTATAAACTGCCAATAATACATCATTTAATGCACAGCCCTCTGTCTCAAAAACTTATAAACCTATAAGGGAAAAGAGTCTGAAAAAGAACAGATACGTAGATAGATAGATTTATAACTGAATCACCTTGCTGTACACCTGAACTAATGCAATATTGTAAATCAACTATACTTCAATAAGAACAAAAAACATATAACTGTGCTTTGACCTCTAACGGGCAGAACAATTCTGTCTGGAGAATTGTTGGAGCTGTCTGATAAGCTATTCCCAGGTTATAATCCTCAATTTGGCTCTAATAGAATTTTCCATTTCCTTCTTAGATCAACTAATTAATTTTTTCATTGACAGATTTAAAGAATAAAACCTGGATCATCAAGATGATGAAACATACTCTTGAGAGATGCTCTTTTTGAGAAGAAAACTGACAAATGTATGTTCTAATTTGGATAATCTGCTCTGCTTCTATTTCAGACTCTAAGTGTACTTAGCTCACCTCTTTACAGAGACAGGAAAAAGTCCTGGATAATAAAGGTTCAGGACAAGTTCATTCCCATATTCCAGATAATGGCTAAGAGCAACAGTATTCTGCTGATCTATCTGTAACATTTTGAACAAGAAAAGCTTTTTCTGGCCTAAACCTAGTGACATTGAAAATACCTGCACTATAATGTTGACCTAACTCAGAAATCACTTAAACGTATACATCTAGAAGAATGAAGTTAACAAAGTCCATAAGAGAGGAAAATTGTCTTTTTAAGATGTCAGTAAGGCCATTGTTTACTTGATGTTGCCCACTCTAGGAACCAGAAGGACATATAGGTTCTACCTGGTTCAGAATTTCTCTGTCACAGCCAGAGAAGGGTTATTGACCTAGGGACTTTATGAAGATGACAGATGAGTTGAAAATGACTGACCCGTATAAAACTGCTCTGGTACAGCTTTGCTTAAGTACGACCCTTTTGAGCGCCAAAGAAGAAACAGCTCAATGAAAGTCATTTTATTTGTTATGGGGATATCGTTGGAGAAATTGTTCACCACATAACATGGGAAACTCAAATTTCAGTACCAAGACCAACTGGCTTCCCCTAAATAATTGATTGTTTATTCTATAGACTCAAGCTACTGCCTCATTCTTTGTACTGGTCATAAGGAATTTCAGTGCAACATCTGAAGTCTATTGTTAGTATAGGCAGTTTTTGGTTTGATTTTATATCTCAGATCCATATTTTGAATTTCCCCTGATTTCTGTATTTGCCTGTTTTGGTCTTGTAACTTGGTTTTTCAGGATGTAACAGAGTGTAAGTATCTCCCCAAAACTGAAGCATCTTATCGAATAGGTCTGTAGTTCTAGTCCAGATTCTCTCCCAAGCAACAAACATAAACATCCATCTGCATTGTGGACTTCACCTAGAAGTTCTGTAGGCATGTCAAACTCCCAAAACCTAGTCCTTCTGTATTCCATACTCTGCCTTGTTAAGTGCCCCCATGCGCTTGGAAACCCAAGTCAGAATCCTGGGTACCATACTGGATTCTTCTTTCTCCCCACACAATTTGCTTCCAATTAACCTCTAATTCTTGTCATATTGACTTCTCAAAATCTCCTGAGCCTATTCCTTTCTTTCCCTTCCCAACGCTGGTAACTAATTTCAGGCCCTCCTTCTCCCTTGCCTAAACATATAATAATCCTTACCAGCTTCCCTGCTCTTGTCTCACTCCCCTCCAATCAATGGCACACGCTCCTGCAGGAGGGATCTCTCTAACACTCAAATCTGGTCATGTCACTGCCTGGTTCCTTTTTTTTTTTTTTTTAAGATTTTTTTGATGTGGACCATTATTAAAGTCTTTATTGAATTTGTTACAATATTGCTTCTATTTTATGTTTTGGTTTTTTGGCTGTGAGGCATGTGGGATCTTAGCTCCCCAACCAGGGATCAAACCCGCACCCCCTGCATTGGAAGGTGAAGTCTTAACCACTGGACCACCAGGGAAGTCCCCCTGCTCCATTTTTTCTCAATGGCTCCCCCGTTGAGATAAAACAAAATTCTTTAGAATGACTTGTAAATGGCATTTTACAATTTGAACTTCTAAGCCGTTACCTCTCTGCTCCTTAAACACGTGTGTGCTCCAAAGATGCCAAATTCTCTTATTTCCCATTTTTATGCACACACTGTGTCCTTAAATTCCCTTAGATTGCCTTCTCTTAAATACCCTTCCCTCTTTGGTGAGCCAGGGATTCTTCTGTTAATCCTCAGGCCCCAGCATAAGCCTTGCCTTTGAGAAACCTTCTCTTTTGTACTATTTCCCTTGTGCTCCTACAGAATCTGACCAATATACCTATTACAGAAATTATCATGGTATTTTGAAATTACCTCCTTATATATCTCCTTGGATGATAACTTCCCTATATGTTCAGTCACTATGGCTCACTTTCCTTTGTATCCCAGAACCTAGCATAGAACACACTCAGTTAAATAAATTTATTAGTGAAGGGTAGATAGAATTGTTATGATTAATGGGGTCAGATGCTAACTTCAGAAGACTGTACTTTTAAAACAACAGACTAGAGCAGGGATCAGCAAACTATAGCCAAGGTCAAATCTGGCCCTCAGCCTGTTTTTATAAATAATGTTTCATTGGGAAACACTTGTTTGCTTACATATTGTTTAGGCTGCTTTCATGCTCCAACATCAGACTTGAGTAGATCTGGCAGAGATCATGTGGCCCACAAAGGCTAAAATATTTACTATCTGTCCCTTTCCAGAAAATGTTTGCAGATCCCTGAGCTACAGACATACTTATGGGCCAGATTCAGGGACCTCAGAATGTGTCCTGCTGTCCTACAATGTCAATCATACTCAATATACAGATTAACCCTCCAAGCTTTCCTTTTCTATTCCAACATACCCCACTTCTATAATCTGAATTCAGATTAGCCCTCAAATTCTGCATAACCTATTCAAGCTCACTTATTTAAGATCTTCTGCCTATCTAACTATGGTATCTAACTAAGACTGCAGAGACCGACTGTTCCTCAGTTTACAGGCTTCTCTTCTTCCTTTTAGTGACATACTCCCCTGAGTTTGGGCTGGGCACAGGACTGCCTACTTAGAGACAATATTGCCCAGCCTCTCTTGCAGCTAGTATGGCCAACTGATGATGTTCTGGCAAATGGAATGTAAGCAGAGTGATATGTGCAATTCAGAGTTTCTGCTCTTGGAATAAAACTCAGTGCTCTCACTTCGTCTATCCTCCCTCCATTGGGTTGGAATATGGATGTAGAAAGGAGGGGCCAACTTTGATCCCACAGATAAGGACAATGTATGTGGGGGCAAAAATACAGAAGGAACCTGGGCCACCTTTCAACCTCATAGAGTATCCTTCTCCTCCTGGACTGCTTTCAACTCAGACTTTTTTGTGAGAGAAATAAAACCTTGCATCTTTTTTACACTACTATTATTTGGGTCACTGTTAAAGCAGTCAATCCAACATCAGAACAATTTCACTCAGCTTCTCTCCATGCCTTGTTTTTCCTGAATACTCAGCTTAGATTTCCTCTCCCAGAATCTGCCCTCAACCCATCTCTATTCACTTTCAACTACCTTCCCTAAACTCTAAGTCTTACTCTGAAACCTCACCCTTTCTTAAGACCCTCATCTTTCCACTTCCTTCCCCCTTCTTTCCATCTCTGTTTTTTCTTCTTTTCCCACAAAAGAAAAACACTTTTTCAGCCTTTCTGATACATTCCTTGCTCTCCATTTTCTACTTTTCTTTCCTTGTTGCCCCAACAAGGAACTAAGCTGTTGAGGATGCAGTATTTCTTAGGGGACAGAAGAAGGGGGAAGCAGAGTTTAAAAAGACTTATTTCTCTTTAGTGGTAAACTGGATAAGGTCATAAACACAGCTATTAATTTCTAGCAGTTTCACAATGGCAGAAGTTAAGAATTTGGAATATGATGAATCTCATAATATAAAAGTGCTATTAGTTCACTCTGAGGGCCACTGAGCATCGAGTAAGTGGTGTGTTAGGATGTAGGGAATCGACTGAATTGCATGGTTTTGACTCAAGGGCAAGAGACTACTTAGGAGGTGAGAAATCCCCAGTCTAGGGTGATGCAGTGAAAATAGAAAGTAGGGCAGCATATCCACCAGATGTTTTTTTTATACATATTTTTTCATTTTTAAATTGAAAAAAATTTTAAAGGTTACTTTCCATTTACTGTTATTACAAAATATTGGCTATACTCCCCATGTTGTATAATATATCCTTAAGCCTCCACCAGATGTTTAAAGGAAGAAAAGTTTCTTGTTTTTTTTGTTTGTTTGTTTGTGTTGCGGTACGCGGGCCTCTCACTGTTGTGGCCTCTCCCGTTGCAGAGCACAGGCTCCGGACGCGCAGGCTCAGCGGCCGTGGCTCACGGGCCCAGCTGCTCCGCGGCATGTGGGATCTTCCCGGACCGGGGCACGAACCCGTGTCCCCTGCATCGGCAGGCGGACTCTCAACCACGGCGCCACCAGGGAAGACCAGAAGAAAAGTTTTGATAACAGATTGGATATAGAAGCTCCATTGTTCTCTTCCTAACAAGAATGTTTTCCTCAATATTTGGTCTGCTACATTACCAAAGGACTGTAGAGGGTATATGGAATTTAAAGGAGGGAATAGAAATAAGTAAATATATTTCCAGAGTGCAGCACAGTAAAATACATGCAAATGAAATCACAAGTATGCAAATAAGTGAACCTGGATGAAATGTCACGTCTTACATCGAATGGTTAACACACTTTCCAAAGGGCACATCAGGTACACACTGATGAATCAAATTCCGTTCTAGCATGAATAGCTTCAGATTTGGGGCACTCCAGTGAATAGGTTAAGTGTAGGCTGCTTTTAGTTTCTCTCTACAATCCCCTCTAAGTTCTTCTCCATGATATCAGGCCCTCAATGATTATTAAACCAATCTAATGAAATAAAAGCCTTTCCTCATCTAACTAATATTGTGTGAATCATCCCTAACCTTTTGTCTCTCTGGAAGCTTTGTTCGTGATTCAGTGTGGTTGAAATTAGAATCCTCACAATTTAAAAAGAAAATAATTTTTTTTTACTCTGCTTGTACAAACTGAGAGTCTTACTTACAAACAAAAGCAATGGGGATTGGTGGATAGGATGCTGGCTCCGCATTAGAAGACCTGGGCTTAAGTCTGGTGACGCCCTCTGCCAGCCATATATAATCCAAATATTACCATGTCCCATGTGCCCAGGGCTGCAGAAAAGCCAAAACACTGCAAACAATTCCAATTTTCTCTTAACATCTTAAGAAAATGTTAAAAGTCTTAGTGTATTCTTAATGTAAATTTAAACATTCATCCTTTTCAGACATCTCTCTTGTGGCTGTGTGGGGAGTAGCAAAAAGCCTCTGCTCTGTCTCATTCACTTCCACCCTCCCATGCATTCTCCCCTACATGGAGCTCACGCCTTCCACATCTAGCCCATCATCGCTATTCTAGAGAATCAGCCCACGACCTCCACTCTGCACACCAGCTGGGGTGAGGAGGGAGTCTCTTAATCTTTCCACACTGACAATCGCGGAATTTATTTCTAATCTCTCCTGAGTCCTCATTTCAATATCCATAAATTGGGGATTCTACCTGTCTGATCTACTCCACAGGATTGTTCTGAAGCCTCCATGTCACACTGGATGCAAAACTGTTTTTGAATGTGTTCCACTACTGTACAAGTTTAAGTGGAAAGTCATCATTATTTTTAGGCCTAGTGTTTTCTTTCACTTTCCATGGACTTCCTTTGTCAAGGGAAAAATGCTCCCTCATTGCAGGATGTTTGTTGGGTGAGAAGAATACTCTTCCTGACCTCTGTGTCTCCCTTAAGCAACATCCCTTTCCTTCCCTACAGAGCAAAGCTTTGGGGAAGCATTGTCCACATTCATTACCTCTCCTTCTTCACCATCATTTAATGCTCCCCCTTCCCCACCTACTCCACTAAACCTACTGCTTCTGATAAGGACATCAATGGCGGACAAATCAACCAAACACTGGTGGGCCCAACCCCTTCCTCCCTTTGATTCCATTTCTCCTGACTGTTTTTACCTCTCCATCATACTCGCCTCCCAGCCTCCTCTACGCTAAGGTCCTTTCAATGTCTGCATGACCCTGGGGTACTCCTAATGATTGCAACACTTACCAGTTCATACTGAGCACCTACTATGCATCAGACACCTGACATTTCCCATCTCATCTTCCCATCAGTCCTAAGAGGCAGCCTTTGTTATCCCCATTTTACAGATGAGGAAACAGAGACTCCAGAAGGATAAGTGTGGCCAAGATCACATAGCCCTCGAAGCTGGAATTCAAACTCTGGTCCTTGCTCTCCAAAGCCAGGTTGCCTCCCCCTTCTCTTCAGACTTTCTGATTTAAATCTTGGCTTTGCCATTTACTTGCTGATCTCAAATCACCCCTATTTTAAGCTCTCTAACATCCATTTCCTCATCAGTGAAATGAGGATAACAGCATAGAACTTTCAGAGCTGTTGTGAGGATTTGATTATATAATGCTTGTAAACAACTCAGCAGAGTGGCTAGCACTTAGTAAGCCTCAATAAATGCTACTATTGCTTTTTATTATTATGTTCAGTACCATTGTCTGTCTCGTCTGTCTATATACCTGCTCCCTGGGCAGGCTCATCTATACATTCGGCTTCCAGTAGCACCTACATGTGAAAAAGCCCCTCTCTCTACAGCCAGTCTAGACTTCTCTGCCAAATGCTAGACCATACTTCCAGTCATTGGTTGGATTTCCTCCATTTGATAACCCATGAACACCTCACATGTGACAAACTCACAGCACAACTCATCATCATCCTCCCCCATACCTACTTCTTCTCTGAACCCCCTAGGTTGGAGACTGACAATGATACATGAGTCATAAACTCGGGCTTTGTCCTTGACTTCCCTATCTGCCTCTGTCGGCTCATTACACCAGTCACCTAATCCTGCCTATCATCTCTCTGTTTCATCCAGCCTCTCCTGGATGTTTTTAATGTTACTGCTAATTCTGTCTTTATTCAAAAGTTTGATATCTTGTTCATCATGGATTTTTGGCACTAATTTTGATTTTTTAAAATACTCCATTAAAATATTATTTATCTTGAAAAAAATATATTATTTATCTTGATTATTGAAGGTTTTGGTGCCCCTTAAATTTTGGATCCAAGGTAAGTGCCTAACTTGCCTTACTCTGCTACCAAGTCTTCTCCCAACGCAATTTCCTAAATGGTCCTGCCAGAATGATATTGCTAAAACATAGGTCTACTCATGGCACACACTTGCTTAAATGCCTTCAGTGGCTCCCCAAGCCTTCCAGTTCCACACTACCTCCATCCTTCCCCCATGAACCTTATGATTTAGCAACAGGAATCCATTTCCTTTCCCTACTTTCACATTTCTGTTGTGGCAAGTGACCTTTTCGGCAATGTTTTAGTTAACCTAGGATAGTTAGGAACTTGTTATACTTGCAAATAGCTGGATGTTTATGCGTTCACTGATAAAACTTAAATTTCAACTACATTTTATTAAAATCCTTCTAAAATTTATTATATGTCTCTGCAGTCTTCCATATAATATATTCATAATTTAAAATATTCTCAATGGCTCAGCCTCATCATTCTAAGCACCAGTTATGGTAGTGTGCTATAATCCAGTGATGCCAGCCTCAGGGGTCATTGAAATTTATGTCATCTTGCCCCTAAACTCAATGCTCATATGTAATTCATTCTTTTCCTTATTTTGTTGCAATTTTCAGCTGGGAGTGTCTTCTTGCTCCTCCTGGTCTTTGCTCTCTGCTAGTACTGGTTCTGCTTCTTATGATTCATTCCTAATTACTTGGCCTCATTCCATTTCCCTTGTCCACATCACTCCCACCCTAACCTTGCCCTCTGCCATTGTCTCCACTAATTCTGCTTTCCCAGTACTTCTTGGAATTGGCACTCACGGAGCTTGATAATTATAACCTTCGCCAGCCTATGACTGTACTCTTCTCTTCTGCTCTGCTAACTGACTCATCCATTTTATTATTCAATCTTTTTATCTTTATCTCTTCTTATGTTTTTTTACTCCTGAGTTTGCCATTGTTCTGGTTGGTTGAGAGGTGCTGAATATTTATATAATTGTGGCTATGTAATCCATGGGTTAACTCTCAAGCTATTTCTATTGTAGTATTTCTCCACAGAGGGGATCGTGGGCAGAGGTTAAGAAAGAATTCTAACCTCAAGCTTCTGAAGGACTTGACATCCTCTGTCCCTCTATTCTGTGCTCTTCAGAGAACTCCAATCCTACATTTTTTAGGTGGGGTAGGATAAAGAGACATGGAAAACTAACATGTGCAACCAAAGTGTGTGATTACTGAAGGGAATATTGAGTCAATGAATCTTACCCACATTTGAATAAATTCACTCTAAGTTCTTTTGTTTCCTTATTAAAATAGGAGAAGGCAGGGGATTACTCAGAATGCCAATTGCCCCCTATTTTGGGGTGCATTAAAGGGCTCCAGTAGATGACAAGGTAATTTTTATTACTAAGAGTTTACTGTAATAATGAAATTATAAAATACAGAAAACAGCCATACTAATGAACAAAGTGTAGGAACACTGAGAATCCGGAAAGCTCCTGAACAATCTGTACTGAGACAGAAACTAGTCAGAACAAGATTTTTAAATAGATGCTTTCCTAATGACTGAGATTTTGAACAAAAATAGGCATGGAGTAGAACCTGAAATGTTTTTTTTTTTTTAAATATAAATTTATTTATTTATTTTTGGCTGCATTGGGTCTTCATTGCTGTGCACGGGCTTTCTCCAGTTGCGGCGAGCTGGGGCTACTCTTCATTGCGGTGTGTGGGCTTCTCATCGTGGTGGCTTCTCTTGTTGTGGAGCGTGGGCTCTAGGGCCGCAGGCTTCAGTAGTTGTAGCACACGGCCTCAGTAGTTGTGGCTCACAGGCTATAGAGCACAGGCTCAGTAGTTGTGACGCATGGGCTTAGCTGTTCCGCGGCATGTGGGATCTTCCCAGACCAGGGCTCGAACCCGTGTCCCCTGCACTGGCAGGCAGATTCTTAACCACTGCACCACCAGGGAAGCCCCAAACCTGAAAGGTTTTGATTGCTCATTTTTCTGGTCATTATCCTCTTTAAAAAATACATAAATAAAGCCAGGGCCAGCGAAGAAGGTATAGTACTTCTTGGATACTGAACACAAATAAGTCTTTTTGTTTGTTTCCACAGTATTGCCCACCCCTACTCTCTATGTCCTTGAAAAGAAATGTGACATAATGGAAATAACAAGGGCTTAGGAGCCAGAAAGATCCAGTGTGACCTGAGCCCCACCATTTATTTTCTGGGTGGCCTTAGGCATGTCACCTTAACACAGCAAGCCCAACAAATGGTTCCTAAAGTGCACATCAAAGGAAGCCTTTGAGGATTGAAGAAGAGGAAGTGCACAGGACCTTTAGTTCAATGCCTGGTACATGGTGGGGAACTCAGAAAACATAGGTTCCCCTCACATATTCCTCCTCTTCACTTTCACATCATCTATGCCAGGGGCCAGAACCTGGTGTCAAGGGCTTTACCACCATCCTGTACCAACACTTGTTCTCAAGAACGGAACTAAGGAAACACTTCTTCACAACGTGAAAATAATGGCCCAGTGAAAGAAGCAAATTCTAAGAGCTCAATTTTATGGGATGACTATTAGGCCCAGATTCTTGGGGTGGCTTCTTTTGAAAACTTCATTGTTAACAGGTTCTTTCCCTTGCTGTAAGTTTCAGAAGAAAGTAGGACTGTGATGATTTGGGGGAGCAGTGAGGCATTTAGTTAGGATAGACTGCAGGGTACCCATGGGGACATAAAGAGATGTCAGATTGAGATGCAGATGGAGGTCATTCTGAGGAGGATTTGAAACACTAAGCAGAGAAATTTGTTATAATTTGGTAGATGAGGATAAGGCACCCACATGTGTAAGAGAGAGAGAGGGTGAGTTTGGAGCTGTACTGCAGGGCAGTTTCTTTCACTGTGATGTGTATATAATGGGAGCTGTTGTGAACCCTGGCCTAAATGTTTCTGAAAGCTAGGAGCAGGAACAAACCAATAGGACTTGGTGGCTGCCTGGATGCAGAGGAACAAATACATCAAGGGCAGTTTACACATAAAAACAAAAAACACCTGGGGCTTTGAAACCTTCTAGTGCTCCTGGTCACCCTCTTCAACCAAGCAATGCACTCAGCATCGTGAAGAGCTCAGCTCTCTCCTTCTTGGCGTGAAGTCTGAGATCCAGTGTGTCTGGGAGGGTGCACGTTGCCCCGGGGCAATCGTGGCTTTCATTAATCTACTCTTGGGTTGGGATCTAGATCCAGAGACTTCCCTCCTCTTATAATTGTTTGAGGGAAAAACTGGAAGGAAGGAGCAGGAGGAGTCCATGGCAAGCATGCAGTTAAATCCTCTTTGAAGAAACCGCATAGCAAGGCTCCGTGCTCTGAACATGCCCTGCACTGCTCTTCTTCAAAGGCAGGCCAGCCAGGCGATGAATACTGGTCTAAGCCCTTTCCCATGGTTGGGATGGAGGAGGTCTCAGCGCCCCGTGTAGTGGCTTCCTCAGCAAGGGCCCATTCGACAGTGCTGTTGTCTTACGTGACTGGTCCACTTCTGTAAGGCAGCCCCATAAGCGTTTTATTATCATTCTTTGGACCTCTTCCAAAACTTTGATGTCCTTGAAGTTAAAAAGCTAAAAACTGCACACAGTACAGCATGCCACACAAAATACCTTTAAAAATTTCTAGTTTGGAGGAATGTGGGCAAAGCCAAATCTCTCCATTTGATTCTGATTGTGTTCCTGTCTTAGGATTTGTCTTGGGCATGTTACTATACAAATAACTACTATCATCATCATCATCATCATCTCCTCAGTTTTAAGAATTATAATAGCTATAAAGTTAACTTATTATTTTTTGAGACAAGAAGTTTTGTTATCTAAAATAAATTGTTAAAAGAAATCAGATTATCAAAAAGTACAAGCATAGCTAATAATACTAAACCAACTGCTCAACAGGTTTTTTGTTTTTCAGTTTTTTTTCGGAGCCACAGTCCTTTTTGAGCATCCACTGATTCTACAGGGCATACTTGACAAGCAGACCACGTGGTCCCTCACCTGGACTGCTATGACTGCCCTCTACATGCTGTGCTACTCGGTGGTTGTGGGCAGCTGAAAAATTGGACAGGGTGGCTGAGTCTTTGAAAGGTGCATGGGCCAACCTTTTTAATTTAGTAAGCCAATGCAATTTAGGTCCCCTCTGAGTACAGCTAGTTCTATAATGGGGAAAAAGCTCTGGAATTTCTTGCCTCAGCTCTGCCACTAATTTGGGGGTAGCTACAAATATTAGTGAGATAAACCAAAGTCAGATCTTACAAATTGGGACATAAAGAATGTGCTGGAGAGTGTCACAGACAGTCCCTTGGGGGCAGGGTTTGTATCTACAGTAGTCCTGAATTTAATTTTTAAAGTGACTTTCTTAAAAATATGTCAAAAGGATACCCAAACAACAAGGATGCATTACTGATTGAAATACGCAATGCATTTAGAGGTAAATATATATATATACACTCACACACATATATGTTTTCATAATCGCACTCACATCAGCCCTGCTCTCACTGATGGTCAAACATTTCAGGGGAGAACATCTGGCAGCCTCCCCCTAGTCATCTTTTTCTCCACAAAACTCTTCCCACACCTTTGTTCCAGCTATGACTAATTTTTCATTTACCAAAGAGGTCATGCTCTCTTTCCATCCCAAACTTGACTCAAATTGCTTCCACCACCTGGAATGCCTGTCCTGCCCTGACTCCTTCTTAACCTAGCTAACTCTCCCCATCTGCTGAGGGCTCTAGTGACCTCTTCCAGGAAGGCTTCTCCCTCCCCCAACCTCTCTCTCTCTCTCTCTCATGAAATACACACACACATATACACACACACACACACACACACACACAATCTACATACTTGACTAGTACCTCATGCTTACTTCTCCCACAGCATTTAATACCCATTATTGAATGATCTGGTTACTTATCTGTCCCCCACCACCACTGTAAACGACCAGGACCCTATAGGCCTTCTCAGGATGGACCTCACCCCCCTCCCCCTCACCACCCTGTCCTCCGCCTGCCTCTTGTCTATAGAAAAACTTTAGCCTCCTTGGCTTTCTCAGAGTTCCAAAGAATAAATTTAATCAGAGAAGTGAGAAAATGCAGAAACAAAGGAAAACAGTCAAGTAAGACAAAATAATAATAGTTTAGCCATTAAACGAAGTCAAGGACTTTTAGTTCCTCCTCAAGGGCTACAGGCAATATTCTGAGCCATGTCCTTTGAACTGTTTTGCAGATACCAAAACCCCAACCAGGTGGAAAAAGTTAACTATATGCTGACCACAGGCACATAGACCCCAGACTGGTTGGGACCAGAAGGTTGATGATGTTGACTCCCGGTTACCTCATCACCAACCAATCAGAAGAATGTCCACAAGCTGATCAAGCACCCCACAACCCTCTCCTTCACCCTGTCTTTAAAAACCTTTCTCTGAAAGCCATCAGGGAGTTCGAATCTTTTGAGCCCTAGCTGCCTAGACTCCTTGCTTGGCATCAGCAATAAATGCTGCACTTTCCTTCACCACAACCCCATGTCACAACATTGGCTTTACTGCACACGGTCAAGCAGACCCAAGTTTGGTTCAGTAACATCACCCCCACCTTAGAGTATCAGCTCGACCAGGACAGAGCTGGTGTCTTTTTCACTATGTGTTCCCATTCTTCACACAGTGCCTGGAAAATAGGTAAATAAATACTGAGTGAACAAGTGAATGAATGGAATGAATGAGTGAATTAATTCTTACTCTGACCATTTGGTGAATAATTACTTCATACACTACCTCCAATCCCACTCCCACTCTGAAGTCTGGAATTGAATTGAAGGCTGGTGGGTGGAGAATTTGGTCTCCATGTTCCCTAGACAACAAGAAGCTGTTTGACTTAACCATCCATCCACAGTCCACCTGGATGAGAAAAAACACCTTGCTGGGTAGTTTTTCTTTTCCTGGAGGTTTTCATCACAGTTTGTGGCACATTTTATCAAGTCTAGACACATTTTTTTCCTCCATGTGCTGTGGAGTCTCAGTCCCTGTAACATAAACCTCTTTAATCTTTCTGGTGGAATTTGATAGGGGTCATATAAAATCCCTCTCCTCATCTGCTAATAGCAATTTATGGACACTTACTATGAGCAATATACACTGCCAAAGACTAGAAAACTCACCCTCTGGTTATGATTCAGCACTGTAATGTGATAGCTGGGAAACTAGACTGATAGTTTAATCAGTGGTATGTGATCCTTATTTGTGGTTGGCTGCCTCATCAATTTTCATTTGGGAATTGAAATGGACTCTGAGGCAGATATGGCATTAATTATGGGGGAAATTGGTTGCAATATGCCTTGAAGTAAAACCCTTCTGATGGGAATCTGAGATTGAAAGAAAGCCAAATTATAAAAGGATGATTTACTGGAAAAGGCAAATGTATGCATTACCGTCACTGCTTAGCAAAGAAAAAGGAACTGATAAACCAGAAAGACTGTGGATTGGTTGAAAAGTGAAAAAAATCCCTGGGTCTAACTCACTTAAAAAAGATTTATTCTTATGCTGAATGCATTATATTTCCCCAGATACATACGACATTTTCCAAGAGTGCACTTCAATTAAAAGACAAGCAAGCATTAATAACAGTTGGCAGGGTCCCCATTTTCTTATAGATTGAAATATATTTTACTTAGAACTGAATAGGAACCATCTAGGGACACCAAAGTTAAAATTCATTTTACCACTTATGGTATCTGCTGTGTATCAATTTTCTTCTTATAATATCACATGGTTTTTTTTTCCCTGAAGATTTCAAACACCTTCTTAGATGATATCTTCTTTCTCCTATCACCAAATATTGATGAAGTAACATATAGAGGCAAAATCATAGTTGAATGACTATCCCCAATTTAATATGAGAAAACTAAGATATGGGGACCTTAAGTTAGTGCAGTTTTCAAAGCAATATATTCTTTTTCACTAGGTATACAACAGGGTGAGTTATTTAAAAACTTTTTGAGAATTAATACCTCTTCCTTCATTGTACCCAGGAAAAGGAGAGCAGCACTGTATTTTTAAAAGCTGGGACATGTTCACTCATACCCAGGGTTGAACAGAAGCCTCTGTGTTGCAGGCAAAGAGCAACACAATACAGTGGTTAGGGACAGGGATTAAAGTCAGGCCATCCACACCCAAATTCTGCCTCTGCTACTTACCAGCTGGGTGACTTGAGCCCTGGCCTCTATGCCTCTGTTTCCTCATCTGTATGATTGCTATAGCACAAAAGAGTTCCTTATTATCCTAAGAATTAAGTTGGGTCCCTTCTTTAAAGGGAGGAGTTGCAGGAACAATTTGAATTGGACAATGCAGAAGTTTCTGGACCCCAAAGAAGGGTAAGAGTTCTGCGACCAAGTGCAGGTTTCCATTGGAGAGGGGAGACCAGGTAGTGCCCAGATGGGAGACTGAAGTACACCGAACCTGGGACTCTGCCCCTTGGTCAGGAGACCAGGGACCAAGAATTCCGTGGGCAAGTCTGTGGACATGGCAGGTATCTCTAAGTCAGCCTGGAGCTGAGGGCTCACCAACACATTTGTAGCTAAAGGTATTTTTACCATGTGTTCCCTTTCTTCATACAGTGCCTGGAAAATAGGTAAAAAAGTATTGAGTTAAATGGGCTGCTCCTCTAACTAGGGTGCTTGAAGACAGAACTGAAGATTTTTTTTTTTAAGAATGTAGCATAGCAAGAAAAGGAGACAGAAACTGGGAGGAGGCAGTGGATCAGAGGCATGGAGGGCAGATTGAAAAAACGTCTACGTTCAAAAGAAGCAAAAAAGAATTTGAAATAGGCAATAGGTGAAGAAATAATGGATGAGAACTTTCTGGAATTAATGAAAGATATAGATTCTTAAATTCAGGAAATATTACTAATCCTATACAGGACAGAAAAAAAGAAATCTACACCTTGACTTATCAGAGTTAACTGCAGATTATCAAAGACAAAGGAAAATTTTTTTAAGTAGCCAAAGATAAGACAAATCATCTACATAAGAGCAACAATTAATCTGACAGCTGACTTCTCAACAGCAAGAATGGAAACCAGAAGACAAAACAATAATACCATCAGAGTACCAAGAAAAAAAGTCTGTCAGACAAATATGGTACCTAGCTAAGCAAACTTTTTTTTAAAATCAAAATAAATAATTTCCAGGCCCCCCAAAAAATTGAGAAAGAGAGAGAACTTACTACTACCAACTTACTACTACCAACCCTCAATAAAGGAGGGTTATACTGAAGATTATACTTAGGAGGAAGGAACATGTTTCTAGATGAAAGGTCTGCTATGCAAAAGAAATGTTGGCAAAATATCAGTAAGCGTATGAATGAATCTAAACAATCATTAATTATGTAAAACGATAAGGAAATGGCTAACAAAGGATTAAAAATTTAAAGTAAATATTGGACAGCAACAACTTTTAAGTAGAGAAACACCAGCTTGACTATCTCTGATGATTCCCTATTTTATTTCACTGGGCTTGCACTATATAGTGTAACTTGGCAACTACTAACTTCTTTATGATACATCATTTTCCTCTCTAAGAATATTGCATACCTTTTCAGTTGTTCAAGTCACCATCTTTATGTCCCTCAAGTGTCTTGTAAAGTTTTCTTTGTATAGAAATTGTACATTTCTTCTTGAGTTCATTCTTGGAAATTTATCTTGTTATTGCTTTATAAATGAGATCTTCCATTATAATCAAATTGGTTTTTGTCTGTATATATCAAAGTTAATTATTTATGTATAATAACTTTGTAGTAGTCATCTTCCTGAATTATCTTATTGTTTATAGTAACTTTTCCACTGATCATTGGTTTCACAAGTTTAAAAATCACATTGTATGCAAAGATTTTTATTTATTTATTTATTTATTTATTTTTTGGCTGTGTTGGGTCTTCATTTCTGTGCGAGGGCTTTCTCTAGTTGTGGCGAGCAGGGGCCACTCTTCATCGCGGTGCGCGTGCCTCTCACTGTCGCAGCTTCTCCTGTTGTGGAGCACAGGCTCCAGACGCGCAGGCTCAGTAGTTGTGGCTCACGGGCCTAGTTGCTCTGTGGCATGTGGGATCTTCCCACACCAGGGCTCGAACCCGTGTCCCCTGCATTGGCAGGCAGATTCTCAACCACTGCACCACCAGGGAAGGCCCCGTATGCAAAGATTTTACTTCCTCTTTTTCCATGTGTACTTCCCTTGCCTATTTGCATTACCTAAGTACATCAGTCTAAACAGTGTTAAATAATAGCCGTGTTTATGGTCATTCTCTTGTTTCTAACTTTAATGGAAATGTTATTTCTGGTGTTTGCCCACTAAGTGTGATGCTGTTTTGTGGACTGAGAAAGGAATTTTTTACCATGTTAAAGAAGAATCTACATATTCCTATTTAATTAATTTTAATAGATGTCAAACTTTATCAAATGCCTTTTTAGTACCCATAAAAATTATCATAGCATTTTCCAATGTACAACTATTAATATGATGAAATACATTATGATGTATTTCTATAACAAATCAACTATATATCACCCAAATACAGTCACATGGTCATGGCGTATTATCTTCTAAGGTGCTAATGGATTCTGTTTAATTTTCATTTTATTTAGGATAATTGTCTCACTATTAAAATGAAAATTTGTGACTTTGTTTTTGTGCAATCTTTTTCAGTATTTGGTGACAATGTTATATTCGCTTCATATAAAAAATCCTTTGGAGAATTTATTTTTCTATGTCCTACAAAGTTGAAATTGCATAGGAATTATCTTCAACACCAGATAACATCTTTTTCTATGAAGGAAGAACTTTCCTATCCCTTGCTTCTTTTTTCTGCCCCCAACTTCAATTCTGGAGGAGACTAAATGGGATAGAATGAAGGGGATATGTGAAGATTAAGAACAAAGTGGAAAATATAGAAGTTGATATGCTCTCCTCTCCTCTCCTCTCCTTAGCTTCCCATTCCAAAGCAGCAGTATTAAGTTGGGGGAGAGGAAAATCTCAAACTTCAAATGAAGTTCAGAGTTTTTATTATTAAACTGGGCTGCACCTTTAAATTGCTAAAATGAGATTATTCTTATGACTTGAAGTGACTGAGGACTTTTGATAATCTAAGAGTTACTAGAAAAATCTGTGAGACTTAAGCAAGCACAATGAGTTGGTCTGAAGGGCCACAGGAGGAAACAAAGTTATTTTATGACTGCACCCTGTTAAGTCCATCTTTTGCTATGTGGCAGTTACACCTGCCTAGGACACTATAAAGAAGGATGAATAAAAGCAGCCCAGGCTGTTTAAAGAGTACAAAAAATGAAAAAAAAAAAATCTTGACTTCCTCCCAGTGGCTATCCAACACAGAGCTCTTTCCTCCACCTCCATTTAAAATTTTTAAATCCTACCTAGAAGAGACTCTTCTATTTCAGAAAGATTTTTGGCCAACATCATCTCTGTCAAAACAGATAACCATCCAGGCTCCCAAGAGTCAGAAAGAAATGGTTGGTGGAGAGAACTTATTTGTCAAAGTGGCGCCACCATATGATCTAGGAGTGAAGACACCCCTCCCAGAGTGGCTTGATGTGAAAGCAAAACAACTTGGCTCCTTCTTCTATTGCTCTCTGATATTTATAATTCAGCTACATCTCCTGAGGAGTAACCAGAACCACAAAGCAATAATTCTCTGATCTCTGCAATTAGTAAGGAGGAGACATTTGATAATTCAATATCTACAAGTATCTAGGAGAGTTAGCTGTGCAATAGCCTTCTCCCAGATATCGACAAACCTGGTGCTTCTGCCTCCTTCAGGGGTTTGCTCGAATGTTACTTTCTCAAAAAGGCCTCATCTGAACACTGTATCTAAAATTCTCAACCCCCAACAGGTCCTATCTCTTTTCACTGCTATCTTTTTTATTTATCTATAATATTACATACTTTACTTATTTATCTTGTCTATCTTCACCAGTAGACTCCATAAGGACAGGTATTTTTGCCTAGTTTGTTCACTGTTGAATCCCCAGTACCTAGAACAGGGTGTGGTAGATGGTAGGCATACTTGCTCAATAAATAAATGAATGAATTGAAGAACTGAAAACATAGTAAGAGTCCATTAATGGTGATTTTAAAAATAATAATAAATTATAGTAGATCCATAGGAGGGCAATATAGAATAAGGACTCTAAAGTCAGATTACCTGGAATAAAATTTTGTCTCTGACACTTGCTATCTTTGTGTTATTGGGAAACTTACCTAATCTCTTAGTGCCTCAGTTTTCTCATCACCAAAATAGGGATTATAAAAGTACCCATCCCGGGGCTTCCCTGGTGGCGCAGTGGTTGAGAATCCGCCTGCCGATGCAGGGGACGCGGGTTTGTGCCCCAGTCCGGGAAGATCCCACATGCCGCGGAGCGGCTGGGCCCGTGACCCATGGCCGCTGAGCCTGCGCGTCCAGGGCCTGTGCTCCGCAAAGGGAGAGGCCACAACAGTGAGAAGCCCGCATACTGCAAAAAAAAAAAGTACCCATCCCTTAGGATTGGCATAAGTATTAATGAGATAATCATATTAAATGCTTGGCACAGTTCTTACATACAGCAAATAGTTAAATAATGTTAACTCTTATTATTACAATGGAATACCATGCAACCATTAAAAGCATGAGGCTGATTTACATATATGGACATGGCAAGATCATAGATGTTAAAGAAAAAAAGGTACCCCCAAACAAATATGTATAGTATGATCTCACTTATGTGTTTTTTAAAAATCCCTGTATGTGTTATATGTGCATAGATTAAAATATATGAAAGAAATCAAACCAGACTTCTATCAATGGTTGCCTATAATGAAAATGATATGGATGTCTGTGAAGGGGACTTTAACTTTCTGCTCTCCAGGGCAAACATTTCTGCACCGTTTGAATTGTGTGATTGAATTATTTACAATGGGCACAAATTTATTCCAAGTTTCTGGTATATAAGACTTTAAAAATGGGATGAAGGATTCCTTCTTTGCCTGCCTGCTGAGCCTGCCTTCTGAGACAATTGTCCAGATCTGTAAGGTATGATTTTAAGGGTGTTAGAAAAGATCTCTGGTTAGACTTTTTATCAAAGTATATTAATCTTTTAAAATTCATTCCCCTGTTGATAAGCAAATATTTAAGTACCTTTCTATGATTTGTATTTTTCCCAAGTATAAAATCAGATTTGTGTGAGAGTAAAGAATAGGCTTTTTCAAACTATACTCACTGTCTCCCTCCTCTCCAAGATTCTGAATCACTCTCTTAGATGCCATGACCCTTTGTTTCTCTTCCTAAAATGTAACCTAGAAACGTAAATCAGTCTTAATGTCTCATTTTCACCTCAACGTCACAAATGCCTGATCAATGAGAGCAGAACATCTTCTCGAAGTAGCAGCTCTGCTGTGACCATCTTCTTTCCTGTTGATAATGCATAACCCTCCCTTGTTCAAAGAACCTGAGTCTTTTCTCATTCTTCTTTTCTCTCATTTCTCACATTCAATCCATTTTTAATCATCAGGAAGTCAATAAATGTTTTTTGAGAACTTACTGTGTGCCAGGCACATTCCCTGGGGTTGTAGAGACACAAGAGTAAATGGCCTTTGTCTTTGAGGTGCTCACAGTCTAGTGGGGAAATAGACATGTAAGCAAACAACACATTCTACAAAGTGTTATGGAAACACAAAAGAACAGCCACTTTCCCCGGATAATATCCCTTGTATTCATTCCTTCTGCTGCCTCACTTATCAAAGTCTTTCACCTGCAATGGTTCCCTGACTCATCTCTCTATTTTCTGTATCTCCCATTCTAATCCATTCTATACAAGGCAGCTCAATGAATCTTCTCAGATCATCATTTTTAGTTTACTCCATCATTTTACATGATTTTACTTTTCTCCAATGCTCAAGAATCTTCTTAGTTTCTCATTACCAATACTGCAACATACAAAACACATTACTTCGGGGTCAAGGCTAGTACACAGTATACTCTCAATAAGTAGCTGATGAATGAATAAACGAATGTTGGATGAGTGCATCTGGACTGAACCTCCCTATTAAGACTTTTATTTTACAATCATATGGCTCTAATCATACTACTTTATCCACATGGATACAAATCTTGTCCTAAAGGCACATTAGCACATTCCTGCCTCTGTCCCTCACTAGTTCCACTCTATGTCCCTGGGAAGCCCTTTCCAAGTTCCTCCCAACTGCCAACATGCGCAAGCTCAGCTCTGGACCCACCTCTTCAGTGGAGTCTTCCCCAGACACCACCCTCTTCCAAAACTCCTTGTTTGAGCCACTCATTTGCTGCTTTGGAACATGCTACTGGGAATTGGTATCTTTTGATAAATATGCCCTGTCTCTTCAAATAGGATCCCCATAATTTATCAGCTTCTCTAAAACTGGAACTATAATTGTTAGCTCTCATATAATAATTACTTAGAGGGCTGAAACAATTTGGGAGAAAACAACATTTATTCCCAATAGATGAGAAAGACACATTCCCAGGTCTACCTCCATGGCAGACTGAACAAGGGATCTGACAGGAAATCATGAGGCAGCAGCCTTCATGGACATGATAATGAACTGGGAACATACTGATCAACATCTTCTTTCCCATCAACACGACAGAATTACAAATCTATTTCCAGGGACAGCTCCATGAAACCCACCAGCTGTCACTGGGCATTTCATCATTTATTTGGCTTGATTATTAAAGATTCAGTCATGCTTAAATTGGGAAGTGGGAGAAAAGGACTAAGAGCCCTCCTGGGCTCTGTGCTAAATTGAAAAGCATCTCCCTAATACAACTCTCTGTGACCTGCAAGCTTTGGAGAAGAATCAAGCAGTAAAATCCATGTTTTTATTCACATTCTTATTCTCATTCCACAGCATCATCATCTACTCCACTCCAAAATTCAGGAGCCACAGGGCATAGAAATGACCTGTTTAACTTGTAACTACGAAGAAACTGAGAAGGGCCGGATCCACAAGCAAACTGAATTTTCCCAACGTCACCACCCATGCAGATGCGAAGCCCTTCCTGGCCAACTCCACGGCCACTCTGTATCACAGCGCTCTCGGCGCATCCTAGCAGGACACCTAATGCAGTGGATTCACACTGCATATGACTGTGCACCCCAAAGAGAATAGATCAGGAATGGAACTCCTCAAGATCTGGGCTTTATCCTTGGAATTTCAGTCCTCAGAAGAGTGTCCAGCAAAGAGTAGCCCTGTAATGTTTGACCTGAACAAAAACTAATGACTTCTTATGATTTTCCACTTCCGACTATCCTAACCCCATTTCAGAAAACAGAGGCTGCATGCTGCATCTTGCCACACGACAGCAGGGTGCACACTGTAGCTATACTGGTCTAAATGGAATTTTGAAGATCTTTCTTACTACCTATTGTATAACACATTGAATTAATCCTCACAGTAACCTGTGAATTTGGTACTATTATTCCCATTTTACAAGTGAAATAACGGACTAAGAGAAGTCCAGAGTAGTAGGCAGAATAATAACCTTCCAAAGATATTAATTCCGAATCCCTGGAACCTACAAACATTACCTTATAAGGAAAAAGGATCTTTGCAGATACCACTAAATTAAGGATTTTGAGATGAAGAGATTATCCAGTGGCCCCTAAATGTAATCACAAGGGTCCTCATAAGAGGGAAGTAGAGGGAGATTTCACACACACACACACACACACACACACACACACACACACACACACACACACGAGGAAGCAATGTGACTACAGAGGCAGAAATTGGAGTATGTAGCCACAAACCAAGAAATACCAGCAGTCGCCGGAAGCAGAAGAGGCAAGGAACAGAATTCCTTAGAGCTCCCAGGGGAGTGCAGCCCTGGTGACACCTTGATTTGGAGCCAGTGGAACTGATTTTGGACTTCTAGCCCACAGAACTGTAGAAGAATAAACCTCTGTTGTTTTGAGCCACAGAGCTTATGGTAATTTTTATAGCACAGGAAACTAACACATTGGGTAATTGGCTTAGAGTCAAATAAGAGGTTCAGCCAGGATTCAAATCGAGGTTTTCTCTGACTTTAAAGCCCAAACCTGTATCCCTGTATCTCATGCCAGGGATGCTTGGAACGTGACCCAATCCCAGACTATGACTAGGAGCTTTGGGATGTGATAGTAGCTTTCCAGCCTTCCAAAGTGGTAAGGGTGGCTGACTCCTTCACATGGAGCATATCTTGATGTGACATGCCCAGTACTATATTGAAGTATATATGTATATACTGACAACCTTAGGAATTAGATGCAATTGTTACACCCATTATAAATGAAAACATGAAGGTACAGAGAGGAGGGTAAATTATTTAGCCAAGGTCACACACACTTTAGGAGGTTATCTGCATATCTAATAATAAATATGGCAGGATATTTTAAAAGTTTTAACTGTGTTCAATCCTCTTCCCACATCAACTCTCCCCCTCCCCAGAATTTCTTCAAAGGTTCCACAGGGTGTCTCTCCTGACTCAAGCAAGGCATTATGAATCACCTTAGGAGTATTAAAGCAGAGGAGAGAGAAGAATGGAGTCAAATATTTTTCTCCTGTTTGACAAGTTGAAATGCAGGTACCAGATGGTACAAATTAGGAAAAATAGAGGATCTTTGGTCCACTATGTCATTCAGTCCAGGAAACAATTTCATGGCCGGGAAGGAGTGAGGCGAGATCTCATAGGTGGGAATGGAGGGCCATTGAGAGGCTGCCCAGCTTTGCCCCCAGGAGCTTCATGACGGCAGTGACAGCACCCAGGCCACAGCAGTCTGGGTGCTCCCCACTGGCTGACAAGCAGAAGTTAAACTTGCTTCTCCATTCCCTTAAACCCATTTCATGTGGACAGTCACCTCCCCTCCCCTTCGATGGCTTGGGTCACTCACACAAGTAACCATAAACACCTGGAAAGGAAGATAGGGCCCTGACACCTGGAGGGAGAGGGCAATGGGGTAGGGAGAGCCCCGAGGACTGAACCAAAGTATTTTTGTGGTCTCCCCTGAAACTCCCTGACTCCTCTCACCCCCACTCCCTCCATTATGGCAATCAGCAACCAACCCATTAAACTAAGAATACGTCCAATGGACTCACTGCACACCATAAACTGTGGAAGACTCTGACTCAGTGGGAGTCCTCTGTGGGGAATCTGTCACAGAATGTGATACTGACTTGTGGTCAATGCCTTCTATTTCTCTAAAGTACTCAGAGATTGTGATACTCGGTCCGTTATTTAATCATACAGCATACTGGGGGGCTTCTCGGGTCATTTTGCAGCTATTTCTCGTCCCCCTCATTCCTCTCTGACAAATGATTCATTAGCAAACCAATCGCAGGCATGGAGCAATGCACACTTTCACTCTCCCTTCCATTTACTCCACCAATGACAAGGGTCCCTTCCATTTAACCCAGTGCCAGGCCTAGCAACAATCTAAGAGCTGGAAAGGGCAAAGCACCAATTACAGTAGGTAAGGCTTGGTCTGCTGGGGGAGGACAAAATAGCAAGTTTGACTTTTAGAGTTATGCTAACATGGAGGTCACCAGGGTTCACTTAGTCAAAGACCTTTTCTGAACCATCTCAAAGAATTAACATCTCCTACCATAGGCAAACTCGGATCCTTTTTTCAATCTACAAAACCAGACTCAAAGCATTTATATATTTACTTCTAAAATGTTTTTAAAAATTGTATTTAATGGAGATATTTGAGGGACTCCAAAATAAAGGTAAATGGCATAATATTCCATGGGAGGAAAACACTGAGCAACCAAGATATCTATTGATTGATTGATAGAGAGATATTTATATTTATACTTTTATATATATATATAAACCGAAACCTCAATTTGGTTAGTGTGTAATGGTGTTTACAATATATTCTTCTATTTACCACCATCCCACAAATATCTTGACCAATTTTCTATTGTATATTATATGTTCAGCCCCACACCAGGTACCAGGGAGAATAAAATTTGAGTCACTGACTTTCTAGAGGCAACTAGTTCTCATGCTAATGCCCACCCAAGGGAAATTTGCCCTGCCACAGTCACTCACATCTTCTCCTTAGATATCCCTGGCACATTTGATCATTCCAGCTCACAGGCAAGGCCCCTAAAATGACCATCTCTGTCCTTTGGGACAACACAGCTTACAGCGCATGGGAATCACTAAAGTCTGAGTTAATCTGTAGGAATGTCCTTGAGAAGAAACCACAAGCAGCAAATAGCAGTGTCAGTCTTAACGTTAAGTACTCTCCCACTCTCACCATGAGAACATTCTTGCTCCTCTTTAAAACCCTCCCAGCTAGCTTTTAAAAAGTCTCTTCTACAGTGCTTTGGATGAATCACTCTTGTAATTCTTATTACCATTATTTGATATTTACTAAGTGTCCATACCATATGAGATCGTGAAGTTGCTTGACATGTATATATTTGGCAGAAATATTCCTAGTGTATTTAGTCATTGCCAATGATCTTCCAGTGTTGGAAACACCACAGAGGAAATGTGTATTTGACCTGAACTCTTGAGTGTTGATTCTTTTAAGTGTAAACGGAACAGAAACCCTCCATCAGAGAAGCATTTGCAAACAGGATACCAAGTAAGAACACAAGCAGCAGATGGGGCTTGAGAGCCATAAATGAAAAACCCAGGATGCGTCCAAACTCTGTAAATCATTATTGACTGAGCTCCATGCCGTCTTAATGACTTTAACTACCTCTTGGTTCCAATTCGAAGTGCATATTAAAGCAAGCAACTTTGCAAAGACCAGAGGGGCTAGAATAGTAAACTACCCGTAGCTTAGTAATCATTATGCATTAATTATTCAGGAGCTGGAGCTACTCTTTGCAAACATTAAAACCAGTGACAGCAAAGAAATATGCTTCCATGTGGAAAATGGAAAAGAGTACTAGTGCTATTTGGGGTTGATGCTGGCATGATATTTAGCAGAGCAAAGCATGACAAGTTTAGTAGATAAATAACATGATGTAGTATCATGCAAACTGTTAGCAATGTATTGGAAGGCTCAAGTATTCCCTATAGGGCATTTACATTGGATTTGCTATGATTGCAATACTGCACAGTGATGCATTACGTATTTTACTCTCTTTATTATATGTTTTCATTACTTTGTGTGTTAGAATGCAATAAAGAAAGCTGAAGCGATAAAGAATGACTGATAATAATAATTCTGCAAAGATTCAACTTCCTTTCTAAAGCAGTTCCAGAGTCAGAAGAACCAACAGCATCCAATCATCTGTTCCTTTGTTAAGATTTTATCCTCCTTTCTGGTAAAGGAATTGTAATTGGTTTGGAAGCAGCTTTCAGTGACAGCTGGCCCTGTGTGGTAAAGGAGGAGGAAAGTAGGGGAGACTGTGTTTCATTTAGATGCTGAATCCCACATGCAGCTCCATTCTCTGCTTCTTTCTTTTCTTTCATATTCTACAACTCAAATTTATCAGACGTCCTCTTTGAAACAAAAAATAAATAATTTTCCAGTATCTGTACTGTTGCATTCTCTCACTCTGACAGCTTATCCTATGTTCTAAAGTTTGTTTCAACCTCTTCTCAAGTGTCTCTATGTAGTAGCTCTAAAACTGGGATCATTGGAGTCAGGAACTTAACAGATGTTAAGATGTGTGTTGGGTAGGGGAAGAGTCCCCACCTAAGTTTAAAATGAGCTTCAGAGAAATAGATATGGCTGAGCATTTGTGATGAACTGGTGAACAGGTCTATAAGGAGTAGATTTTTCACAGTGGTTTTCTTTGGGGAATACGGTTTATTTGTGGGCATCCAAGGAAGTGATCGGACTGGAAATATAGACTAGTGTTTGGGGTGTTGGAGAGAGGAGCTGCACACGGAAATTGAATGAGAAGGACTTTGGAGACCCAGGAGAGTAATAGTGTTGCTTGGGTGGAAAAAATACAACACAGAGTCAGAGAAAACAGCATCCTCTCACTTCTATACCAAGCACAGACTGGCTCCAACCCAGTCAGGATGCCTGGGAACACAGCATCACCCCCGGCTCCTCAAGGGTTTGCAGCTCTGAAAGTACAGAGAAAGAGCATCTAGTCCTGGTCATGGAGATCAACACCTGCGGGGGGGCCACCAGCCTTGGATTCATGGAGAGGCATAGCCTAATGACTCCAAAAGTGACACACATCAACCAGTAGCACGGCGCAAAGGAGCAGCATTGAGGACACCTGGGAGGCCCATCCCCAAACCTCCCAGAAACACTGAGGGAAAATTCTGCAGGAAATTAAGGTCTTGTATTATGTCTGTATGGGCATGAGTCAGTGAAATTTGGGTTATAAACATGAAGTGGCTTTATTTGTACCTATAAACAGATGAGTCTTTGGGGAAACTTAGGTTATGTATGAAGTAAAGGGAAAATTACGTTTGTGATTGCAAAGGGCAGGCAGTCACTCTAAGGATAGGATTTTCTAAAAGGCCCAAGCAATATAAACAACCCACAGTTAACCACACTCATGGCAGGCACAGAGTCAGGTCAGGCCAGGGAGCCCTCACATATAGGGGAGTCATTGCAGAGGATGAGAAAAAGGATAGGGATGCCTAGGGATCACTACAACAGTACCTATAAAACACTGGTCACAAAAGAAATCACAGAGGAAGCTTGTTAAAGTGCAGATTGCAGGGCCCCACTCCCCAGAGGTCCTGATTCAGTCAACTCAGATATTTCACAAGCTTCCCTCCCAATATAATCTTGACAGAAGTGGTCTTCAAACTACTCTTGGATAAACATCATGACGGGGGAATATGTTAAGGCCATAGCCTGCATTGTGAACCTAGAGGTATGCCAATGTCAATGGAATCAACAAGACTGTACCCAGAAGGGATAGAACCCTGTGTAAGGCAGAGAGTAAAATGAAGAAGACAGCATGGAATGCTGTGACCAGACACAAGGTCAGAAAACAGGAAGCCAAGAGAAGCAGAGAGAAGACTCAAGTGTGGAACAGGGCCATGGACAGACAGGGTTGTAGGTCACAACTTTTACGTGGTGCCCCTGGCCCAATGTCAGAGGGCCTCATGTTGGGCTAGACAGTGGTGGAAAACCTTCAAGAGATAACTATATCTAATCAGTTATTTTGAGTGTTTTTGTAGTCATTGTGTGGCATGTGGTAGGCATGTTTTTAGGGACACCAAATTGATTTCTTAAATACATTTCTCTTAACTAGTAGACTCATTTGCTGTTGAGTTGTAGGTATTAGTTTGCAGATCAGATTTTTGAGAAGCTCTTTATTTCTCATAGATGTTCGTACTCAGAAGTTACTTTGTGAGGCAACCTGGTATGACAGAAAGAGCATGTGCTTTGGAGGCAGAAAGACTGGAAATCTAATTCAGACTCTCTCCACACACTGGGTGACACTGAGCAAGTTACCTGACCTCTTGGAGCATCAGTTGTCTGTTCTATAAAATGGGGGTGCTTGTACCTAGCTTTGCATGGGTTAAATAAAATAAAATATATAAAATAAAATAAGTTATGAGGCATTCCTCACAGTGCTTGGGATTTAATAGGCACTGAATAAATGGCAACTGTTACTATTATTACCAGACTAGTCTATAGCCTTGAAAAGCTCATCTTTCTAAAACTGTGGTTAGCAGATTATTACACTTTTCCAAATTTTAAGTAAAAACTGAACTATTTTTTATATTACTTCAGCATAAACATTTACTCGTGTTTCAGTTACATTAAAATAGGATATATGATTAACGTGAGTTTTACAGAAATGTTAACACTTGTAGAAGGTTATTCTTTTTTGCACATGTTTAATCTAATCCTCGTTTTTCTTAGACTTAAGCAGAATATGCTTTTTATACAGGTAATCTTAGATTCACATACGCCTGTTTTCTGTGCATCCCCTAGATACAGATGGCTACTTGAGAACAGCAGGCCCATATAGACCACCTTAGGGTCACAGAATCTCCCTGTCTCCTTGCTGTCATTTCTTACTACTAGTCCTCTTTATCTTCTCCATTACTTACTTAAGTCTAAGTCCCACCAGCAGCAATTTTATTCTTTTTCCACACCAGAACTAATTAGGAGAAAGGTGGGAAATGACAAAAGCATGGTAGTAAACTAGAAGAGGAAAGTTAATCTTTATGCAGCTACTCTTTGCGGCTTTCACTGTATTGCAACATCTTATAGTTTATGGCTTACTAAAATATGATTGGTAAATTCCATAAAATGATGAATTTATAATGTGCTTTGAAAGCACAGAGAAAGAAACAACTATAGGAAGTAGGTTCTGTATGGCTTCAAAGAGGAAGTGATATTTAATCAGGGTCTTGAGATTACGGAGGTAGAGGAGAGAGTCAAGAGCATTTTAGGCAGTGTGAATAGCATGTGCAAAGAGAGTAAGAACAAATACCAAGTGGTTAGAAGTCTGTGTGTGTGTGTGTGTGTGTGTGTGTGTGTGTGTGTGGAGGTGGTGATGGAGGATTGGAGTTGAGAACAGAATGCAGGTTGGGATTGGACTGGACTGGGAATAGCTTTTAGTCCAAGCTATACAGTTAGCACTTTATCCATAAGATTCAACCGGCTTAAAAAAATTATTCCAATGGCAATATGTGTGTAAAATTGTACAGAACAAGAATAAAAGAGAGGAGACAGTTAAAAGCCTACTGCAATATCTTTTAACTATTGGTACATCTCACAGACTCTTCCCATACTAATACAAAGTAGAGGTGATCCTAAAATAGAAGAAAAGGAACATCAACAATCAGCATCCTGTTTCGGTAACATAGATTATCAGTGAATCAAAGTGACACTCAGCCTTTGTTTATACCCAAATTTCATTTAAGATCTATAAGATTTGCAATATACACACTACTATATATAAAATAAATAACCAATGAGGACCTATTGTATAGCACAGGGAACTATACTCAATATTTTATAATAACCTATAAGGGAAAAGAATCTGAAAAAATATATATATGTACATATAATTGAATCACTTTGTTGTATACCTGAAACTAACACAACATTGTAAATCAACTAGACTTCAATTAAATAAATAATAAAATTTTTTAAAAAGATCTAGAACTGCAGATTCTGCTCACTTAAGAGGTATTTTACTTTTAAAATAAGTACATTTCATTTAAAAATGGATTTTTCAGCTTACTTTATCAAAGATGTTAGTCACCTAGACCTACAAAACTAGGGTTCTGAAGCCAGCTTCAATGTGATTCTCACTGTATATTCAAGCTACTTAGAGCTCTTATCAGAAGCTCCACATCACCATAAAGGGGTTACAATTTAGACAAGGGGACATAGCACTAGATCCACAAAGCTGCTGCTGTGACCTAAGGCAGAAGAAATGATTACCTTGAAATTTCATAGACTCCATAAACAAAATCAGACTGCTTACATTTATAGAGTCTTCAGTCCCCCCAAAATTGTTGCAGTTGCCTCCCTACCCCTCAATCACACAATCTCTATATTTTTAGACAATTAATGATCAAATTTTCATTCAACCAAATCACTGTTTGCCTTCAAATCCTACACTTATTACCAAAACTAGCTTCAGTGACCCTGAGAAAAATTCTCAAGAAATTCTTGCCAAGTGAATTTTTAAACAATAAAACAGAATACTTTAAACAGAGAGAAATTTTACTTTGATCTCTTTTGTGAATCACTGAAATGAACATGGGCTTAGGTCTTCTCATTGTCAGGCTTGTTCAATAATATTCTTCATATCTCTCTACTTATCAAGAAAACTGACAAAATCACCATCCATTTCTGTTCCAAATTATGGTTTTATGAAACTTCCATTTCATCATGGGTAAAATACCATGACTAATTAAAAAAATGACTATGTGTTTAAATGTTGCTTATATTGTAGCAAACATCATCACTTTCTGATGAGTAAATTCCATCAAAGAAACAAGAACACAGCAAAAAGTTGTTTACTTTCAAAACTCTAATCAATCCTCTTTTAAAGACAATAAAAGTTCTGACCTCAGCACTCTTTACTGGCTTTTCCTGAAGTCCTCTTCTTCCTTTGATCTTCTTTCTTATCTTCAGTTCCACCGGAGATGACTCTATCCTGAAGACAAGATGGAAGCATGAAAAGATAAGGGACTTGGACTCCAATTCCAGAAGATCTTGGTTCAAATCTAATCTTTGCCACACAAATGCTTTGTGACCTAGAGCCAGGTAATTAACCATTCTGGCTCAGTTTCCTTGGATGTAAAATGAAGGTAAAAATAACCTCCTTCTTAGAGGGGTATGTATCTGTGTATGTGTATTAAACTGTGCTCAATAAACACCTTGATAATTTCGTTACCTTAGTGGGGAAAGCTCAACCTACTTAGTGCACAAAGGAGTCTGGTCAAACAAAATTTAAAAAGAAGGTGGAAGAAGAAGATCCAAATATATGTAAATAGACTCAACTGTCCAACTAAGACAAAGAATGTCAAACCATATTTTTTTTAAATAGTCACATCAAAAAACAAAATTTACAAAAGGAACATCTAAAGCATAAAAACACAGAGGATTAAAAGTATAGAAAAATTACATATTAAGCATGTACTAACCAAAAGAAATATGGTATAATTAAAATAATATCAGACAAAAAATAAGCTTTAAGGGTAAAAATCATTGTTAATAAAGAGGGCTTTTACGTATTAACAAAAGTTAATTTTCCAGAAAGATATAAAAATTCTAAACCTGTATGCACACAGTAAACTACCTTCAAATATGTACAACGAAAAGTTAGAGTGAAAAGGAGAAATTGACATATCAACCATCATAGTAAAAGATTTTAACACACCTCTCAGCAATTTAGAGATCAAGAAAGCAAAGAAAGAGTAATAGAATATTTGAAGAACAAATAATCCCTATATTAATACATATTTATGGAACATAGAGAATAAACATTCTATTGAAGTAGCATGGACTATCTATAAAAACTGACCATATAAGGAAAATCTCAATAAATTTCGAAGAATCCTATCATAATCTGCATTCTCTGCATTAAATTCTAATTTAATCTAATAATATTAAATTAGAAATCAATGATAGAAAGATTTTTTTAAAGCCCATGTATTTAGAAAGTTAAAAATATGCTTCTAAATAATTCATGGATGAATGGAGAAATCATTCTAAAAATTTAGAACAATAATAAAAACACTACATAGCAAAATTTGAGGAATGCAGTTAGGTTTTCATAGCAGCTTTATTCATAGTTGCCAAAACTTGGAAGCAACCAAGATATTCTTCAGTAGGTAAACTGGTAAATAAACTGTGGTACATCCAGACAGTAGAATATTTTTTGGTGCTAAACAGAAATGAGCTATCAAGCCATTAAAAGGCATGGAGGAGTCTTAAATGCATATGATTAAGTGGATGTAACCAATCTGAAAAAGCTATATACCATGTGATTCCAACTATACGGCATTCTGACAAAGGCAAAACTATGGAGACAGTAAAAAGATCAGTCATTGCCAGGGGTTGCAGGAAGGGCAGTGTGGAGAGATGAATAGGCAGATTACAGAGGATTTTTAGGGCAGTGAAAATGCTATATATGATACCATAATAATGGACACATATTATCATACATTTGTCCAAACCCATAGAATGTACAACACCAAGAGTGAACCCTACTGTAAACTATGGACTTTGAGTGATAATGATGTGTCAATGTAGGTTTATTGACTTTAACAAATATACCAATCTGGAGAGGGATGTTGACAATGGGTGGAGGTCAGGGAGGCAGGTAATATATGGGCAACTTCTGTACCCTTTTCTCAATTTTTCTGTGAATTTAAAAGCAATCTAGAAAAATAAAGTCTTTTTAAAAAAAAAATCATAGACTGACTAATGAGAGCAGAAGACTGTATTTTTGTCACAGAAAGGAAAGTTGTCTCTCTTAACACAACGAAGACATGTGGTGAGAAGAACCAGTTGTATGAACTTGGATAGCCACTTATTCTCTCTAATCCTCTGTTTCCTACAATTTTAAGGGAGGGTAGGGCTTCTCTGGTGGTGCAGTGGTTGAGAATCCGCCTGCCAATGCAGGGGACACGGGTTCGAGCCCTGGTCTGGGAAGATCCCACATGCCACGGAGCAACTAAGCCCGTGCACCACAACTACTGAGCCTGTGCTCTAAATCCTGTGTGCTACAGCTACTGAAGCCCGCGCACCTAGAGCCTGTGCTCCGCAACAAGAGAAGCCACTGCAATGAGAAGCCCACGCATCGCAACGAAGACTAGCCCCCGCTCGCCACAACTAGAGAAAGCCCGCGCGTAGCAACGAAGACCCAGCGCAGCCATAAATAAATAAATAAATAAATAAATAAATAAATAAATTTTTTAAAATAAATAAAGTGAGGGTAGTAAGTCACAAGAATTAGTTATGTTCAAATCTCATGCGTTTTTCTTAGTAGGAACCTAATAAAGTGAGCTGTATTCAATTAAATTAAGGTGACGTTGTCTCCAGCATATAGAAGACCAGAATCATCCTAGCTGTCATGTTAGGTTAGCCCTATAGGTACAGGGTCATAAGGCAAGCTTCCTTGTACTTTGGGACATGCTGTACAGACACCTCTGGCTAGATTCCCTCTATGTCAAGATCAGCCACTGTCACATGCCTCTGCATGCTCGGAAAAGCTAGTTCTAAGTACAGAATGTTCCAGAGCCTTGTAACCCAGTCAGTGAAATCTGCCCACTCCCAGGGCACAGTGCAAAGGCTCCATCTCCACCACCACCTCCTCTGGGCCAGCTCACATCTGGAGCACCGAGACCAAATAAAAATCTAGCCTATTGTTAGACATTTCCAAGACAGAGAGTCTTAGTGACTATATATAAACAAACAACAACAACAAAAAGGGGAAAAACAGAATCGAAAAGAAGATACATGAGAAACTGGTTTGCACACACACAGAAAAACTCTTCAAGCCTCTGAGATTTGATCACCTTCTCGGCTACAAAGTCTATTTCTGAACTGAACACTTTCTCCAACGTTGACTAGAGGTAGATAGCATGTCTCTTATTCTGCATATGCCAAGGGCAATTTCAGTACTCAAAAATAAGAAAGAAAAATGATGATGAAAACGTGAGGCTAAAATCCCATGCAACCCTTTGCCAGCTCCTGCTTTTGAAATTCTAAATTCTGAACCACATGGTTCCACATACCTGGCTGACTAGTGGCTTCTCTCTTGGGAAATGACTCAATCATGCATTTGTCTTTCTGGGGATGGCTGAGTTTTCTAAAAGCTGTCTGTCCTCACAAGCCTACACACTTTTTGTTGAAAGAAAATCTCATGAAAAGCAGAACATACAAGTCATTAACAGTCATACTCATAAGCTTTCATATGTACCCACAACCCTGCAAGCAGGCCTCCCTGTGGTTACTAAATTTTTCCTCTTGCTGAGATTTCCCAGCATGCTCTGGGATTATCAAATAAAGCCAAATATTAGGAGGAAAATCTTCAAAATCCTTCAGTGCCTGGGGTGGAATCAAATCAGACGTGCCCTCCACTCTGGCACCAGCCAGCTGAGCTACAAACACTGACCCAGCCCACGCTAAGAAGACTCATCATGAGTAGAAACCCATAATGTTGCGAAATACACTGTAGACTCAAAAGTAGGGGAAATGAAGTATATAAAACACAGGGAAAGTTTGCAGAAATAACAGTTAATATTTATTTCAGGCACTCATCTAAACAGGGCAACACTGAAATGTTTTTCCCTCAGCATTTCTTTCTGCCCTCAAGGCCTTATATTGGATAAGATTCTGAATTCCTTAATCATAGCAGCTATGCACCATGTCTCAATTTGCAACTAAATGTAGTTTTTGCCAGAGTGAGTGCTGGACTCAGAGAACAGTTGACATTAAAAATGAAAAAAGAAAAAAAAAAAAACCTGAGCTGGAGACAAAAACATGGAAGCCCGTATTTCTGGTCAAATGAATTTTATTAGGCCACATTTTAGTTTCTTCTTTATGTATTCTACTTGGTTGCTCAGATTGTGAAAATTACAAAATAAAAATTAAGTGCCTGGGGCTTCCCTGGTGGCGCAGTGGTTGAGAGTCCGCCTGCCGATGCAGAGGACGCAGGTTCGTGCCCCAGTCCAGGAAGATCTCACATGCCACGGAGCGGCTAGGCCCGTGAGCCATGGCCGCTGAGCCTGCGTGTCCGGAGCCTGTGCTCCGCAATGGGAGAGGCCACAACAGTAAGAGGCCCAGGTACCAAAAAAAAAAAAAAAAAATTAAGTGCCTGTGTAATATCTGACTTGTCAGTTTTTCCAGCTGGCATTTCTTTCTCTTGCAGCATTAACTCTGTCTCAAGGAGAGGATGAATGAAATATGAAAAGCCACCTGTCTCACTTAGTGAAATGGGAAGAGTAGCAGGCTGGAAGTAAGGGGGCCTGGTTTCTAAGCCCATGTCTGCTACTTTATGGTATGTGTCCTGCAGCAAATCCCTGTAACTCCCTGAGCTTTACCTGTGTTTAAGATTTTACAGGAAATATCATTCTCAGTCAAGGAAACACAATCTCTTAAGATTGCTGTCTCCAAAGGAAAATCTCTGGGCATAGAGGGGCATGTCTGATAAGTACCCAAGTCTGAATAATTTGAATAACCAGAGTCTGTCAAATAAAAATGGTGTTCATGAAAAAAGCTGCTAGTTCAGTTCAAAACTCAACCACACACGTGCTTTTTTTTTTTTTTGACTTTTCTATGTAACAGAAAGACATTATTGGTACTCCCCATATCATCACACAGGCTGTTAAAATGACATGTACACCCAAGGATGAAGATTTAATAAAATTAATAATACTGCTGCTTCATCAAGGTGATTCCTAAGTGAAACTCTTTTTGTTTTGTTTTCTGCCAGTACACGCAGATGAAGAATAAAATGTCTACTAGTGCAGTTGGTGGTACTATCTTGATTTGTGCTAAGAAGTCAGCAGTTTTATCTACCATTGCTTTTGTACTATCACTGCAAATGTCAACACAGTGAAAAAATCAAAACTGAGAACAGTTTTGACCTCACAGACTCCCTGGAAGTGTCTCAGGGATCACCAAGCATCTACAGACAATTCTTTGATTATCACTGTGTTCATATTAACATAAAGACATGATGGTAACACATGTGGCTACTGAAGAGAGGAGAGAAACAAGAACAGAACAAAGGGGGATTCACTTTATAAAATACAAAGTTTCATCAGACATGAAATAATCAGACATCTGGTTCTATAATACAGATATCATGTATATTTCCTTTGGTATTATAATCAACTTTGTTTAAAATTAGAGTAGACTAGCTAATAAAAGCATGTTGCTATATGTATTAGTTTCCAAGGGCTGATGTAACAAATGATCACTTCTGGTAATTTCAAAGCAACAAAAATGTATTCTCTCACAGTTCTACAGGCTAGAAGTCTGAAATCAGGTGTCAGCAGGGCCATGTACCCTCTGAAAGTTCTAGAGAAGAATCCTTCCTTGCCTCTTCCCAGCTTCTAGTAGCTCTCAACAATCCTTGATGTTACTGGGATTAGAATAGCTACATCACTCCAGTCTCTGCCTCTATCTACACATGGTGTTATTCTCTCTGTGTGTCTGTCCATGCATCCTCTCCTCTTAGGGGATACTAAGCACTAGATTCGAGGCCCACCTGATCCAGTATGACCTCATCTTAACTTGATTGTGCTTGCAAAGTCCCTGTTGCCAAATAAGATCACATTCCTAGGTAGTGGGGGTTAGGATTTGAGTATATTTTAGGGGGAAATACAATATTGTGTCTCTTAAACCCATTATTACTACCTAGTAATAATGAATTAACAACAACTCATGTTCCTCATTTGCTTGTGATCTTCAAAGAGTTGGAAATATTGAGCAACAAATTTTATTTTTTGAGACAGCTTGATTGAGGTAAAATTAATATGGAGTAAACTGCATGTATTTACAGTGTACAACTTGATACATTTGGACATAGGCATTTAGTTATCCCTCTGTATCTGCAGATTGGTTCCAGGACCTCTGTGGATACCAAACTCCGAAGATGCTCAATTCCCTTATATAAAATGGTGTAGTATTTGTATATAACCTATGCACATTTGAATACTTCATTTATTTTTCTTTCTTTGTTTTGGAAAGTTTACTTAGTATTCATTAACAAAAATTTATGTTAAAACGTAATTAACTGGGCTTCCCTGGTGGCACAGTGGTTGAGAGTCCGCCTGCCAATGCAGGGGACATGGGTTCGTGCCCCGGTCTGGAAAGATACCACATGCCGCGGAGCGGCTATTAACTGGGCTTCCCTGGTGGCACAGTGGTTGAGAGTCCGCCTGCCAATGCAGGGGACATGGGTTCGTGCCCCGGTCTGGAAAGATACCACATGCCGCGGAGCGGCAAGGCCCGTGAGCCATGGCCGCTGAGCCTGCGCGTCTGGAGCCTGTGCTCCGCAACGGGAGAGGCCACAACAGTGAGAGGCCCAGGTACCACAAAAAAAAAAAAAAACAACAACACGTAATTAACTTATTATTAAATGAATTAATGTTTTAAATTTTTATCAGTTTTAATTTCTTTTTTTCAAACATCTTTATTGGAGTATAATCACTTTACAATGGTGTGTTAGTTTCTGCTTTATAACAAAGTAAATCAGCTATACAAATACATATATCCCAATATCTCCTCCCTCTTGAATCTCCCTCCCATTCTCCCTATCCCACGCCTCTAGGTGGTCACAAAACACCGAGCTGATCTCCCTGTGCTATGCAGCTGCTTCCCACTAGCTATCTATCGTGCATCTGGTAGTGTATATATGTCCATGCCACTCTTTCACTTCGTCCCAGCTTATGTTTCCCACTACCCACGTCCTCAAGTCCATTCTCTATGTCTGCGTCTTTATTCCTGCCCTGCCCCTAGGTTCTTCAGAATCCTTTTTTTTTTTAGATTCCATATATATGTGTTAGCATACAGTATTAGTTTTTCTCTTTCTGACTTACTTTAGATTCCACATGTGATGTCATACATTATTTGTCTTTCTCTGTCTGACTTAATTCACTTAGCATAATATCCTCCAAATCTGTACATGTTGCTGCAAATGGCAAAATTTCACTCTTTTTTATGGCTGAGTAGTATTCCTTTATATATACACCATATCTTCTTTATCCATTCATCTGTTGGTGGACACTTAGGTTGCTTTCATGTGCTGGCTATTGTAAATAGAACTGAAATGAACATTGTGCTACATGACTCTTTTTGAATTATGGTTTTCTCAGGGTATATGCCCAGTAGTGGGATTTCTGGGCCATATGGTAGTTCTATTTTTAGTTTTTTAAGGAACCTCCATACTGTTCTCCATAGTGGCTGTATCAATTTACATTCCCACCAACAGTGCCAGAGCGCTCCCTGTTCTCCACACCCTCTCCAGCATTTATTGTCTGTAAATTTCTTTGATGATGGCCATTCTGACTGGTGTGAGGTTGATACCTCATTGTAATTCTGATTTGCATTTCTCTAATGATTAGTGATGTTGAGCATCCTTTCATGTGTTTGTTGGCAATCTGTATATCTTCTTTGGAGAAATGTCTGTTTAGGTCTTCTGCCCATTTTTGGATTTGGTTGTTTGTTTTTTTTTGATATTGAGCTGCATGAGATTCTTGAAAATTTTGGAGATTAAGCCTTTGTCAGTTGCTTCATTTGCGAATATTTTCTCCCATTCTGAGAGTTGCCTTTTTGTCTTGTTTATGGTTTCCTTTGCTGTGCAAAAAAAAAGATTTTAAGTTTCACTAGGTCCCATTTATTTATTTTTGTTTCTATTTCCATTTCTCTAGGAGGTTGGTCAAGAAGGCTCTTGCTGTGATTTAGGTCATAGAGTGTTTTGCCTACACTTTCCTCTAAGAGTTTTATAGTGTCTGGCCTCACATTTAGGTCTTTAATCCATTTTGAGTCTACTTTTGTGTATGATGTTAGGCAATGTTCTAATTTCATTCTTTTACATGTAGCTATCCAGTTTTCCCAGCACCACTTATTGAAGAGGCTGTCTTTTCTCCATTGTATATTCTGGCTTTCTTTATCAAAAATAAGGTGACCATATGTGCATGGGTTTATCTCTGTGCTTTCTATCCTGTTCCATTGATCTATATTTCTGTTTTTGTGCCAGTACCATAATGTCTTGATTACCATATGAAAAATGCCATTAGTAGTTTGATAGGGATTGCACTGAATCTGTAGATTGCTTTGGGTAGTATAGTCATTTTCACAATGTTGATTCTTCCAATCCAAGAACATGGTATATCTCTCCATCTGTTGGTATCATCTTTAATTTCTTTCATCAGTGTTTTTTTTTTTTTTTTTTTTTTTTTTTTTTTTTTGCAATGTGCGTTTATTATTTTTCAATAAACACTAGACAATTAAAAATAAGTTTAATGTTTAAAATAATTGACAATTAGACTGAACAGTAAATTATACAATAGGTATTTTCCAGTTTAGTTTGCATGTTTATTATGACTTAAAGCATAAACAACTGATGCAACAAATCTATTTATATTTTCTGAAAGATTCCATATATTTCTATGATGATTCTATTATTTTTTTTTTTTAACATCTTTATTGGAGTATAACTGTTTTACAATAGTGTGTTAGTTTCTCCTTTACAACAAAGTGAATCAGTTTTACATATACATATGTTCCCATATCTCTTCCCTCTTGTGTCTGCCTCCCTCCCAACCTCCCTATCCCACCCCTCTCATGGTCACAAAGCACAGAGGTGATCTCCCTGTGCTATGCGGCAGCTTCCCACTAGCTATCTAATTTACATTTGGTAGTGCATATATGTCCCTGCCACTCTCTCACTTCGTCACAGCTTACCCTTCCCCCTCCCCATGTCCTCAAGTCCATGCTCTAGTAGGTCTGTGTTTTATTCCCGTCCTACCACTAATCTCTTCATAACATTTTTTTTCTTAGATTCCATATATATGTGTTAGCATACAGTATTTGTTTTTCTCCTTCTGACTTACTTCACTCGTGTTTTATTCCCGTCCTACCGCTAATCTCTTCATGGCATTTTTTTTTCTTAGATTCCATATATATGTGTTAGCATACGGTATTTGTTTTTCTCCTTCTGACTTACTTCACTCTGTATGACAGACTCCAGGTCTGTCCACCTCATTACAAATAACTCAGTTTCATTTATTTTTATGGCTGAGTAATATTCCATTGTATATATGTGCCACATCTTCTTTATCCATTCATCTGTTGATGCACAGTTAGGTTGCTTCCATGTCCTTGCTATTGTAAATAGATCATCAGTGTTTTATAGTTTTCTGCATACAGGTCTTTTGTCTCCTTAGGTCGGTTTAACCCTAGGTATTTTATTCTTTTTGTTGCAGTGGTAAATGGGAGTGTTTCCTTAATTTCTTTTTCAGATATTTCATCGTTAGTGTATAAGAATGCAAGAGATTTCTGTGCATTAATTTTGTATCCTGCTACTTTACCAAATTCATTGATTAGCTCTAGTATTCTGGTAGCATATTTAGGATTCTCTATGTATACTATCAAGTCATCTGCAAACAATGACAGATTTACTTTTTCTTTTCTGATTTGGATTGCTTTTATTTTTTTTTCTTCTCTGAATGCGGTGCCTAAAACTTCCAAAACGATGTTGAATAATAGCAGTGAGAGTGGAAAACCTTGCCTTGTTCCTGATGTTAGAGGAAATGGTTTCAATTTTTCACCATTGAGAACAATGTTGGCTGTGGTTTTGTCACATATGGCCGGGATAAACCTCACTTGATCATGGTGAATGATCCTTTTAATGTGCTGTTGGATTCTGTTTGCTAGTATTTTGTTGAGGATTTTTGCATCTATGTTCATCAGTGATATTGGCCTGTACTTTTCTTTCTTTGTGACATCTTTGTCTGGTTTTGGTATCAGGGTGATGGTGGCCTCGTAGAATGATTTTGGGAGAGTTCCTCCCTCTGCTATATTTTGGAAGAGTTTGAGAAGGATAGGTTTTAGCTCTTCTCTAAATGTTTGATAGAATTCGCCTGTGAAGCCATCTGCTCCTGGGCTTTTGTTTGTTGGAAGATTTTTAATCACAGTCTCAATTTCAGTGCTTGTGATTGGTCTCCTTATATTTTCTATTTCTTCCTGGTTCAGTCCGGGATGGCTATGCTTTTCTAAGAATTTGTCCATTTCTTCCAGGTTGTCCATTTTATTGGCATATAGTTGTTTGTTGTAATCTTTCATAAGCCTTTGTATTTCTGGAGTGTCAGTTGTTACTTCTCCTTTTTCATTACTAATTTTGTTGATTTGAGCCTTCTCCCTTTTTTTCTTCATGAGTCTGGCTAATGGTTTATCAATTTTGTTTATCTTCTCAAAGAACCAGCTTTTAGCTTTATTGATCTTTGCTATTGTTTCCTTCATTTCTTTTTCATTTATTTCTGATATGACCTTTATGTTCTTTCCTTCTGCTACCTTTGGGGGTTTTTTGTTCTTCTCTCTCTGATTGCTTTAGGTGTAAGTTTAGTTTGTTTATTTGAGACGTTTCTTGTTTCTTGAGGTAGGACCGTATTGCTATAAACTTCCCTCTTAGAACTGCTTTTCCTGCATCCCACAGGTTTTGGGTCATCATGTTTTCATTGTCATTTGTTTCTAGTTATTTCTTGATTTCCTCTTTGATTTATTCAGTGATCTCTTGGTTACTTACTAATGTATTGTTTAGCCTCCACGTGTTTGTATTTATTACAGATTTTTTCTGTTAATTGATATCTAGTCTCATGGCATTGTGGTTGGAAAAGATACTTGGTACGCTTTCAATTTTCTTAAATTTAACAAGGCTTGATCTGTGACCCAAGATATGATCTATCCTGGAGAATGTTCCATGAGCACTTGAGAAGAAAGTGTATTCTCTTGTTTTTGGATGGAATGTCCTATAAATATCAATTAAGTCCATCTTGTTTAATGTATCATTTAAAGCTTGTGTTTCCTTATTTATTTTCATTTGGGATGGTCTGTCCATTGGTGAAAGTGGGGTGTTAAAGTCCCCTACTATGATTGTGTTACTGTCGATTTCCCTTTTTATGGCTGTTATCATTTGCCTTATGTATTGAGGTGCTCCTATGTTGGGTGCATAAATATTTACAATTGTTATATCTTCTTCTTGGATTGATACCTTCGTCATCATGTAGTGTCCTTCTTTGTCTCTTGTAATAGTCGTTGTTTTCAAGTCTATTTTGTCTGATACGAGAATTGCTTCTCCAGCTTTCTTTTGATTTCCATTTGCATGGAATATATTTTTCCATCCCCTCAATGTCAGTCTTATGTGTCCCTAGGTCTGAAGTGGGTCTCTTGTAGACAGCATATATACGGGTCTTCTTTTTGTATCCATTCAGCCAGTCTATGTCTTTTGGTTGGAGCATTTAAT
>NC_041226.1:24754788-24775575 GCF_002837175.3 Physeter macrocephalus | reverse complement strand
TATGTTCCTATTACCATTTTCTTAATTGTTTTGGGTTTGTTATTGTAGGTTTTTTCCTTCTCTTGTGTTTCCTGCCTAGAGAAGTTCCTTTAGCATTTGTTGTAAAGCTGCTTTGGTGGTGCTGAATTCTCTTAGCTTTTGCTTGTCTGTAAAGGTTTTAATTTCTCCATCAAATCTGAATGAGATCCTTGCTGGGTAGAGTAGCCTTCGGTGTAGGTTTTTCCCCTTCATCACTTTAAATATGTCCTGCCAGTCTCTTCTGGCTTGCAGAGTTTCTGCTGAAAGATCAGCTGTTAACCTTATAAGGATTCCCTTCTATATTGTTGTTTTTCCCTTGCTGCTTTTTTTTTTTTTTTGCGGTACGCGGGCCTCTCACCCCTGTGCCCCCCCCGCCCCCCGCTGTGGAGCACAGGCTCCAGACGCGCAGGACCAGCGGCCATGGCCCACGGGTCCAGCCACTCCGCGGCACGCGGGATCCCCCCGGACCGGGGCACGAACCCACGTCCCCTGCATCGGCAGGCGGACCCCCAACCACTGCGCCACCAGGGAAGCCCTCCCTTGCTGCTTTTAATATTTTTTCTTTGCATTTAATTTTTGATAGTTTTCTTAGTATGTGTCTGGGTGTGTTTCTCCTGGATTTATTCTGTATGGGACTCTCTGTGCTTCCTGGACCTGATTCACTATTTCCTTTCCCATATTAGGGATGTTTTCAACTATACTCTCTTCAAGTATTTTCTCAGTCCCTTTCTTTTTCTCTTCTTCTTCTGGGACCCCTATAATTCGAAGGTTGCTGCATTTAACGTTGTCCCAGAGGTCTCTGCGACTGTCCTCAATTCTTTTCATTCTTTTTTATTTTTCTCTGTGGTAGTTATTTCTAGTATTTTATCTTCCCAGTCACTTATCCGTTCTTCTGCCTCAGTTATTCTATTGATTCCTTCTAGAGAATTTTTAATTTCATTTATTGTATTGTTCCTCATTGTTTGTTTGCTCTTTAGTTCTTCTAGGTCATTGTTAGACGTTTCTTATATTTTCTCCATTCTATTTCCAAGATTTTGGATACCTTTACTATCATTACTCTGAATTCTCTTCAGGTAGACTACCTATTTCCTCTTCATTTGTTTGGTCTGGTTGGTTTTTACCTTGCTCCTTCATCTGCTGTGTGTTTCTCTGTCTTCTCATTGTGCTTAACTTACTGTGTTTGGGGTCTCCTTTTCATAGGCTGCAGGTTTGTAGTTCCTGTTGTTTTTGGTGTCTGCCCCCAGTGGCTAACGTTGGTTCAGTGGGTTGTGTAGGTTTCCTGGTGGAGGGAACTGGTGCCTCTGTTCTGGTGGATGAGGCTCAATCTTGTCTTTCTGGTGGGCAGAACCACATCCACTGGTGTGGTTTGGGGTGTCTGTGACCTTATTATGATTTTAGGAAGCCTCTCTGCTAATGGGTGGGGTTGTGTTCCTGCCTTGCTAGTTGTTTGGCATAGGGTGCCCAGCACTGTAGCTTGCTGGTCGTGGAGTGGACCTGGGTCTTAGGCGTTGAGTTGGAGATCTCAGGGAGAGCTTTCCCCATTTGATATTACATACAGCTGGAAGCTCTCTGGTGGACCAATGTCCCGAATTCAGCTCTCCCACCTCAGAGGCACAGGCCTGACCCCCGGCCAGAGCACGAAGACCCTGTCAGCCACACAGCTCAGAAGAAAAGGGAGAAAGAAAGAAAAGAAAGGCAGGGAGGGAGGGAGGGAGGAAGGAAGGAAAGTTATTAAAATAAAAATTTTTTAATTATTAAAAATATAAAAAATTAAAGTAATTTTAAAAAAAAGAAAGAAGAGAGCAACAAAACCAAAAAACAAATCCACCAATTATAACAAGCTCTAAAAACTATACTAAAAACAAACAAAAATAAAAAATGGACAGACAGAACCTTAGGACAAATGTAAAAGCAAAGCTATACAGAAAAATCACACAAAGAAGCATACACATACACACTCACAAAAGGAGAAAAAGGAAAAAAATATATATATCTATATATTAAAGAAAAAGGAAGACAACAACCAAATCAATAAATAAATCTACCAATGATAGTAAACTCTAAATACTAAACTAAGATGAACATAAGACCAGAAACAAATGAGATGCAGAAAGCAAACCCGAAGTCTACAGTTGCTCCCAAAGTCCACCACCTCAACTTTGGGATGATTCATTACCTATTCAGGTATTCCAGAGATGCAGGGTACATCAAGTTGATTGTGGAGATTTAATGCGCTGCTCCTGAGGCTGATGGGAGAAATTTCCCTTTCTCTTCTTTGTTCAGACAGCTCCTGGGGTTCAGCTTTCGATTTGGCCCTGCCTCTGTGTGTTGGTCGCCTGAAGGCATCTGTTCCCCATCCAGACAGGACGGGGTTAAAGTAGCAGTTGATTAGGGGGCTCTGACTCACTCAGGCCGGGGGAAGGGAGGGGTACGGAATGCAGGGCGAGCCTACAGAGGCAGAGGTCAGCAGGACATTGCAACAGCCTGAGGCACGCCATGTGTTCTCCCGGGAAAGTTGTCCATGGAACATGGGACCCTGGCAGTGGCAGGCTGCACAGGGTCCCAGGAGGGGAGGTGTGGATAGTGACCTGTGCTTGCACACAGGCTTCTTGGTGGCTACTGCAGCAGCCTTAGCGTTTCATGCCCGTCTCTGGGATCTGTGCTGATAGCCGCAGCTCATTCCTGTCTCTGGAGCTCCCTTAGGCGGTGCTCTGAATCCCTCTCCTCACGCATCCCGAAAGAATGGTCTCTTGCCTCTTTGGCAGTTCCAGACTTTCCCCCCCGACTCCCTCCCAGCTAACTGTAGTGCACTAGCCCCCTTCAGGCTGTGTTTACGCATCCAACCCCAGTTCTCTCCCTGGGATATGACCTCCAAAGCCTGAGCCTCAGCTCCCAGCCCCCACCCACTCCGGTGGGTGAGCAGACAAGCCTCTCAGGATGGTGAGTACTGGTTGGCACTGATCCTCTGTGCGGGAATCTCTCTGCTTTGCCCTCTGCACTCCTGTTTCTGCGCTGTCCTCCGTGGCTCTGAAGTTTCCCCCCAACCACGCCCCGTCTCCACCAGCGAAGGGGCTTCCAAGTGTGTGGAAACTTTTCCTGCTTCACAGCTCCCTCCCAGAGAAGCAGGTCCTGTCCTTATTCTTTTGTCTCTGTTTTTCCTTTTCTCTTTTTCCTTACCCAGGTACGTGGGGAATTTCTTGCCTTTTGGGAAGTCTGAGGTCTTCTGCCAGTGTTCAGTAGGTGTTCTGTAGGAGTTGTTCCACATGTAGATGTATTTCTGATGTATGTGTGGGGAGGAAAGTGATCTCCACGTCTTACTCCTCCACCATCTTGAGGTCTCCCCTCTCGTATACTTTAAATCATCTCTAGATTACTTATAATACCTAATACAATGTAAATGCTACATAAATAATTGTAAATACAATGTAAATAGGTGCTAAAGCATCACAAATTCAAGTTTTGGTGTTTGGTACTTTCTGGAATTTTTTTCTTTTTCCCAACATTTTTGATCCTCTGTTGGTTGAATCTGCTGATGCAGAACCTGCAGATATGGAGGACCGACAGTATGCTCATGAAACTATCATCACAATCACGTACAGTAAGTCCCCTACATACAAACATTCAAGTTGCGAACTTTCAAAGATGCGAACGTGGGTTAGCATGTCCAATCACATAAAAGTTAGTTCACATATCTGGAGTACACTGTCACATGTGTGCTTCCTCTACAAGTGGTTGTGCTTTTGTGTACTTTACTGTAAAGTACTGTATAGAGTACAGTAGTGCAGTATCTTTATTTCAAGCCCAGGATGTCCGGAAGCAAGCATAAAAGCAGCAGTATATAGCCAATTGTGTTAGTTGGGTACCTAGGCTAACTCTGTTGGACTTATGAAAAAATTGGACTTATGAACACGCTCTTGGAACAGAACTCGTTCATATGTAGGGGACTTACTGTAAACATATCCATCAACCCCCAAATTTTCCATGTGCTCCTTGTAATCTGTCCTTCTTGCCCCTCTCCACCCCCACCTCAGTGTCCCCAGGCAATCACTGATCTGCTTTCTGTCACTATGATTAGTTTCCATTTTTTAGAGATAATACAATGGAATCATACAATATGTACTCTTTTTTGTCTGGCTTCTTTCACTGAGCATAATTATTTTGGAATTCATCCATGTTGCCACATGTATCAATGATTCCTTCCTTTTAATTGCTAAACAGTATTCCATTGTATGGATGTACCACAATTTAGATATCTCTTGATCTACTAGTGGAAATTTGGATTGTTCCCAGATTTGGATATTACAAAGAAAGAACTTTTAAATCCTCCATATGCAAGGAATTTACTTTTACAATATGTTGTACATTTTATTTGTTCATGAACCTAACAAAGTGTGTGTTGCTATAAGTAAAACTAAGCTTTTTGGTTTCCAAGAAGACTGGATTCCACTTGCATAAATTATGGAGAGCCATTGGGAAAGAAGATGTATGATAAATCCAGAGCCAAAAAAAAGATAATTTTCTATTCAGTAACCCCACTCTTAAGAATTTAGCCTAAAGAAATTTTTTTTAAAAAAGGAAAGGTAAGCTGATGAAGATATTTTCTACAGACCACTCTAGAATAGTAAAACTTTGGAAGCAATCTAAATTTATAATAAAATATTGAAACAACATGAGAGAGTCTTTAGATACAAAATTCAGTTCAAAAAAGCATCATATGAAATTATGTCTAGATTATGATTACAACCATATATAATTCAGGTATGTTTGTGGATGAGTGAACTCAAGTGGGAGGTGTGGATAGTGACCTGTGCTTGCACACAGGCTTCTTGGTGGCTACTGCAGCAGCCTTAGCGTTTCATGCCCGTCTCTGGGATCTGTGCTGATAGCCGCAGCTCATTCCTGTCTCTGGAGCTCCCTTAGGCGGTGCTCTGAATCCCTCTCCTCACGCATCCCGAAAGAATGGTCTCTTGCCTCTTTGGCAGTTCCAGACTTTCCCCCCCGACTCCCTCCCAGCTAACTGTAGTGCACTAGCCCCCTTCAGGCTGTGTTTACGCATCCAACCCCAGTTCTCTCCCTGGGATATGACCTCCAAAGCCTGAGCCTCAGCTCCCAGCCCCCACCCACTCCGGTGGGTGAGCAGACAAGCCTCTCAGGATGGTGAGTACTGGTTGGCACTGATCCTCTGTGCGGGAATCTCTCTGCTTTGCCCTCTGCACTCCTGTTTCTGCGCTGTCCTCCGTGGCTCTGAAGTTTCCCCCCAACCACGCCCCGTCTCCACCAGCGAAGGGGCTTCCAAGTGTGTGGAAACTTTTCCTGCTTCACAGCTCCCTCCCAGAGAAGCAGGTCCTGTCCTTATTCTTTTGTCTCTGTTTTTCCTTTTCTCTTTTTCCTTACCCAGGTACGTGGGGAATTTCTTGCCTTTTGGGAAGTCTGAGGTCTTCTGCCAGTGTTCAGTAGGTGTTCTGTAGGAGTTGTTCCACATGTAGATGTATTTCTGATGTATGTGTGGGGAGGAAAGTGATCTCCACGTCTTACTCCTCCACCATCTTGAGGTCTCCCCTCTCGTATACTTTAAATCATCTCTAGATTACTTATAATACCTAATACAATGTAAATGCTACATAAATAATTGTAAATACAATGTAAATAGGTGCTAAAGCATCACAAATTCAAGTTTTGGTGTTTGGTACTTTCTGGAATTTTTTTCTTTTTCCCAACATTTTTGATCCTCTGTTGGTTGAATCTGCTGATGCAGAACCTGCAGATATGGAGGACCGACAGTATGCTCATGAAACTATCATCACAATCACGTACAGTAAGTCCCCTACATACAAACATTCAAGTTGCGAACTTTCAAAGATGCGAACGTGGGTTAGCATGTCCAATCACATAAAAGTTAGTTCACATATCTGGAGTACACTGTCACATGTGTGCTTCCTCTACAAGTGGTTGTGCTTTTGTGTACTTTACTGTAAAGTACTGTATAGAGTACAGTAGTGCAGTATCTTTATTTCAAGCCCAGGATTTCCGGAAGCAAGCATAAAAGCAGCAGTATATAGCCAATTGTGTTAGTTGGGTACCTAGGCTAACTCTGTTGGACTTATGAAAAAATTGGACTTATGAACACGCTCTTGGAACATCCGGAAGCAAGCATAAAAGCAGCAGTATATAGCCAATTGTGTTAGTTGGGTACCTAGGCTAACTCTGTTGGACTTATGAAAAAATTGGACTTATGAACACGCTCTTGGAACAGAACTCGTTCATATGTAGGGGACTTACTGTAAACATATCCATCAACCCCCAAATTTTCCATGTGCTCCTTGTAATCTGTCCTTCTTGCCCCTCTCCACCCCCACCTCAGTGTCCCCAGGCAATCACTGATCTGCTTTCTGTCACTATGATTAGTTTCCATTTTTTAGAGATAATACAATGGAATCATACAATATGTACTCTTTTTTGTCTGGCTTCTTTCACTGAGCATAATTATTTTGGAATTCATCCATGTTGCCACATGTATCAATGATTCCTTCCTTTTAATTGCTAAACAGTATTCCATTGTATGGATGTACCACAATTTAGATATCTCTTGATCTACTAGTGGAAATTTGGATTGTTCCCAGATTTGGATATTACAAAGAAAGAACTTTTAAATCCTCCATATGCAAGGAATTTACTTTTACAATATGTTGTACATTTTATTTGTTCATGAACCTAACAAAGTGTGTGTTGCTATAAGTAAAACTAAGCTTTTTGGTTTCCAAGAAGACTGGATTCCACTTGCATAAATTATGGAGAGCCATTGGGAAAGAAGATGTATGATAAATCCAGAGCCAAAAAAAAGATAATTTTCTATTCAGTAACCCCACTCTTAAGAATTTAGCCTAAAGAAATTTTTTTTAAAAAAGGAAAGGTAAGCTGATGAAGATATTTTCTACAGACCACTCTAGAATAGTAAAACTTTGGAAGCAATCTAAATTTATAATAAAATATTGAAACAACATGAGAGAGTCTTTAGATACAAAATTCAGTTCAAAAAAGCATCATATGAAATTATGTCTAGATTATGATTACAACCATATATAATTCAGGTATGTTTGTGGATGAGTGAACTCAAGTATTATTATTGTGTTACAGTTATGGAATTGTGCATTTTTTTTTACTGTCTTTATTTTTGTCATAAAATTTATATAATAATAAACATCAGAAGGCAACAGTTGACTGCTCTCTAAAGTCAGTAAATTCATAGGCTTCTTCTTCTTGATGGTACTCAAAAGCTGTTTGTATCCATCTGGCCCATCCTTCATCATCAATGAGATAAATTATGGTGCTGTCAGAGACCCAGCCTAAACTACCCCATAACTATTGCTACACTTCAGATAGAACCTGGAGGTTGGTATTAGAAAGTCTTCTCTAGGTTTCTCAAAAAACTAAAAATAGAGCTACCATATGACCCAACAATTCCACTCCTGGGTATATACCTGAAAAAATAAAAAGACGAATTTGAAAACATACATGCACCCTAATGTTCATAGCAGCATTATTTGCAATTGCCATGGTATGGAAGCAACCTAAGTGTCCATCAACAGATCAATGGATAAAGAAGATGTGGCATATATATATATATATATATATATATATATACATACATACATACAATGGAATATTATTCAGCCATAAAAAAGAAAGAAATTTTGCCACTGCAGCAACATGAATAGACATGGAGGGCACTATGCTAAGTGAAATAAGTCAGAGAGGGAAAGACAAATACTGTGTAATATCACTTATGGGTGGAATCTAAAAAATACAAAAAACTAGTGAACAAGACAAAAAAGAAGCAGACTCACAGATACAGAGAATAAACCAGTGGTGACAGTGGGGAGGGGCAATATAGGAGTAGGGGAAAAAAGGGGGTTATTATGGGATCATATGAAATCATGTGTGAGAAACCTTTGAAAATTGTAAAGCACTGTAGAATTTAAAGAATCTTCCATTCAATAAAAAATAAAATTTTAAAAAGGAAAAAAACACATACATATAAATGAAAAAGATGGAAAATACCAAGTCCCAGTGAGGTCTCACACACTGCTAATGGGTGTTTGATTTGTTCAACCACTTTGGAAAACTATTTGGCATTATCTAATAAAGCAGAACATACTGCATACACTGTGACCATAACTTTCCCTTCTAGGTGTAGATCCAACAGAAATGCACATGTATGTTCAGCAAAGGCATGTTCAGCAAAGGAATGCTGATAGCAACATTATTCTAATAGCCCCAAGTTAGAAACTACCCAAATGCTCATAAACAGAAGATGGATACATGAATTGTAGTAGAGACACACAACAGAATCCCATATGACAGTTAAAATGAACGATCTACAATTACACATATTCATATGGTTGAATCTTACAAATGTTTAGAGAAATAAGCCAGATGCAAAAGAGTAGATACTATACTATTCCATTGATATAAGTACAAAGCCAGGAAAAAGTAATCTATGCTTTTAGGGATCAGGATGATAGCTGTCCTTGGAAGTAGAAGGGGAGATACTGAAAGGAACATAACAAGGCTTTGGGGGTGCTTATAATGAACTATATATTGATCCAAATGCTGATTATATGAGTGTGATCAGTTTGAAGAAATTTACCAAGCTGTATTTTATGTGTAATTTTCTGTAATATATATTATACTACCATAAAAGTTTTTTTGTAAAGTCAGTCAGTATTATCAAAAGCTTTATTATCAGAAGAGTGTTACCAATACCTTTCTTTTTTATGTAGATACTGAAAAGAAGGCCAATTGGCAGAGTTAGTATAGTGTTGTGATTTTACAATGAACTAGAAAGTCAGGGTTATATACCATGGTGCATATCTGGGGAACTTTGTAACCAGCCAGGAATGGTTATTGCTAGTCACAGAGCCTAAAGCTCTCAATAAATTTTGTTTCCTCCACTGCACCCTGTCTGATGATTGGCAAAGAAATAAAACATAGAATCAAAAAAGCCATAATGCCCTCTGCAAGAATAAAATGTACTGCCAATATGGCACACAGCTGCACCTCCATCCAAAGTTGTATGGGGCTGATGAGGGGTCCAAGCTGCTTCGTGACTTGGAGAGCTAGTGTGCATCCCTTTGCCAGAAGCACAGTTAGAAAAAGCAAACAGAAAATATGTTTCTGCTAAGATCCTTGAGGGAAGGAAGGAAAATTATTCTCCAAAAGAGGAAAGGAGAAAAGAGTATATCAGCTTCTCATCTTGTTAAAGATCAGCTCCAGGAAGTAGAGGAGAAATTCTTTATCTACCTGAAGAAGTGTTATTTTCCTTTAGTCCTCACATAATGCCCAAGAACTGTTTGGTTACCAGATTTCTATTAAGAATTTCAACTCTCCTAGCATTGGTTTTCAATTTTTCAATTTCTGTTAATGATAAAAGGACCATAGCAAGTTTCTTAAACAGTTTTCTTGTATCTTCTATACGGCTTTGCAATTGAATGGCAGAATCTAACAAAACTGGGGGAAAGGTGAATGCCAGCAATGGAGAATGGTTAAATATATCACAGTATGTCACAGAGTATCACAGACCCATTAAAAAGATAATAAATTTACTTCTAGAACCAAGATTGTGTTCTCTAAATATCATTTTCCACTAAAAGGGAACATTCCTCCTTGGAGAAATGACTCAATCTAGATCTGGTGTAGAAAATGTACTAAGTCTAGTGTACCTTATTGTGCCAGAAAGCATGGAAAACATCATGAATTATTGGGGTTTTATTAAAAGAAGACAAAAGGAGAAAATCTGAGGGCTTTCCATTGGCCAAGGATGGAACCATTTGGACATCGAATAAAATAATAGCTTCAAATAAAACATATAGATATGAAAATCTGCAAGTCCAAAAATGTAACTGACTATCACTGGAGGTTGTTAAAGCACCAACTCATTTTTCATAAAATTGACAAATAAAAGGAAAAGATCAAGCCTTAATTCTGCCTTACCTATACAACTGTTTTTTGGGATAACCAATGATTGACAAGGGAGAGGTCTTCATAGAAGAATTCCAGAGAATAAATGCAGAAAAATATTAATAGATTTACAAAATCATTTTTCAACTCTGAGTGAAATAATGGATGTAACTAATGTTCAATTCTGAATGCTAAAACCATTAGGAAAGGTTAATGAAGACGTTTATACGGGAGAGGAAGCTGACCACACTTGAACCCACTGATGAATTTCAATGTCACTTAAAGCGGGCCAGCCAACGTTGTATTCTTCCCAATGCTGATGCAAGAGGAAGCGTGCAGACAGCACCAGCTATTAAGTGTTCTTGCTAAAAGAAGTGAACTTGGACTTCCCTGGTGGTGCAGTGATTAAGAATCCGCCTGCCAATACAGGGAACACGGGTTCGAGCCCTGGTCCAGGAAGACCCCACATGCCACAGAGCAACTAAGCCCATGTGCCACAACTACTGAGTCTGCGTTCTAGAGCCCGCGAGCCACAACTACTGAGCCCACTTGCCACAACTACTGAATCCTGTGCGCCTAGAGCCCGTGCTCCACAACAAGAGAAGCAACCACAATAAGAAGCCCCCGCATCACAACAAGGAGTAGCCCCTGCTCACCGCAACTAGAGAAAGCCTGCGCGCAGCAACAAAGACCCAAAAGAGTCAAAAATAATAAATTAATTAATTTTCAAAAAAAGAACTGAACCTGAATCTAGTCAGTCCTCTATATTCAAGTAAGTATGTAAAGGAAAAACGTGGTAGAATGTGTTATTGACACGATAAGGATACAATAAGCCAAATCTAGAAGGTGGGAAGTTCTACAAAGAAAATAACCTGGTTTCTTCAATAATTGGGGCATTAAAGGTGGAGGGGAAGGGAAAACTGTCATAAATTTAAAAGCGATTCATAAGACTTATCAGGAAAATGCAATGTTTGGCATTCGAATCCTCAAACAAACCAACTACTGAAAAAAGACATTTTTGAGGCAATTGGGGGGATTTGAACATGAACTGGATAATAGATGATTTTAAAGAACCATTATAAATTTTAACTGATAATGGTATATGGTTATGTTTTTTTAAACATCTCTGTTAGAGAAAAATACAGAAGTGTTTACTGCATAGAAATAACAAAGTCTAGGTTTGCTTAAAAAAATATTCCAGCAAAAAATAGATGAAAAAAAAATTTAAGTCAGGCAGAATAGATGAAGTAAGATTAACAAAATGCCAATAGTTGTTGAAGCCAGCTGATGGGCAATGGGGATTCAACATATTATTTTCTCTATCTTTGTATAGATCTTAAATTTTCCAGTTTGAATTTTAAAATAATGAAAGAATAACTAGAGTTCTGACAGTTGACCTGGAGCATTTTCCATGATCTCACGTTGAAAGAAAAAAGCAAGATGATGTAAAGTGCATGTAAGAATAATAACATGAATCCATTTTTGTAGAACAATGACCTGTTTTTGTAAAACACACACATATATAAACATGTGACTTTATGTGTGACTTTACAAACTGAGCACTGAGAATTATTTGGAAGGGCACATGCTAGATTATACACATGGACTAGCTGGGGGTGGAGGCTGACATGGGTCAGGAAAGTAGGTAAGGGCAAATAAAGAAAAAATATTTCACTTAAAAAAAGGTATTATGATATGACCCAATGTATAGATTTTATGAAACGATTCAAAGGCATATATTTCTACATGTATAAAGAGGATTATTTTAAACTTAAAAATCAGCAAAACCTGCTCCCATTTCTGAAACTCGGCTGTTTTCCTAGTACTGGAGCTGCGGTAAAACTCTGCAAGTCTGCATGTAAACTGAGCGAGAGTAAACCAGGAACTCTTAGTAACAATATATGGTGAGCTGAAGTGAGGCAAATAGAAATGGGTGTGTGGTAGGGTCTTTGAGATGGGGGCCAGCTGAAAATCAATACTTCAAAAATGTACTGAAACACTGAACACTGTGGTGTAGTCATGGATGGCAAGGAAGCAAAATGAAATGTCAGCTGAGCATACGAGAGAATAAATATCTTTTTCAGAGCCCAGGTGTCAGGCAAAATGTACTCCAGCACCAGGCAGCCATGGGGCAGACGAAAAGTGCTGACCCAGAATCAGAAGTCTGTGGCTTGTACCTTACCTTGGCTTGGCCATGTACCAACTGCATGCAAGACCTTGAAAAGGAAAGAAACTTGATCTCTTAGCTTCAATTTCTACACACGTAAAAATGACAATAAAAATAACACCTCACTTGTGATGATCAGGTGAGATAAAATACATTTACTTTACCAAGTGCTTTAAAAAGCACTTTTAAAAGTGCTGCACAGGGCTTCCCTGGTGGCGCAGTGGTTGAGAGTCCACCTGCTGATGCAGGGGACACGGGTTCGTGCCCCAGTCTGGGAAGATCCCACATGTCGCGGAGCAGTTGGGCCCATGAGCCATGGCTGCTGAGCCTGCACATCCGGAGCCTGTGCTCTGCAATAGGAGAGGCCACAACAGTGAGAGGCCCGCATACCGCAAAAAAAAAAAAAAAAAAAAAAAGTGCTGCACATATGAGGACTTCCCTGGTGGCACAGGGGTTAGGAATCTGCCTGCCAATGCAGGGGGCATGGATTCGAGCCCTGGTCTGGGAAGATCCCACATGCAGTGGAGTAACTAAGCCCATGCACCACAACTACTGAACCTGTACTCTAGAGCCCGCAAGCCACAACTACTGACCCCATGTGCCACAACTACTGAAGCCCGCATGCCTAGAGCCCATGCTCTGCAACAAGAGAAGCCACCGCAATGAGAAGCACGCGCACAACAAAGCATAGCCCCCACTCACCACAACTAGAGAAGGCCTGCATATAGCAACGAACACCCAACACAGCCAAAAGTAAATAAATGAATAAATAAATTTATTTTTAAAAAAGTGCTTCACATATGAAAATACCAAAAAAGATCGCTGACTGCCCCAAACACATACATGCACACCTTACCATTCACATATATATTCACATATGAAAATATATACTGTTAACATATAGAAATGCTGTATTTATGTAAGTATACAACTCTCCTCCCAAATTATAGATGAAAAAACCAAGGCTTAAAGGCCTTAAAAAGCTAATTCACATAATAACCCATTATAATTCTTTTGGGATCTAGCAAAGATAGATACTTTTTAAATAGTCTTCTTCATAGCTGTTAAACATTATTTCTCATCTGGAGAGGGGTCTGTAATCCTTGACCTGGAAACTGCTAAAACCGGGCGCTATGGCTGAATTATGTCCCCCCAAAATTCATGTGTTGAAGCCCTAACCTCCAATGTGATAGTATCTGGAGCTGGAGCCTTTGGGAGGTAATTAGGTTTAGATGAGGTTATGAGGAGGGGGCCCTCAGGATGGGATTAGTGCCCTTAAAAGAAGAATATTGGAAAGCTTGCTCTCTTTCTCCTATGTGAGGACACAAGAAGAAGGCAGCCATCTACAAGCCAGAGAAGAAAGCCCTTATCAGAAACTGAACCCTGCCAAAGCTTGATCTTAGACCTTCCAGCTTCCAGAACTGTGAGAAAATAAATCTCTGCTGTTTCACACCCACACCCAACCTATGGTATTTTGTTATAGCAGCCTGAGCAGACTAAGACACCAGGTCAGGAGCCTCTATATCAGATCTTCACAATATCCTTAACATCCTATTTCTCATTACCTTGCATCGTTAGTGCCATTTCTAGCCATGTGACCTTGGGTAAGTTACTTAAAACTTCCCTGCAGCTGTGTTTCCTTTTCCATAAAATGGGGATAATAATGGAACCTATCTCATAGGACTTTCCCACATCTTAGAGTAATGATTATGTGATTTAATACATGACCTCACCTTGAATAATATCTGGCAAATAGTAAACATTTAAGAAGTATAAGAAGCTGTTTCTGTCGCTGTTGTTTTGTTGTCATGTGACTACTTGGCTAAATTATAAGCTCCATAAGGGCCTAGGAACTTTGATTATCCCTAAGAATGAACACATAACACAGCACATAAATAAATATTTGCTAAATGAACAACGAGATGATGAGAAAGGAGACAATGATTAGGAGAGAGGGAAAACATTTTCAGGAAGTATATACCACACCTATAAATAGAAACAAAAGTTATTCTCTCAGAGATTTTAAACAGAAATTTATAAGTTGCAATTTAGTTGATTCAACACACAGCCAAAAAGATGAGGAAAGAATAGTATAATATTCTCAGAATAACTGTCTTGTGCATAATAAAATATCCACTATAGAATTGTAGGGGGTGTGCTCCATCCTAAAACCCATTAAAGCTGCTGAAACAACCATTGTGCAGCTTTTGGTTTTTCATTTAATTTTAATAAAATATTTTACTGGAGGAAATTTGGGGTGTAATAGCGATGAAGTGTGTCTACTGCTTTAGGTGACATTTCATTTCATTTCTGGATACCTGTGGAGATGAATATACTAACCCCAATGCCTGGGAATTTTGGTTGCTGGTTATCCAAAAATGAAATGTCACATAAAAAACTTATTTTTTATTGTTTAATATTCAACTATCTGCCCAACAAATCAGAATGACAAAAACAATAGCTACTTCAGGACGGGCCACCACATGCATTATAGAAAATGCATCTCATTTGGAACTTCAGTCTTATTCTTGACAAAAGATCTATGAAAACATGAACTTTAAAATATTCCTCATTACTTCCTGAACACGGGTGATTATGATTCTTTAATTTTGTTTTGATTGAAATCATAAAGCAAAGGCATGGATGTACTGCAAGTTGCAGCCACACCATATGCATCAACAATCCATATCTCTAGGCAAAACTTTTATAGCCTAAATAAGTCTAGAAGACAATGAGAGCAGAAAGTAAGTTAGATTTAAAAGCAAGATTTGATCTTAGCTCAAGGAATTCACAGCAGAAAGAGAGCCTGTTCATTCTACTACCAGGACCACAGTCGACAATTTTTCAACCTTATCACATATCTCAAAACAACAGAGCATAATTCCCACCTTGAACTAAATTGTCTGAAGAAATTTAGTACTACTCTGCTCCTGTGAAGTCCAAATAACTTGCTTAACTGTATAATTTTGTCTCTCCAAAATAAGGAGAGAAGAAAATTCTCTTCTGGTCCATTCTCTAGCCTTCAGGGATACTGCCAAGATAAAGCTTCCCAGAGATTTCTAACATAACTGTGTTGGACAAAAACCATGTGTCATCTCTGTCAGAATACCCCACACCAATTCCTATAGAAAAGAAGGAACGAATCAATATTCATGAAATTCTTGTTACATTTGGTCAAGTTCTGTTGCAGACAGAGTCAAGAAAGTTTATTTCTCCTCCTTTGGAAATCTACGGTAACCATCACTGGAGTTTCCATGCACCAAACTTCCCACTGACAAGAGTAAGAGGTAAGCTAATTAAATAAAGTTTGGAACATGCTGCTTAATTTCTTCATCAAAAGGCCCTCCCTTGTTTTGTGCATATTTGTTCAATGGAATTACCTTGCAGCTCTAACTATGGCCACATTGGTGATTGCTTTAAAAGATGTATTACCTTCTCTTTTCTAATGACTCTTCACTCTTTCACTGGGTACTACTGTCATGATTTTAAATATTAACTGTATGCTGATGATGCCCAAGCTTTTATCTCCATCCCTGATTTTCACTTGACTTCCAGACTTTTATATGCAACTTCCCACTTGATGTATCCATTAGGATGAAGAACAGAAATCTCAAACATGAGCCTTTTAAAAACAACTCTTGATTTCCATCCCATACCTATTTCTCTCACAGGCATCTGCTCACTTGCTCAAGCCCCAGATCTAGGATTCATCCTTGATTATTTCTTTGCTTCTCCATCAGCAACCGCTGTCCAACTGGCCTCCAAAATGAATAATGAACAAGTAAAAACTTAAATTAATATTAATTCACATAGTGACAAGGGTCATGAAGACTATGAATCGGGGTGATATTAGAGGAAGGAGTGGGGTCGTACTTTTGGTAGGGTCGTCAGGGAAAGCCTTTTTAAAAAATATTTATTTATTTATTTTTGGCTGCATCGGGTGTTAGTTGTGGCACACAGGATCTTCATCGCAGCACACAGGCTCTCTGTTGCGGTGCACAGGCTTCTCTCTAGTTGTAGCATGCGGGCTCCAGAGTGCATGGGCTCTGTAGTTGTGGTGCGTGGGCTCCAGAGTGTGTGGGCTCTGTAGTTGTGGTGCGCGGGCTCTCAAGTTGTGGCACACAGGCTCAGCAGTTGCGGCGCACAGGCTTAGTTGCCCTGTGGCATGTGGGATCTTAGTTCCCCAACCAGGGATTGAACCCGTGTCCCTTGCATTGGAGGGCGGATTCTTAACCACTGGACCACCGGGGAAGTCCCAGGGAAAGCCTCTTTAAGAAGGTGAAAATTCTGTCATCTGGACATCTGGATGGAGATGTCCATTCCAGGCAGAAGCAACAAATCTAAGGAAAGAAAGAAAGTTGCTTTGAATGAGGGGGGAAATACCATAACCTCTGGTTGCAAAGGGAGATAGGAGTCAACTCATACGGGACACTTTAAGCCAAATTAAGGACTTTGGAGTTTATCTATCCAAGTGCAATAGCAAGTCATCAGCAGGCTTTAACCTGGGGATGACAAGATATATTTTATTTTTAGATCACTCAAGATCCTCAGACAACATGAGCTGAATTCAGTTGCTTCCTTCCATTACCATCACTTCCACACACAGATACTATTGATCCAACTGAAAACACACAGAAATGCTGTGTAAAAGCACAGAGCAATAGTAGAGAATACATAACTCAGAAGAAGGAAGGAAAGAAAAGGAGAGCAAGGAAGAGAAAAGCCTTAAGAAACCAAGATGAAAAAAGAACTCAAACTCTGAGTGGTAATTCTAATAACTGTTGAGAGAGAAGACCAAGGTGGCATGGGTATGGATATCAGCCCTGGATGCTAGGGCTGGGAACAGAGTCAGGTGGGGGTGGGAGTGGGGGCATAGGAGGGGTGTGTTCTACCTTGAAGGTAGGAAAAGGAGATATGGCCCAGGGGCAGTGTGAGGTAGGAAAAGAATCCTGCACAGAGCAAAGCTCCTGAAAGAATTTCCCTGTCTGGATAAAGAGGACTAGAAGAGCTCTACCCATCAGCTCAGGGAAGAGAAAAGGAAGCTTACAAACTTCTGGAAATTTAAATGGAAAACAAACAAAATCTTTTGTGAAATTGAAACCCCACATGAGAAACGGCATCAGAAGTCACAATGCCTAGAGAGTGTAATAAACTCAAGCCAAGAGGATATTATAAAAATTTCTCTACTACTGCTGAACCCCTGAAGCCCAAGCAAAAGTGAATGCAAAATTGAGGCACAAGGGAGTGCTTGACTTACATAGGGAAAACAACCCCAGTTTAACAAGCGTTCACAATAAAATATTACGAACCACACAAGAAATAAAACCATTTGAAGGAGAAGAGCAGATACAACCATTAATAGATTTAATACCACACATTGTAGAGTAGATAACAAAATCTGAAAGAGATTATAAAATAATAATGGAAACTAAAATCAAAGAGCTGGCACTAGGAAAAAGAAGAGACAAGTTGAAAACAAAACCAAACACATACTGCTTTAAACATTAAAAAAATTACTTATTTCGTAACAATCTTAAGAAAGAAGCACAAAGCTGGAGGTCTCACACTTCCTGACTTCAAAACATATTACAGTGCTCGCTTCGGCAGCACATATACTAAAATTGGAATGATACAGAAAAGATTAGCATGGCCCCTGTGCAAGGATGACACACAAGTTTGTGAAGCGTTCCATGTTTTTCCAGGCCTTGGCGAAAAGACAGCAGCATCCTAGAGGGCTCACGACAACGAGCACTTGCCAGAGCCGCCACCTCCAGTGTCCCTGACCCCACAGTGAGCCACAGTGGCCCCCCCTGCCTTCACAGGTGACACTCCAACACTAACAGGTCCACCCACCCAAAGCCCACCACCTTCTGCATTTCCTCCGTGACATCCTGCTTCAACTCTTACTCTACTCTCATCTTCCTCACAGCAACCGCCAGACTGATCTTCCTTAAATCAGAAGCTAATCTCAACATTCACAGAAAGATAGACAAGATGAAAAGGCAGAGGGCTATGTACCAGATGAAGGAACAAGATAAAACCCCAGAAAAACAACTAAATGAAGTGGAGATGAGCAACCTTCCAGAAAAGGAATTCAGAATAATGATAGTGAAGATGATCCAGGACGTCGGGAAAAGAATGGAGGCAAAGATCGAAAAGATGCAAGAAATGTTTAACAAAGACATAGAAGAATTAAAGAACAAACACACAGAAATGAACAATACAATAACTGAAATGAAAAATACACGTGAAAGAATCAATAGCAGAATAATTGAGGCAGAAAAATGGATAAGTGACCTGGAAGACGGAATGGTGGAATTCACCACCACAGAACACAGTAAAGAAAAAAGAATGAAAAGAAATGAAGACAGCCAAAGAGACCTCTGGGACAACATTAAACGTAACAACATTCACATTACAGGGGTGCCAGAAGGAGAAGAGAGAGAGAAAGGACCCGAGAAAATATTTAAAGAGATTATAGTTGAAAACTTCCCTAACATGGGAAAGGAAATAGGCACCCAACTCCAGGAAGTGCAGAGAGTCCCAGGCAGGATAAACCCAAGGAGAAACATGCGGAGAGACATAATAATCAAACTGACAAACATTAAAGACAAAGAAAAATTATTGAAAGCAACAAGGGAAAAATGACAAATAACATACAAGGGAACTCCCCTAAAGGAACTTCTCTAACTGGGAAACACAAGAGAAGAAAAGGACCTACAAAAACAAACCCAAAACAATTAAGAAAATGGTAATAGGAACATACATATCGATAATTACCTTAAATGTGAATGGATTAAATTCTCCAACCAAAAGACAAAGGCTCGCTGAATGGATACAAAAACAAGACCCATATATATGCTATCTACAAGAGACACACTTGAGACCTAGGGACACATACAGACTGAAAGTGAGGTGGGGGATGGAAAAAGATATTCCATGCAAATGGAAATCAAAAGAAAGCTGGAGTAGCAATACTCATATGAGATAAAATAGACTTTAAAATAAAGAATGTTAAAGAGGCAAGGAAAGACACTACATAATGATCAAGGGATCAATCCAAGAAGAAGATACAACAATTATGAATATGTATGCACCCAACATAGGAGCACCTCAATACATAAGGCAACTGCTAACAGCTATAAAAGAAGAAATTGACAGTAACACAATAACAGTGGGGGAATTTTAACACCTCACACCAATGGACAGATCATCCAAACAGACAATTAACAAGGAAACACAAGCTTTAAATGACACAATAGGCCAGACAGATTTAATTGATATTTATAGGACATTCCATCCAAAAACAGCAGACTACACTTTCTTCTCAAGTGCTCATGGAACATTTTCCAGGATAGATCATATCTTCAGTCAGAAAGCAAGCCTTGGGAAATTTAAGAAAACTGAAATCATATCAAGTATCTTTTCCGACCACAACACTATGAGACTAGATATCAATTACAGGAAAAAATCTGTAAAAAATACAAACACGTGGAGGCTAAACAATACATTACTAAATAACCAAGAGATCACTGAGGAAATCAAAGAGGAAATCAAAAAATACATAGAGATAAATGACAATGACAACACGATGATCCAAAACCTATGGGATGCAGAAAAAGCAGTTCTAAGAAGGAAGTTTATAGCAATACAAGCCTAGCTCAAGAAACAAGAAAACTTTCAAATAAACAATCTAACCTTACACCTAAAAGAACTAGAGAAAGAAGAACAAACAGAACCCAGTTAGTAGAAAGAAATAAATCATAAAGATCAGAGCACAAATAAATGAAATAGAAACAAAGAAAACAATAGCAAAGATCAATAAAACTAAAAGCCGGTTCTTTGAGAAGATAAACAAAATTGATAAATCATTAGCCAGACTCATCAAGAAAAAGAGGGAGAGGACTCAAATCAATGAAATTAGAAATGAAAAAGGAGAAGTTACAACAGACAGAGCAGAAATACAAAGCATCCTAAGAGGCTATTACAAGAAACTCTGTGCCAATAATATGGACAACCTGGAAGAAATGGACAAATACTTAGAAAGGTATAACCTTCCAAGACTGAACCAGGAAGAAATAGAAAAAATGAACAGACCAACCACAAGTAAAGAAATTGAAACTGTGGTTTAAAATCTTCCAACAAACAAAAGTCCAGGACCAGATGGCTTCACAGGTGAATTCTATCAAACATTTAGAGAAGAGTTAACACTCACCCTTCTCAAACTCTTCACTACCCAAAGCAATCTACAGATTCAATGCAATCCCTATCAAATTATCAATGGCATTTTTCACAGAACTAGAACAAAAAATTTCACAATTTGTATGGAAAAACACAAAGACCTCAAATAACCAAAGCAGTCTTGAGGGAAAAAAACGGAGCTGGAGGAAACAGGCTCCCGGACCTCAGACTATACTACAAAGCTACAGTAATCAAGACAGTATGGTACTGGCAAAAAAAAAAAAACAGAAATATAGATCAATGGAACAGGATAGAAAGCCCAGAGATAAACCCAGGCACCTACGGTCAACTAATGTATGACAAAGGAGACAGGGATATACAATGGAGAAAAGACAGTCTCTTCAATAAGTGGTGCTGGGAAAACTGGACAGCAACATGTAAAAGAATGAAATTAGAACACTCCC
>NC_041226.1:24747242-24754769 GCF_002837175.3 Physeter macrocephalus | reverse complement strand
CACTATGGAGAACAGTATGGAGGTTCCTTAAAAAACTAAAAATAGAATTACCATATGACCCAGCAATCCCACTACTGGGCATATACCCAGAGAAAACCATAATTCAAAAAGACACATGCACCCCAATGTTCACTGCAGCTCTATTTACAATAGCCAGGACATGGAAGCAACCTAAATGCCCATCGACAGACGAATGGATAAAGAAGATGTGGCACATATATATACTGGAATATTACTCAGCCATAAAAAGGAACAAAAGTGGGTCATTTGTAGAGACGTGGCTGGATCTAGAGACTGTCACACAGAGTAAAGTCAGAAAGAGAAAAACAAATATCGTATATTAACGCATATATGTGGAACCTAAAAAAATGGTACAGATGAACTGGTTTGCAGGGCAGAAATCGAGACCCAGATGTAGAGAACAAATGTATGGACACCAAGGGGGGAAAGTGGCCAGGGGAGGCGGGGTGGTGGTGTGATGAACTGGGAGATTGGGATTGACATACATACACTAATATGTATAAAATGGATAACTAATAGGAACCTGCTGTTTAAAAAAATTAAAAATAAATAAATTTTAAAAAAATATGTTACAAAGCTGCAGTAATTAAAGCAGTATGGCTCTGGCATAAAGACAGACATATAAACCAATGGAACAAATCAGCTTAGAAGTAGACCCACACTTTTATGGTCAAATGATCTTTGATAAGGGTGCCAAGACTATGCAATGGGGAAAGGATATTCTCTTCAGCAAGTATGCCTGGAAAACTGGATATCCATAGACAAAAGAATGATATCGGACCCTTATTCTACACCATACACAAAGATAAATTCAAAATAGATGAAATATTTAAATGCAAGAGATGGAACTATAAAACTCCTACAATAAAACACAGGGAAAGCGTCATAACATTGGGGTCAGCAATGATTTCTGGGACATGATAACAAAAGGAAAAACAGACAAGTGGGACTACATAACTAAAAAGCTTTTGTGCAGCAAAGGAAACTATCAACAGAGTAAAAAAACAATCCACAGAATGAGAGAAAATATTTGTAAACTATATATCTGATAAGGAGTTAATATCCAAAATATATAAGAACTACAACTCAAGAGCAAAAAAAAAAAAATTTTTTTGTTTAATGGGCAAAGGACTTGAATAGACATTTCTCCAAAGAAGACATACATGTACCCAATAGGTACATGAAAAGATTCTCATCATTAATCATCAGGGAAATGCAAATCAAAAGAACAATGCAATATCACCTCACACCTGTTTGGATGGCCATTCTCAAAAAACCAAACAACAAAAAGTAACAAGCACTGGTGAGGATGTAGAGAAACTGGGAAGTTGTGCACTGTTGGAGGGAATGTAAATTGGTGCAGCCACTATGGAAAACAGAGTGGAAGTTCCTCAAAGAATTAAAAATAGAACTATCATATGATCAAGCAATCCCACTTCAGGATATTCATCCAAAAAAAAAAGAAATCGGGATCTCAAAGAAGCATCTGCACTCCCATGTTCACAGCAGCATTATGGTGAGGATGTAGAGAAACTGGGAAGTTGTGCACTGTTGGAGGGAATGTAAATTGGTGCAGCCACTATGGAAAACAGAGTGGAAGTTCCTCAAAGAATTAAAAATAGAACTATCATATGATCAAGCAATCCCACTTCAGGATATTCATCCAAAAAAAAAGAAATCGGGATCTCAAAGAAGCATCTGCACTCCCATGTTCACAGCAGCATTATTCACAATAGCCAAGAGGCGGAAACAACCTAAGTGTCCAGGGACAAATGAAAGAATAAAGAAAATATGGTATATACATGCAGTGGAGTACTATTCGGCCTTTAAAAAGAAAGAAATCCGATCATCATGTGCTACAACATGGATGAACTTTGAGGACATAATGCTAAGTGCAATAAGCAAGTCAACAAGACGGGCAAATACTGCATGATTCCAATCATATGAGGTATCTAAAGTAGTCAAACTCATGGAAGCAGAAAGTAGAATGGTGGTTGCCAGTGGCTGGGGGCAGGGGAAGAAATGAGGAGTTATTGTTCAATGGGTATAGAGTTTCAGTCTATGAAAAAGTTGATAAAAGATGAAAATGTTCTAGAGATCTACTATATAACATTGCACATAAAACTAGAAGTACTGTTCTGTACACTTAAAAATTTGCTAAGATGGTAGATTTCATGTTATGTGTTTTTTTAGCACAATAAAAAATTTTAGGGACACATCTACATCTTAATAAATGATTTTATAACCAAGAAATTATTCATTAAAATTTTTAAATTCACTGAATAGGTTATAGAAGAACCAGCTCAAGACAAAATTAGTTAACTCCAAATACATTTGAGGAAATTACACAAAATACAGCACAAATAGGAATATACAATCTGCAGGAGGGAGTAAGAAACAAAGACTAGAAGAAAAGGTTTAACATGTATCTACTATGATAATAAGAAGAGAGAATGGTGAAAAAGCAATATTTAGGTCTGACTACTCACAGGACTCTATTCTCCTGGACACAAAGTTTGGCCCAAGGGTGAGGATATGTTGAAACATGTCCAAATAGAGTATCTCCTTAGGGTAGATATATGATGTTGGGAGATTTAAGAACTTTTCACTGGATTGCAATGTCAGAAGCAGGGTATTGTGCTTTGGGTGGTTGGGGGTAGAGACACGTGCAGCATGAGATGGAAAACTTTTATAATTCCTTAACTTTGTTCCATACCTATTTTATTCTTTCTTTACACAAGTTACATCCGGGGGGAACCCAAAAAACAAAAGCATACACTTCTGAGCATGCACTGTGAACCCAACACTTTTCTAGGCAATGGGAATAAGATGAGTTAAGACCTGATCCACGGAGAACCAGAACATCAGGGGCTGAAAGGAACTGAAGGCAGCCTCCTGGTGTCACATCCAGAGCTCCTCTGCTCTGTCTTCCTCCCTCACAATTCTAGAGCACCATGTGCCAGGCATGACAATGATTGAGAGCTAAATAAAGGTATTTTAACCTCCTCTAGACCCTGCTTTGAGTTCATAATGAAATGAAATGCACCAGCCTCCCTCTGGTAGCCAGGGTCGCTCTCCCTGTGCTCTTTTGGCAGAAGCATCTCATTTGAAACAGCTTGGGCTCCCTGGGCTCTTTGTAAGGATTGGTGGGGATGAGTTTCGATGTTTTACGATTGTTGTGAAAAATCCTCTGCTCAAAGCCTAAGAGACAGCAAGGCCATGCATAGAGTGGGGGCCAAATCATCAGGCACTGGGCACGCTGGAACCTATAGCCAGATGACCCTGGATGGCAGTGGGGTCTGCTGAGTGATCAGGACTGAGCAGCAGACAAAATGATTAAATAGGGACTGCTGAAAATGAAAGAAGACACTGCAAAATAAAAAAGCACTGCCGTACTACACTCTAAACAAAATGGATTAAAGAATCAACTTAAATCCTTTTGCACTTGAGTGAAAATTCAACTAAGTCAGCTCAAAAGATTTCTGGATCAGCAGCTTACCTTCAAGGCGGTTAAATGTTAAGTTGTTCTTTCTTCCTAGAAATCATTCCTTTAACTTCATTAGACATAGGGTGACTTTTTTAAAAATTTGCTTAGAGACAGTCTTAGTTTATATCCGTGTGTCAGGTTTATCTTTTTCAGCATCGGTTCTGGAGTTTTTAAACAAAGTATTATTATTATTATTATTATTATTATTATTATTGGCACTATTATTATTATTTGCATTAAAGTTAGCCAGGATGGGCTCAGAAGACTTCCAGTGCGATGCTGTGATGTGACTCTCAGAGCGCCCATCAGAACTGAAAGACTATTCCCTAACTGCCAGGAGGGGCTTCTGGCAGAAAGCCCCATGAGGTCACACCCCCTTCCCAGGGTACCCACGCCCAGTGACTGGTTTATGTGAAAGTATAAATGTCCAGCCCCCTCACCCAACTTCAGAGTTCCCTATGGGGTTGGCCCACGTTGAGGCTGCCTCATAAGCCAGCTTCTCCTTCTGCCCAATCCTCCTGCCTTTTCCGAGCCTATGGTCCCAAGAGCACTCCCTAACAAACTCCTGCACCCCAGTCTCCATCTCAGCAGGCCACGGCCTCTGGCAATCACCATTTGGTGCTTTTACTTCCTACCATGGACTTGTCTAGTAGTATATGAGACACAGAGAGTGTGTTCTCACTCTGGTTCAATCCAAGGATGCTGAGATGACCTATCTCACTTTTCCCAATCTTATTCAGCCACAGCACGTGATGGACAAAGTGCTGCCCAGATGGATCTTCAAAGAAGGATGTGCTGCCTAGCTGTGGGCAGTGCAGTGAGCAAGACAGCCTCTAGCTGTCAGCTTCTTCAGGGTGTGCCTCAGCTGCAGAGAGTGGCCCCACCAAATGTCATGCCCCTTCCAGGACAGCCCATACTTGGTGACCAGGTGAGGTGTGCGTATAGAGATCCCGCCACTTGGGCCCTGTATGGGACACCTGTGACGGGTCACACTCATTGCAGAAGCCCCAGCCAGGTTGGCCAAGGCTTTGTCAAGCCTGCACTGAAGCTGGATAGCTCCCTCTGCCCAGTCTTGCTTTTCCCTCTTCCTTTCATGGGTGTTGTTCCCAAATAAACATCTTGAACCCCAAACTTCCTCTCAGAAGCTGCTTCTGGATAATTAAATCTGCAACACAACACCTCTCTTTTCAGGACAGCTTATGGGGTGTTCACTTAACAAAGAAAATGTATTAGGAAACTAGCAGCTAGGAACAGCTCCTTCCCACCCGGGAAATGGTGAAAGATTTGGTGTTGCTGCCTCCGCTGGCCCCTTAGAATACTAGCCAGTTGTGGGGAGACCGTTGTCTTAATTTCAGAGATGCCTGCTTTTAGCAGGCCACCATTCGTGTAGTCAGTGGAAAACAAGTCTAGGGGTATGTGAAATATTTATGGAAAATAAAGACTGAGTAGTCCTCTGTCCCACAGAAAATAGAGAGTAATATAACTGCTCTTGCTACAGTGGTATGCTGCATAAATCTACAACTATTCTGTATTTATTTGGTAACACTTTTAAAATTGGCAACAAATATTTTGACATTAATGGGCTCAAAAAATGAAAGGGACTGTTTAATCAACAAATACTCCATTCATGAGAAAGTTGATGACAAACCTATAAATTTCAAAATGTTTATCAACACTGACCACCTACCATGGGGACCATATAATACCACTGATTCCACAAAATTCAGAAGACACAAATATGCTGAAGCATCAATATCAGCTTCCAAAGATTGTGCCTGAAGGGAATGACCAAACACATACAGTTTTGGAAAGCATGCGGCAAAGCAAGACTTTGCATTTAGATCAAATAACTGTTCCTCTAAATTCATTTTATTCTAAATATTAATTAATTTGTAACATTAACTTTATTCCATTTTTCTTGTGCACATACAAAAAGTGTAGCTGTTAATGCACTGGCTCCAACGCAGAAAAACATTTCAAACAATTAAATGATACCACTTTTACATCAGTGTAATCAGACACTGCATATTGGAAAATGATTATTTTTCAATAATGATTCAATTTTTTAAATGTCATGGTACCAAAGTAAAGTATTTGGAATTTCATCCTGTTGAAAGTAAAACATTTGACATTCCTAGAGCGAGATGCCATTATAAACTCAGTTAAATGAATCAGTGCTACTGTAAATTCAGTGTTTAAAAAGTTCAAACTAAAGTTATCCTTGCATAACAATATAAATACAAATTTTGATGGAGCATAGTGCCATGGTAAAACCACGTTCTTTCTAAAGAAATTTATGGAGTAGAAATGTGCTTGGCATTGGGTGTGGTGCAACATAATTTATCTTTGCACTCAAGTTGTAAATAGTAGCAGTAGCTATAAAAATTTATAAATATTATAACATATACAATAGTTAGAATAACTGAACTACACATTTTTTGTGAAAAAACCTGATTTTGACTACAAAGCAGTATGTGCTTTTCTCCTTGCTGGCTGCCATAAGCAGGATTAGAGATATTTGAGCCTTTGAAGAAATAATTTGTAAGTGAATCTAAGTGCCCTATAATGGTATTGAACTCTTTATAAATGAGCCTTTTAAATTTGGGCCATATTTTTCCAAAATAGTTTTGGAAAATTTCTTATCCACATTTTCAATGAATGAAAGATAAAAAGCTCCAGTTTTCCAGACTTTCAGAAAATCGGGATTATTGGTAACAAGGTATTAAAAACAGAAAGACACTAAAATTTGTCCCCATAAAGAAAGGAACTGAACAAATTAAATGGTGACAGCTCGGTAGAGGAACCAAGATGGTGGAACAGAAGGACGTGCTCTTACTCCCTCTTGTGAGAACACCAGAATCACAAGTAGCTCCTGGACAATCATCGACAGGAAGACACTGGAACTCAGCAAAAAAATACCCCACATCCAAAGACAAAGGAGAAGCCACAATGAGACGGTAGGAGGGGCGCAATCACAGGAAAATCAAATCCCATAACTGCTGGGGGGGTGACTCACAGACTGGAGAACACTTATAACACAGAAGTCCACCCACTGGAGTGAAGGTTCTGAGCCCCATGTCAGGCTTCCCAACCTGGGGGTCCGGCAACAGGAGGAGGAATTCCTAGAGAATCAGACATTCAAGCCTAGTGGGATTTGATTGCAGGACTTCAACAGGACTGGGGAAAACAGAGACTCCACTCTTGGAGGGCACACACAAAGTAGTGTGAGCATCAGGACCAAGGGGGAAGGAGCAGTGACCCCATAGGAGACTGAACCAGACCTACCTGCTAGTGTTGGAGGGTCTCCTGCAGAGGCAGGGGGTGGCTGTGGCTCACCGTGGGGACTAGGACACTGGCAGCATAAGTTCTGGGAAGTACTCCTTGGCGTGAGCCCTCCCACAGTCTGTCATTAGCCCCACAAAAGAGCCCAGGTAGGCTCCAGTGCTGGGTTGCCTCAGGCCAAACAATCAACAGGGAGGGAAACCAGCCCCACTGATCAACAGTCAAGCAGATTAAAGTTTTACTGAGCTCTGCCCACTACCAGTCCCTCCCATCAGGAAACTTACACAAGCCTTTAGATAGCCTTATCCACCAGAGGGAAGACAACAGAAGCAAGAAGAACCCTTAGAGGAAAACACAGGAAGAACACTCTGACATAAATCACAGCAAGATCTTTTTTGATCCACCTCCTAGAGTAATGGAAATAAAAACAAAAATAAACAAATGGGACCTAATGAAACTTAAAAGCTTTTTCACAGCAAAGGAAACCATAAACAACAGGAAAAGACAACCCACAGATAGGGAGAAAATATTTGCAAACCAATCAACAGACAAAGGATTAATCTCCAATATACATAAACAGCTCATACAGCTCAATATTAAAAAAACAAACAACCCAATCCAAAAATGGGCAGAAAACCTAAATAGACATTTCTCCAAAGAAGACATACAGATGGGCAAGAAGCACATGAAAAGCTGCCCAATGTCACTAATTATTAGAGAAATGCAAATCAAAACTA
>NC_041226.1:24740029-24746620 GCF_002837175.3 Physeter macrocephalus | reverse complement strand
GTATGTGGAACCTAGAAAAATGGTACAGATGAACTAGTTTGCAGGGCAGAAGTTGAGACACAGATGTAGAGAACAAACATATGGACACCAAGCCGGGAAAGCCGCGGGGGGGTGGGGATGGGGGGGTGATGAATTGTGCGATTGGGATTGACATGTATACACTGATGTGTATAAAACTGATGACTAATAAGAACCTGCTGTATAAAAAAATAAATAAAATATAATTCAAAAAATAACAAATAAAAAACTAATACTAAACTTTCTTTGGGTTATTTGTATGGAAATATGTTAATATAAATGTTTCAGACATGACATGAAATTTCTAAAAATCTTATATGTTCTGGTATAATGTTATGTCATAATTCTAGTTATTAGTTTAAAATGTATATCTTAGAAATAACTAAATTTCCTTGTCAATTGCATTATTATGAACTTACATAAAATCTTTAACCATGGTCATTTAAAAATCTTTTGTCATTTACCGACAGTTCTGGGTGTACTCTGATGCTTCTGCAAAAATGTTCCTATAAAAGGGTTTCATCTTCAAGGAATTCATGGAAAAGACTCTGACAAGTACAGGTTTCTGGTAACTGACTATACTGCTGAACTGAATGAATAAGCATTTTCAGAACTCTAATGGAAAACTGATGAATTCATAAAAGTGCTAACAAAAGATCAAGATGAAAAAAAATTAATTACATGGGACTGAGTGAACTGATGAGGATGATTATAATTTTTGTGACTTTCTGTTTGAATGAAAAAAAATGTGATGTAAATTTATGTAAAAGAACTTAATGTAAAACAATGCCACTCTTCTCACATATTTTCCCTTGTTTTGGAAAATACAGATATTTTCTGTTAAAAACGTGATTTATGCTGACACATAATAGGTTGATTCTTGTTATTATAAATGAATTGATAAATATTTTTAAGCTTCCAAAAATTAAAAAAAATGGTGACAGCTCAAATGACGTGCATGATTTAATTGTGAAATTCTATAACTGTACTTTGGAATATCTCACACTGTAGAAAGAATTTTTCTTTTTTTTTTTTTTTTTTAAATACAGCTCCTATCTTTCCTGTACCAGACCAGGGGAAAATTGAGAACTAAATTTTGCAAAATATAAACTTGGCAAAATAGAGAAAACTCATTTAACAAGCTTTGCCTTGCAAAAATACCTTCTGAAGAAAGGTATTCTGAATGGAGGCAAAAACTACCCTTGAAAATACATTAGAATTGAGAATATCATCCGCTTAGAATTTGTTCTGATCCTATTAAGTAGACTAGAGAGTATATTCTCCAACATAATATGGTCTACAGTGGTCCATTGAGGGTTCGTTTCAAATTTCTTAGCCACAAAATGGAACTTCCAAGAAAATTTCGGGTAATTTTCTTTAAAAATTTACCACAGCAAGACCACATGGGGGAAAGAAAAACACATTCTTCAGAAAAATAAAGTAGCATGGTATTTGAGATGCATGTGTTTTAAGAAACTCATTAAAGGGGGTGGATAACTATTCTGCTTCCTCTTTAATATTTACTTTTCACTATGAAAAAAAAAAAAAGTAGTTTTAAAAGTTTACTTTGAGGTCGATCGATGGATGTGGTGACGTCCCGCTCACCGGGGCCGGGCCTAGGCCGCGCCAGACGATGGACGGACGTTCATGGTGAACTGCGCCGCCCTTCTCGTTCTGCCCGGAGGCCCTCGCCTCTCCTCCGCGCCGGTCGGTGGTGTCGGAAGGCAGGGGTGCGGTGTCCGGCCCGAGCCCCGGTCTCCCCACCCCAGCCTCAGAACCTGGGCGGGCCGGCGTCCGCTGCCACGCTCGCTTCGCCGCCTCAGCGCGTCTCGCGAGAAGCACTCGCCGAGGTGGGGTTTGGCTGGGGCCGCGGGGGCGGGGTGTGTCCCGCCTGGCCCTTGCTGGTGCGCCTGGAGCGGTCCAGGTTGGCGTTCAGGTAACGAAGACCGACTGGTGGCGTCGTCTCCTGTTCCCTGTGAGCCCCTCGGGTCCTCACTGCGGCGGTGCTTCCAGTGAGCAGCTCTCTTGGGGGGTGGAGACGGTAAGGGAGGCACGGCTGTCCCCCTCGTGGGGCTGGGTGCCGCCTCGTCGCGGTCGTCCTCACTGCGTGCCGGGGGGCGGGGCGGGGGGGAGACTGACTGTCAAAAGGTCTCCCTGCTTAGGTGAGTTAGGTGAGTCAACAAATGCGCACGTTGCTCAGAGCCCTGCACTGTAATCCATTCAGAACCGGAGATATCCGCGCACTTACAGCCTCTACTGGGCTAGCAGAGATCCTAAAATGCCACAGTCGCTTCCTTACAAGATTCCCATCGCTTCCATAATACCATGGAAGTGAGGTGCGGGAGGCAGGAGGACCAGGTAGTTCTTTCTGACAGTGGTCTCTTAAAAACATACCAAGGGACCAAGTCAAGTGGATGGCAGTAAATTGAAAGAAAGGGGACAACTGCTAGAGATATTGTGGAAGTCGAACTGATAAGCCTTGGCAGTAAGTTATGCATGGATGAGAGGGGAAAAAAGACGGCTGAGTCCTGCAAGAGTCCTCGGTGTTCTGTAGTCAGAGGTGTTCTGTAGGATGGCGATAAAGTAGGGAGGAAGAAGAGCGAACACTTTTAATATTGAAGAGCAAGGGTTGAGAGAGCCTCTTTCTATTTAATACTAATTTAGCATTTGCCATTCCCTTACCTTGTACACTTATTTACCGTTTAAGAGCCCTTAGCCCATACAGGTTGTCCAAAAACTATCCTGTGAAGTAGACATGGAGGTAAGAGAGTAGTCCAGGGTTTCAACATTAGTGGCTGACGGAGCTAGACTCTCACGTCTCCTGAGTGGTTCTCCGTTCTTTTTCCCAGATGCTGTGGCTCATGGCGTTGCTAATGATGTGTAGGCATTAAAGGACAGGCATCACCAGCATCCTTTTTGAATTACAAATCGGCAGAGCCAGCACTGGTTTGTGCTAGCAGCTGCCAGTGGCAGGGGCTGAACTGACTAGCTTAGTCTGGTAGCCTCGTCCTAAGAATCTTTCCAACCTTGGCTGCCACACCTGGGGTTGGTCAGTTAGCTACGAGAAATCCCAAAGCATCAAGAGAAGCTCTTTCAGAGTGTTTCTCCTCTCCTAATTCTGATCTTCCCACTTCTTTCACACTGAGCAACAACTGTATTAGTCCCCTAACATAGCTTTCCCCTCTCTCTCTCTTTTTCTCTCTCTTGCCCCCCTTCCCCCACTTCTCCTTCTCCCCCTCTCCCTCCTGTCCTCCCCTCCCACACACTTAACCACAACCACTGCCTTGCTGTGGTTTACTTGCCCTAAAGGTCCCTGCACCCAATCCTCCACCAACCACCATCATACTTATTTCTCTTAATCTCTGAAAATCTTAACTCCTCCATCAAACCTATTCACTTACCAAATATTCACTGAATCCCTGTTATGTGCTAGGCACCATTCAAGGCACTGGGAATAGAGCATTGAACAAGACAAAGCCCCTGAGCTCACCAGGTTTAAATCTGTAGTCTTTAAAACTCTTTATTGATCACATCAGGGCTCCCTGTCCTCTGAAATACCACAGATTTTGTCTTTGTGGTCACATCACCATCAACACATTCACCCAGGCTAGAAATATGTTCATGGGTGGGAGGTGAGCTCCATGTCCTCTTACTCTGCCATCTTGGTCTCTCTCCCCTTAACTAGAGACCCAGGCTAGAAATATGAAACTCATCTCTCACTTGTCACTCTCCATCTAGTGACTGAATAGTCACTAACAAAGTCCTGGTTTTTTATATCCTAAGAATTCCACATGCCTATTCTGTTCTCCCCATCTCTACTCAGTTCTCTAGCTTAGGACTCTCATCATGGGTCATTTGGACTGAAGCAGTCACCTCTAACTAGTTGCTCTGCCTCTGGTTTTGCCTCCCTGAAATCTGCCTTCCATGAGATCTTTCATGATTTATTTAAAACAAAAATCTAATCAGGTCCATTCTCTGCTCATAACCCTTCAAAAGCCCAAGCTACTTGATATGGTACACAAAGCCCTCCAACTTCCATCATGTCTTACACTTCTTGCCTCATTGCTTTACATAGTTCCTATCTCATTTTTTTCCTAAGTTCTCTGTGTGTGTCTGTCCCTAACTCAGAGTTTTTTCATGGCTGGTTTGGACATATTTGTAGTCTTCATGCCTAGCACAGTACCTGGCATATAGTAGCCCCTTAATAAATTTTTAACTGGACCGGGTTTCTACTGTAGTTTTGCATTTACATGTATGTCTTAAGTTTTCATGGGTGTTTCTTCTTCAACCTTACAGTGCATTTTTGGGGGTAGTCATTAGAACTATTTACAAATTTTCCTGTTCTCTTCTTCCTTCTGGGCCCCTGCATCGGCAGGCGGACTCTCCACCACTGCGCCACCAGGGAAGCCCTCCCACTCCCTTTAAAGTTGGGGATAGCCATGTGATTTGTTCTGGCCAATAAAATATGAACAATAATAGCATGCACCATTTCCTGGAAAAGCATTTAGTTACCCAATACAAGATACTGCTACTATCTCTTCCCCTTGCTGTAGGGGAAGCACACAGGGAAATGGAGGCTTCATCAGCTTGGGCCCTTGAGTGACAGAGGTGAGCAGAGCCTCTTGCTCACCTATACTTGAAGTGTAGCATAATCAAGAAACAAATACCACCAATCCATTGAGATATGGGGATTCACTACGGTCGCATAACCTTGTCTATCCTGACCACTCCATTCCCTCAGGACAGGAATGGTACCATTTATCTTTGTGTCTCCATGGTGCCATATTCAAAACAGACTAAAGGGACTTCCCTGGCAGTCCAGTGGTTAAGACTTTGCCTTCCAGTGCAGGGGTTGCAGATTCGATTCCTTGTCGGGGAGCTAAGATCCCACGTGCCTCGCGGCCAAAACACCAAAACATAAAACAGAAGCAGTATTATAACAAATTCAATGAAGACTTTAAAAATGGTCCACATCAAAAAAAAAAATCTTTAAGAAAAAGACTATAAATATTGTATTTAAATTTTGATTTCTGATTTTTCTTAATTCACAATGTCCAATTTCAAATATTTCTCTCTCATCTGTTTCTGCTGTCTCATTACTAAAGCACACTTTCTGCTCCATTTTGGCACAATTCTGGTTTCTAAAATATAAAAATAAAAATTTCTAACCAGTTCACAGTCCAGGGTTGATCGCTCACGTAACATTTTGTGGAGAATGAGATGTCTACCCTCTGATGACTGAGGGAACAATTCCTCCAGCTCAGCTGTAGCAGTGGTCTTTGGGGAAGTAAGGGAGGCTGGAGCATGGGTATGAAGCTCTGAGTGGTAGGGCAAAGGGGTTATAATAATCAGCTTACTCGGGGCAATGAGTGTTACAGCACAGGTCTCCCTGTATGCTCTGCCCCGGCAGATGGCACAATAACATGTAATAAGTGTAATAAAATTTTTCTGCCATTTGCCTTTATATGCTTTAAAAACCCTCAGTTTTTTCGGTTTTTGTTTTTTGTTTTTTGCAGTACACGGGCCTCTCACTGCTGTGGCCTCTTCCGTTGCAGAACACAGGCTCTGGACACGTAGGCTCAGCAGCCATGGCTCACGGGCCTAGCCGCTCCGCGGCATGTGGGATCTTCCTGGACCAGGGCATGAACCCGTATCCCCTGCATCAGCAGGTGGACTCTCAACCACTGCACCACCAGGGAAGCCCAAACCCTCAGTTTTGAGCATATGATTCTGTGAGAAAAAAAAAATCCTCTTTCTATGATCCTTTTTAAATGCCACTGTTAAACAATGGACTATTCAAAAAGAAAAGGAGTGCAACACAGAGCCTCTACCTGAAATTCCTAACGTGTACTAATTCTCTCTGTAATCCTTACCGTAACTTGAAAGGCATATTTTTTCTTCCTCATGTAAGTGTATTATTCATCACTCCAATCTTATTTCATGGACATTGGCCCAGAGCGACCTACTATGTACATTGGTTCATAGAATTAAAAACAAAAAGCCCACAGCCTTCTTACTATTTTCTTCTACCTATTAATAGTTCTAACACAATGTCTTTTACTTCCTCTGGCAGCCACAGCTCCAAACATGCCCTTTCATGGGAGAAGGTCCAGCTAATCACAGCCCATCTGTTTCATATTCTGAAAGTTAAAATTCAGTCTGCAGGCACTGTCTCTATGATTTATGTTTCCTAAAATCAATTACAAGTTTTTAGCTAGAGTTGTCAAAACTTTGAATTTTAACTTGAAGTTTTCATTTGTATGAATGCCAAGTGCTTCATTTTGGAGGGAAATACTTCTACGTTTACTATAACTATAATGTAATTTCCTAAAGATACTTTCTAAAAGACAAACAAATCTTCAAGTTAAAAATCAGCTTAGGGCTTCCCTGGTGGCGCAGTGGTTGAGAGTTCGCCTGCCGATGCAGGGGATACGGGTTCGTGCCCCGGTCTGGGAAGATCCCACATGCCGCGGGGCGGCTGGGCCCGTGAGCCATGGCCGCTGAGCCTGCGCGTCCGGAGCCTGGGCTCCGCAACGGGAGAGGCCACAACAGTGAGAGGCCCGCGTACCGCAA
>NC_041226.1:24715915-24737233 GCF_002837175.3 Physeter macrocephalus | reverse complement strand
GAGTTCGCCTGCCGATGCAGGGGATATGGGTTCGTGCCCCGGTCTGGGAAGATCCCACATGCCGCGGGGCGGCTGGGCCCGTGAGCCATGGCCGCTGAGCCTGCGCGTCCGGAGCCTGGGCTCCGCAACGGGAGAGGCCACAACAGTGAGAGGCCCGCGTACCGCAAAAAAAAAAAAAAATCAGCTTAGAGAATTTTTATAATGTTTAACAAAATCAATCTATGGAAGGAATCTAATTTTTTTCAACCTAAACAAAGTGTTTAGGGACCACAGGAGATATTTCTCCAGTGTAAAAATACATAAAACAAACCTGTGAGCTCAGGCCTATGCTATGAACGGAGTAAGATCTTCTGCCCCATATCACCCATAACTACACCCAGGAGAAGTCCTTCATTTTCTCATTGGGTGGGTTGCTGCCTTGCTGCACGTTTTAAAATCTATCAACATAACACCAAGAAGAAACCACAAAGGAAAAAGATTGATACATCCCCATACACAAATATTTAAAACCCAATACTAAATTAAATACTAAATTAAAAGATTTATAAAAATTAGAATATTTACAACGTAATATCTCAACAGAGAAATCTTTTACAAATCAACTATACACACACACACACACACACACGCATGCATGCACACACACAAAAGAAGATAAAAAATGACCAGTAGACCTAAGGAAAAAGAAAACAGGGATTAAGCTCTCCAAATGACATTTTTCACTCAACATATAAGGGAAGATTTTTCTTTTTTTACATCTTTATTGGAGTATAATAGCTTTACAATGGTGTGTTAGTTTCTGCTTTATAACAAAGTGAATCAGCTATACATAAACATATGTATATGTATCTCCTCCCTCTTGTGTCTCCCTCCCACCCTCCCTATCCAGCTATCTATTTTACATTTGGTAGTATATATAAGTCCATGCCACTCTCTCACTTCGTCCCAGCTTACCCTTCCCCCTCCCCATGTCCTCAAGTCCATTCTCTACGTCTGTAAGCGAAGATTTTTAAAAAATAGTAATAGAAAAAAAAAAAATAGTAATACGATGAGGGAGGGTATAGAGCATACTTCTGGTGGCAGTAAATACTGATGTCAACTTTTGGGAAAGTAATTTAACTACATATATTAAAACCCCTATAAATGTGGATTCCCTTAAAACCACCAGTTCTAATTCAAGGTATTTGTCCTCATCCAATCATTAGACAAGTATCTGTAAGGATTTTATTGCAGGGATTTTGATACACATATAGATAAAACTATCTGGAAGGATGCATACCAGATACTAAGGTGCGAAGATCAACAAATAAAACCTGAAAAAAAAAATCATCAATTTTTTTCCTTTTTGTTACTCATCTGTATGTCTAAAGTGTCTGTAACAAAAACTTACTACTTTTATAACAGTTTGTCTCATTTTTATTCTCTTTTTCAGAAAATGTACTTTAAAAGCATAGAAAAGGTGATTGGAACTTTGGGATTCCTATCCAGGGTTACCCAAAAGTCAAACTGTATTCCAGTCAAGAGCAGATTAAATATGAAAAGCAAAATGGTAGACTCCCTTACACAGCAACTCTTGCTTCTTTTCTGGTTACTTCTACCTACATAGAGAATTGTTCAAGGAAGATGTTTACCATCCCATATGTAGTCGAGATAATTTTGGCCATAAAGTCACATTTTTCCATACCTGCACAATTATTTTTTTTATGAGACCAGACACCTGAACAAAATCTTTGGGAATGCAGGATATGGCAGGCAGTAGAAGAGAAATTGACACCAACTTTCCTAAGAGTCCCCAAAGTAAGAAAGCATCTCTTTCCCCTACATTGACTCCTGGTTACACACTGGAAAATAGCAGCAAGTGAGGAATGCCAAGCGTAGACAGAAAAACCAGAACAGGACCGTGGACTGTGAGGTAGCCAGGCTGGCAGGTGTAGGACTGAAATGGCTGCATGCCACAGCAGTAAAATGCCTGTGACATTCACACACTTACGGTCAGTTTGGCGGTGTTTCCAACCCAGGCTGAGGGATTTCATTTTCCCCATATTAGGCAGTGACAAAGATTTCAGACGGACCAAACATTTTATATTACTGTCAACAGCACATATGTAGGTTCAGCTGGCAGAAGAGAGGGAAACCAAGAGTGTCTGCATTATTTACTCCAAAGAAACGAGCTGAGCACCATCTGCTGTCAGCCACCACCACCATCACCACCACCCAGTGCAGCTCTTTCTGTACCACACCCTCACCCCACTTCCGTGAGCTCCCTCAATCTCGGCCCAAGAACCTGAAATCCCAGTGTTTCCCTAAATATATGTTTAGAAAGTTACTTTCAACAGAGCAGTTGGTAACACAGATCTCTTAAATGCTGCAAAGTGTCGTCTACTCGTGTCTATCTGCAAAAATTATCTACTCTTCCAACCTTCCTTCTAAGACTGCAATGCTACAGTGCTTCGCCTACATAACGTGGGGGGATGGGGGGTGGCCAGACCATACAGTGTGGAAAACCAATATTCTCACACTAGTGTATATACTGGTTCAAGGTCATAAAAGTAGAACAGGAAAGCCTACTGAATTAGTAATAGGAAATAGATTGCATGAGCAAAGACAAGTTTCCAAAATACCTACAAACCACACGTGGTATCTGTGTCTAGCTGATTTTTTTCATGGCCTTTCAGGAAATGAACTGTCCCACTCTGAAAAACCAGAGGAATAGTATTAGTAAGTAAGTCAAGACCAAAGCCAAATCCAATAGTGATTATAGTACTACATTTCATCTCTATGGACTGTAAAGGAGAATATAAAAATGAGACCCCTCAAGAGCTTTTCATTAAAAAACAAACAAGCCATTTATACAGAAGCAGTTCAAATTTTATTTATAAATTTGTTTAAAAGCATATAAAAGATTTATTTTTTCTTTTGCTCACATTTGTGCCCTGAATTAAGAAAGTAGAGATTCAAATCTAAAGGTGCCAAAGCTTCCCCAAACCTGATCTGAGAATTAGATAAGAATTAGCTGTTTAGAGACAGGCATGCAGCACCCACAGCTCTCACTAACCTGAAAGCATCAAATGATTCCCTCCTTTTCTATCTTACTAACACGTCTATAATTATACTTCCAATAAGAGTTGAAACCAATTAGAAAAATAATGCAGCATTTCACTGGCAGTAGAGATTAAATATGAGTTCAGTAATCAGCTCCTACAAACATGCATAAATAATGACAGGGAAAAACCAGTCATCCCCAGCTGCTCAGCTGAGTGGGTGGGCAGTTGAAGTCAAGGTAAAAACAGTGAGGCTGAACAAAGCTGCAAGAAGGAAAAACATCTCGTGTGGTTTTTCAAGGTCAGTTGACAAAGGCTAGATGTAAGCAAATATTTCTTATATATCCTGGAAGAAAAAGAAAACAAAAATTAGTACCAGCAACAAAATTCAAAGCCTTTGTAAACCCAAAATGAAGGTCCTCAAAAAAACACTCTGACTACCTGACTATTTTTTTAATGATTTCAAGTCCCAGTGAAATGATTTAATTTTCAAGTTCCATTTTGAGTCACAAAACGGTCTCTGTCAACAATGTAATGGCTTATTGAATGACAGCTCATCAGCTGTGTTCTGAGAGATAGGCTAACACGGATCACAACTAATAGTGTTCACAAATATTGTCCCCCACCTCCATAGTTACAGCAAGGACAGGGCAAATATAGTATAGAGCAGAGCAATTTAAATGGAACTGTATGGAGTAGAGGTGCACTGTATTATACAGCAGAAAGGTGACTTCTAAGGCGATGTTGAGGCAAGGAGACAGACTTAAATGAGTCCCCTCCCCCCACTATGTGCAAACAGTCATGACATCTCCATCAAGCCTCCCAGACTGCTGGGCCAAGGTACACCTGGGATTCAGACTATTGGTGCTCTAACATTCTGGGAAACTAAAATTTCAGGTTGCCTCAGGGGTCATGGCAAATGCTTAACTGCCTTTGAAGACACTGGATTCAGTGTTGCCAGAGCATCTCAAAGGGTCTCACCTACTGGAATCAGAGAAAGGATCGTTTGAAGTGATTCTTCAAACATCCTACCCTAGATGCATCATGAAAAGTAATAAAGGACTCTAGAAGACCAAAAAAAAATTTTTAATATAAAAGCAATTTTAAATTATCAAAGAATATGGTACTATGGAGAACAGTATAGAGCATCCTTAAAAAACTAAAAATAGAATTACATATGATCCAGCAATCCCACTCCTGGGCATACATCTGGAAAAAACTAATTTGAAAAGATACATGCACCCCAGTGTTCACTGCAGTACTATTTACAGTAGCCAAGACATGGAAGCAACCTCAATGTCCATCGACAGAGGAATGGATAAAGAAGATGTGGTACATATATACAATGGAATACTACTCAGCCATAAAAAAGAATGAAATAATGCCATTTGCAGCAACATGGATGGACCTAGAGATTATCATGCTAAGTGAAGTAAGTCAGACAAAGACAAAATAGCCTATGATATCACTCATATATGGAATCTAATTTTTTAAAAATGATACAAATGAACTTACTTACAAGACAGAAGCCTACTTACAGATATCTAAAACAAATTTATGGTTACCAGAAGGAGAGGAAGGGATAAATCAGGAGCATGGGATTAACACACACTACTATATATAAGATAGATAACCAACAAGGACCTACTGTATAACACAGGGTACTCTACTCAATATTCTGTGATAATCTATATGAGAAAAGAATCTGAATAAGAATGAATACATGTATAGGTATAACTGAATCATTTTGCTGTACACCTGAAACTAACACAACGTTGTAAATCAACTATACTCCAATAAAATTTTTAAAACATAAAAATTATAAATAAATAAATAATCAAAGAACAAATATGTATTACATAACCTGAGAAGAATGTGATTTAAATTAGGAAAAGCTTTAAAAATAAAGATCGGTCTAATTTTTCTACCCAAAATATGCTGATCAAAGGCCTACTACTTAAGTGTCTATATGATGTTTCAAGAAACAAGTTTTTCTTTCTTTGGCTTTCATCATAGTTTTATCATATTTTCTGCCTTCCTCCTTTCTTTCTGTGTCTTTGGCTTTTTACTGATTCCAACATATCCTCCAAGCCCCATCTGTGAGCTCCTCACTCATTCCTTGTAGGAGCTTAACTGTTATCTACCAACTTCTAAACAAATGTCACATTCTAAATATATTCTGTATACTAACCTCTTGTCCACTTGTTATTTATAAAACATATCCACAATAAAAGTTTAGTTTATAACTTTTCTTATTTTTGTATGGTGTCCTTTGATGAACAGATGTTTTATTTTAATGTATATTTATCATTTCTTTTTAGTTTATACCTTGGGTCTTATGAAATCCTCCCTAGCTCAATTCTATAAATAGTCTATTTTCTTCTAGAATTTAAAAAGTCTTCCTTTCTATTTATAAGCTTTACTCTACCTGGAATTGATTTTTTTAATGATTTCCTGTGGGTACTCAGTTGTCCCAACAGCATTTGTTGAAGAGTCCATTTTCCCCTGATGATGGGCTCTGCCTTTTGTCATACAACAAAATTCTAGAAATAGTTGGGTCTGCCTGTGCCAATTCTATACCATATTAAATATTTTATTAAGTCCCATATGTACTTCTGTATTTTTAGGAGTGAATTGGCTATTCTTGGTTCTTTGCTCTGATTAGAATTTAACTAAATCAACAGATTATTTGAGAGCTCATTTGTATCCATTAACAAGGTAAAACACCATTTATTTATTTATTCCTTAATGTCTTTCTATAAAATTGTATATGTATTTTAAAGGTAATATACATCTTTGGTTTTACCTTTTTATTAGGTTTTTTTGTTGATTCTCCACATGTAGAGACAAAGTTAGTTTTTATATATTGTTCTTATATCTACCAACATGGCTAGGCCCTTGTTTATTCTAATAATTTTAATATAATTTCTTTTGGATTTTCTAGGTAGATAATTGTATCATCTGTGATTTATAAATTTTTTCCTTTTCAATGCTTATATCTGATTCAAAAGAAAAGCTTTTGATGTGTTTTTATTATAGAACTTTGATCTCTATTAGCTAAAGAAATTTCTTTTCTATTCCTAGTTTGCTAGAAGTTTTTACTGCAAATGAGTATTGAAACTTATCAAATGGTTTCTCTGTATCTATTGAGATGATCATATGGTGTTTCTCCTATAATTTATGAGGTAAATTATCTTGGAGATTTTTGGGGTTTTTTTTTGTTTATTTGTGATAAGCCAAGCTTGTATTTCTGGGATGAATATAATTTGATAAGGATATACTATGCTTTTTAAAGAAATTCATTATTGAATCTGTCAAAATTTTGTTGTGATTTTTTTAATCTACGTTTATGAGTGAGACTGGCCTATAATTTATTTTCTATATAGTCTTTGATTTTGATTCACAGTTACATTCACCTGCTTAATTCTTTGGAAGAATACTCCCTCCTTTTCATTTATCTGGAAAACATTCTAGACATTTGGAATAATCTGTTTCTTGAACATTTAGTAAAACTTTTCTGTAATATGTGTAGGCCTGGTTTTTATTTTATGGGAAGACAGTAACTAATCTAGATATGGTTTAAATCATTTTGAATTCCCACCGACAAAGTGTGAAAGAAACTGTTTCCCCAATCTTGCCAACAGAGTATGTTGTCAGTCTCTTGTGCTTTGCCAAATAATAGATGGAAAATGATATTTTGGTTTAATTCTTAATTTGTATTCTTTTTGTTATAAATTCATTGGGTGCTTTAATTTCAAAGATTATATTTTTTTATTCCTAGAAGTTCTGTTTTGCTCTCTTTGAAATCTTCCTGGTTGTCTTTATCTCTTGTTTTTGCTCATCGTTTCAAATCCAATATTTATTCCATCAAATGTTTTATACATAGTTATTTTAAATTCAGTATCTAATCCTTTTAGTGTATCAAATCATTTGGTTCTAAATCTCTGTCATTTTGGTGACCTCAGCCACAACCACATGTTTCCCTGTGCTTGTGGTAAGTTCCAGTCTCTGTGTTTTGCTTGGGATATATCAGTGAACAAAACAGTCAAAGGGCCCTGCTCTGATGGAAGATGGAACATAAATTACCACAGGGAGAGAATAAGAGTAATTAGTCAACAAAACATCTAAGAAAATGATGTTAGAAAATTAGGTTAGAAGTTGCAGAGTGCTATTGAATAAAGAAATGGAGACTGCAAAGAGAATGACAAGAGCCTGGGTTAAGGGCACAGGTAGCAGTATTAAATGAATGGCCAAGGAATTCTTGGAACTCAAGAAAGCACTTGAAAGAGAACAAATCATTTGGATCCTTTGGAGAAGAGTATAGAGGGAGCAGCCAGTTCTTAAGTTTTCAGAGAACAGCCAGAAAGCTGGCATGGCTGGGAGGAATGAGGAAGAAGGGCAGTAAGAGGAGAGTGCCAGAGGAGTAGAGTGGGGTCTAGATCATGGAACCCCTGTAAGGATTAGTAAGTAGAAATCCTTTGGCTTTTACTCTAAGGACTTTGTCATTTTTTTTTTTAATTTATGTGTTTATTTATTTATGGCTGTATTGGGTCTTCGTTTCTGTGTGAGGGCTTTCTCTAGTTGTGGCAAGCATGGGCCACTCTTCATTGCGGTGCACGGGCCTCTCACTATTGCAGCCTCTCTTGTTGCGGAGCACAGGCTCCAGATGCGCAGGCTCAGTAATTGTGGCTCACGGGCCCAGTTGCTCCGCGGCATGTGGGATCTTCCCAGACCAGGGCTCGAACCCGTGTCCCCTGCATTGGCAGGCAGATTCTCAACCACTGCGCCACCAGGGAAGCCCAGGACTTTGTCTTTTATTCCAAACATTTGGAGAGTTATCAGAGCCATTGGAGGGCTTTGAGCAGAGGAGTGACAGGGTCTGACTTATTTTTCAGTCTCATATTGAGAACAGACTCTAGGTGGGTAAGTGTGGAAGCAAGGAAACCATCAAAGAGACTACTTCAAGAATTGAGATGAGCAGTGACAGAGGTTGGGATCTATTTTGAAGGAAGAGTCAAGAAGATTCGCTGATGGGTCAGCTGTGAGGTTGTGAGAGATGGGTTGTACTGTTACGCAAACAGGAAAAAGTGCAGATAGAGCATTGGGGTAAAGAGGATCCAAGGTGAAGTTTTAGACATGTTAAGGTTGCAATGTCTATTAGACATGCAAGTAGGGATGTTGGGTAGACAAATGGATCTGCAAGTCTAGAGGAAGAGGTCTAGGCTGGAAATTGAAATTTGGGAGTACAGAGCATACTGGTATTTAATTTCATGAGAATGAATGAGGCTGTGAAGGTATTAAATGAATGTAAAGAAGATGGTCCAAGATGGATCCCTGAGGCACTCCAGTGCTCAGAGGACAGAAAGATACAGGGGATTCAGCAGAGAACAGAAAGGAGTGGCCACTGAAATAGGTGGAAACCCAGGAGAGTACAGTGTCTCAGAAGCCAAGTAAAGAAAGAGGTTCAAAGAGGAGGCAGTGATTCACCATGACAAACGATGCTCATCGGTCAAAAGATGAAAATTGAGAATTAACCACTTGATTTTGTAATGTAGACAATGTCAGTGACCGTGAGAAGAACATTGTGGTTAGACAGATATGGTCTAAATTCCGATTAGACTGGGTTTAAGAAAAAGGGAGGAAAGAAATTGGAGACAGGACAGATACCTCAAAGTTTTTCTCTAAAGGGGAACAAAGAAACAGGACAGTAGCAAGAGGGAAAGGGGCTTCAATATATAATGTATATTTATTTAAGTTTTCTGCTGATGGGAATTTTCTAGTCAAGATAACAGCTGACAGTTCAGGAGAGAGAGAAGAACATCGTTAGAACAAAGTCCCCCAGTAGGTGGAGGAGACAGAATCTGGTCTATAAGGAAAAACAGACATAGAGGAATAGATGTGTGTAGGTAAGTGAGGTGGAGATGGGAGACTGAGCAAGTTCTCACCTTTGTGTCACTGCTTCTTTCACGCAAGGGAAAAGCCAATATCCACTTTGGACTTGGATATGCCTGTCTTACTAAGGAATCTTCAATCATCCTCACTCACATCACATCACGAGAAAGCAATGTTCCTCTCTTTTTCTCTGTGAGGAACCTAAGTGAAGATTCACAGCTCACTTACCTAAGACCTACCAATAGTCAGTGGTGAGCCAGACTCCCATATCCTCATTCTCCTAACAGCAGCCCATGCAGTATTCATTTACTCTCTCCCATCATCTTCCCTTCAATCCCAGGTATTTTTCTATGTATATGTACCTTCTAAATTGGTGGTGGTGGGGGGGAATTATTAAGTAGAGGAGAAAATGTACTGCAATTCCAAGTCCTGTCCAAAATCTGAGTGTCAATCACATTTCACAACTTATAAATTCTGCAAACTTGGATAGTCTTAAATTCACAATGCCCTACATGACTCCTACTCATGTATTCTTATAAGTCAGTAATTTGTCCGTTTCACACAAGATGCAAAGATACTGTGTTTTCTTTTTTCTCTCTTGTACATTGTCCCTATCCTGAATGCCAGAGTGATACACATGAGCATACATTATAAATAGACACATCCACTGTGCATTCTCTACAAATTTGCCTATACTTAATTATCTTCAATATATATATACATTTTTGAAATCTATCCATAAATTTTAACCACTAGATGCATTCCAAGGAAACATGCATGTAAGATTTCTAACAGATTGTCTTCTCAAAAATGATCTTTTGTCCATCAAGTATTTGTTAAGGGGTGATCTCCTCTAGAGTTTCCAGGTCAGCAAACATTTGATTACTTTGTTCTATTTTACCAGTTTAAAGGTTTCTATCCATTCTTTTTTTTTTTTTTTTGAGTAGGTACATATACACTTGGGCTTCAATTAAATTGTAAAACCCACTGTAGTTAGTTTTGATTCTGTACACACTGCAAACCCCACAATCCCATACATTCCAAAGCTTTGGTGCTGTTTCAATAATACATTGCGCACACAAAACACATTACACACATATTACAACACAGTTGCAAGGTTTTCTTCACGGAAATCTGTAAGAACATTTCATTTTCAAAAAGTGCATTTTGCTGTAGGGATTTTTTAAAATCATTTTGTAGTGAAAAATTAAATGCTGGTTTCTTTGATGTGCTAGTTTCACTGAAAGAATATATTACAAGAGAATGCTTACTATTTTTATAACCATATTTCACTGAAAATCTTCCTGTAAAAAAATTGTTCATTTGTTTTTGTTTTAGGTCTGGGCAAAGGGTGATTTTTTAAAAAGCCTTGCAGTCCAGGCAATCACACAGCAAACAAAGGGCAGGTGTCATTTTTTATTGTGATTGGCATTGACTGGAGCTGAAATCAGGACCTTCTCCATCTCTCAGAAGCTATTGTGGAATTTACAGTAATCACCCTGGCTGACTGCCCATCACACAGCTGAATAGCATGCCAAAAAAAAAATAGTATCTGGGGAGAAGGCCACAACATATTTTTAAAACTCTCATTGTTTTTATTCTCCAACTTTGAAAGATTTTTTTTAGAAAAAAAAATAAATAAAACTCACCCAGCTGTTACCACTATTCATATTCCAATAGCCTCCAAAGTGCTGGAGGCCACCTGGTTGACTTTCACCTTGGAGTCGGTCCAGAAAAGCATTATTTACCCTATAAAACAATGAAAAATGTGTGTAAGTGGAAAGCTTGCTGCAGGGCTGAGAGATTTCTGAGAACCTAATGTGCTGTCTGAACAGACTGTGGGGACTGCTGCCCCCATTCAGCTCAGAAGAAATCTACAGACACTTCTTTTCACATTAACCATATGACACGCTGGGAACAGTCCTTTGGTGGAGCCGGTGCCCGTCTTGGCTCAGGCCAAAAGGGGCATAAATTCTTAACTTCAGAGTTTCACTTACCCACCTCTACCAGTTCTACAAGAGCCTTGGTCACCCAAGCAACCATACCCCTCAGGGCCATGCCAGGAGTGAACCCCAGAAGCTGAGGAAAGATGGAAGCTTCAGCAAGAACTAAAACATAAAGAGAAACCAAACATAGCTCTGTGGTGCTGTTTTTATGACAGATGTCCCTCCCATATATCCTGTACCCACTGCCAGTCTCACTAAGGTAAATCCCATTAGTGAAAAGTAGAAGGAAAATAGGAAGGGAGTGTGGGAAGAGGGAACTTTCAGAAGAAGGAAGCCCAAGCTTTCAAAAGAAGGGAGGGATACATTTTTCCCTGATGTTCGGTCATACTTGCAGCAACCAATTTCAGAAATTAAGTTTAACATATAGGAGGTAAAACAATAAAGAAAGGCAAGAAGTGATTATCATAAGGGTCAGGATAAGGTTACCTATAGGATGATGGTTATATTCTATTCCTGGAGCTGGTTACCTGGATGTCCATTTTATAATTAATCATTCTAAATATTCATTTCATGGACTTTCTGCGTGTTATATCTTACAATTTTTTTTTTTGCGGTACGCGGGCCTCTCACTGTTGTGGCCTCTCCCTTTGCGGAGCACAGGCTCCGGACGCGCAGGCTCAGCGGCCATGGCTCGCGGGCCCAGCCGCTCCGCGGCATGTGGGATCTTCCTGGACCGGGGCACGAACCCGTGTCCCCTGCATCGGCAGGCGGACTCGCAACCACTGCGCCACCAGGGAAGCCCTAATTTTTTAATTTAAAAAAGAAAAAGGCCACACCATGCTCTGAGTTGCCCATGTATGGCTGAGTAGAGTCAGGGACATGGTGGCTGGAGAAGTAGCATTGTAACAGGTACCCTATGATGTGAACGGATTATTGAGGAACAGTGTCATGAAGACCATAAGCTTCTCAGCAGAAACAGAATGCCTGGAGCACAGCAACCACTCAATCCATGCTTGTGGAAGGGAGGATAGGCAGGACCCAGTCAAGTTAGCCTCCTTTTTGGTCATGAAGTTTAGCGAATGTGGTCATGGTGGGTGGCTGTAAGTCAGCGACTGTGGGAGATTTGGGAACTTTGAGGATAATGACTGCTGAGTGGCAAAGTCAGAGGCTGGGGGTTTGCCTAGCGGTCTTGCTCAGTGTGCCCCCTAAAATGCCAACTGCATGTTGACCCAGGTTAGTCTCTGGCTTATGGGTTGCTGTTTTCTCCTCAACTCCAAGCCGCGTCTGGCAGTGGTCACATCTTAGTTATTAGAAGGCTTTTTTTTAATCTCTCACCATAAAATCTACCCAGGTGCCATATTCTGGTCAGCCTGGTTCACTGCAGAACTGAATGTTTAAGTCACCTTTTCTGGACCTCTCAGCATGCAGATCGAAGTAAGATACTTGAGCTGGAGACTTGAATATTAAGGAAGACAGAACTGACCTTGATCCCCCTAAAACTACACAACCAATGGTATTCTGGATGGTCCATATGCCTGGGGCTGTTTTTATCCAGTCTTTTTGTCAGTAACAAAGATGGGCTTTCCCTCAATATCCCCCATCCCAATCCACTAGATTCTTGTTGGCTCCACCCACTAAACATATCCTGAATCACCCATTTCTTTTGATGACCACCATTCTAGTACAAATCCCTGTCCTCTCTCATCTTGCTTCTGCTTCCACTTCTGCCCTCTGCAATCTGTTCTCCATACAACCACCTTACTAAATTATAAAAGGGATCATGCCTTCTGGAATTTTGTTTAAAACCCTCCCATGACTCCTATTAGTCTTAGAATAAAATCATTGGCTTACAGAATCTTCTATTTCCTGCCTACCTTTCTTACCTCATGTTGTATTATTCTCTTCCTCACCATCTATAATCAAATCACTTGGGACTCAAAAAGACCAAGCTCATTCCTGACTTAGGGCCTTTGCTTTTGTTCCTGTGCTTGATAAGAGGGGACATTCCATTGTATGTTTTGCCCCCCCCATCTCTAGGTGACCGGCTCTTGTTTTTGGATGTCACCTCTTCATTGAGGAACTATCGTCTCCAATCTGTCCCTTAACATCACTCTGTGACGTGGTCCTCCTGGTGTGTATCACTGTCTGAAATAATCTCGCCGTTAAATTGTTGACTTCTGTTTCTTTCCTCCAGATTGTAAATTCCATGCAGTCAGGTACCTTCTCTGCCTTGTTTACGCCTATTCCCAGTGCCTAGAACAAAGCCTTCACAGAGTGTGCCCTGATATGTAAGAGGTGAATGAATGAATTGTCCAGGTGCATGGTCCCCACCTCGGCCTGCTTCTGTGACTGCAGCTGCATTGTGAAGTTACCCATGGTAGTGAATGTAGTTCATTGTCCACTGCACTCAATTCACTCAAACACTTTGAAGATGGATGACTTGTGATGCACACAAGGTGATGTGATTCACTTTTAAGCATGTTACTAAGAGGACAGCAGAGTGGGTCAACTAGAGATCATGGGTGGTAAACAGATTACCTTTTTCAATTTCTATCAAGAATTTGTAATAGGGAGGAATCTTTTGTATTCTACTACAAGTTAATCACTAAAGGGATGTTGCCTATAAGCTTAAATTACACAGAATGGCCCATCTCTGGGAGCCCTGCCTCCCAGGTAATGAGCATTATGCTAAAATACCTTTGTTTAGCTCACAGGAAACATCCTGACCAGGCCCACCTGTGAATGACTGCAGGGAGGAAGAAATTAACACAGCCCCTCTGGAGGCTAACAAGAACCAAGAAATGTTTGACTTTACTCCCTCCCCTTTTAGTATAAAAAAAGCCTGAATTCTAACTCAGACAAGATGGTTCTCTGGGACACAAGTCCACCATCTTCTCAGTTTTGCGGTTTCCGAATAAAGTCGCTATTCCTTGCCCCAGCACCTCGTCTCTGATTTATTGGCCTGTCATGGGACGAGAAGTACGAGCTTGGACTCAGTAACAAATTCAAATAGGGGAAAAAAGTACCAGTTTATATTTTTGTTTACTAGTGTTAGAAAATACATACATTTCATTGCTGTCAAGCTAGTGCTCTGAATTTTCTTCTAAGGATTAACTTGGATAAAAACTATTGTTCAAGGATGGTTCGAGTTTCAATAAATCAGTTCAGTTCATTCCAATTTCCAGCTTGTGGCCCAGATCCTTTCAAGTCCTTCACCCCAGTGCTCTGTCTTTTCCCACTGGAGCTTCAACTTTCTTCTCTTACTCAAAAAGTTACACTGGGTCAGGTTCAGGTGCAATCAGATTCAATCATTATGGGATTCATTGTAAAGCTTATTAGGAATCTACAAGCTTTCTATTATAAAACTCAGGGCTGCACTTTCTGCTATGTGAACTTCCAAACAGTAGGAAACACATTGTCTTTTTGTCTCCAATAAAATTATGTCTCTGGAGAAAACCTAACTTATGTCCCGTATGCTCAAACTACATAGTTTGTATTGTTGCCCTCAGCAGGAATGGACACAGCTATTTTATTCATTAAGAGACAACTGAATGAGTATTTTCATATGATAACATAGAAAAGCTCATTATAAACTCCAAAGGACAATACAAACATAAGCTTTTATCAAAAACTGGTAGCATAAAATATGTTTAAAGACGTGATCAGTTGTTTCAAAACTGATTACTGAGTTTATTATCCAGAGAGATTTCCTATTGGATTAAATTTGGATCTACATTTAACTAGAATTAATAGAAAAAAAAGGAGGTGTAGGAAATAAATAGTGCCACCAATATTTACGTATTCAGCAATAAGGAAATAAAGAATAAAGGTCAGGGTTCCTGTAACAAAAAAGTAATCTTTTCCACCTCTAATCAAATAACGCATTTTTATTGGGTGCCCATTGAAGGTTAATTTCTTAGCAATGGGACCTATTAATGTGACATACCACTGTCTTTAAAATGCTTAAAGCTTTATAATCCAATTCTCAGAAATTCAGAGAAATAACTGGCTACTACTAACCAGTGTTATAGAAATACAATATCAGGTTTTTTAATAGGAAGGCTTTTAAAGAGAAAAAAAAAGTAAAAGACTAAACTAATTCATGACCTACTTTATTATAAAATAGGTAGCAGTAACGGTTCCCCTTTACCCAACAAAATAGTCTAACCAGTGTATCAGAGTTTTTATGTTTCCTTATAACCAGAGAAGAACACATAAATTCACATTTGATATTTTAAAACTGTTCTGACTGGGCTATGGAAGCAGAAAAATCCAGTCAAAATAATATGAGCACACATCCACAGTTGGCAGCTGCAGCAGAATTGGGAGCTTCCATTAACACTTTTTAAAGTCTCATTTACAAAATGAAACCACCACAATTTTCAAATACACTTTAGTGATAGTGGGAAGGTTAACCACATAAATGAAGCCAGTCAGTTTCAAAAGAATTTGCTCCTTTAAGTCATGAAAGCCTTTACATTAAATTCTTCTCCTGAGACAGTCACACTGCAGTAAACTCAAATAACCCAGCTGCTCCCTAGGAAAATCTAGAATAATGATATCTATGGTAGTTATTAGCACTGGTCCAACATCAACATGATATTCTGGGTACTCTTACTGCCTGACATTAGAAATAAGAGACGATTTCCACTATTAAAAATTACTTACTGGTTCTATTTTAAGATTTTTTTCCCTAATATGTTAGTCAACATAAACCAACTTTAATAGTAGTTCTTGTCTGAGCTTTTATATTCAAGTATGAGTATCTTACCATCTATACTAGTTCAATCATTCTAAAGTAGTCTACAAATGGTAAAGCATCATATCAAAGGATTAATATGCTTTGCTCCATGGGGGGAAAATTAAGTATGACCTAAATAAACATAGCTTGAGAGCTTTCTAGTGTCAATTTATGCCACCAGTTCAGAAAAATTGGATATTGTATGTGTATGTGTGTGTGTGTGTGTGCATAGCAGCTGGCATCCTCACACATACCACACCCCAATAATATAAAGATTAAAAGGTAATATATATTCCAAAACTGTATTCAATATTACTTTAATGTTTCCCCAAAACATTGAAAAAACTTTATAGGTAGTGTTTTAACCAAGGATGCTTATTTTATTGCCATTTATACCTCCTGTGTTCAGCCTGGTGGATTTTGGCTCTTTCTTCCTCCTGTTGCTCGTGTTTAAGTTCCAGTAATTCACTCTAGGAACAATGAAATTTTAAAATATGGTTTTCAATCAACATGGTTGTACAGAAGACACCCAAATCAATTAAATATTTGACCTTAGCTGGTACAATATTTCATTTTTGAAACTTTTACTTAAGTACCATTTCCATGTGAAATTATTTTCTTACATAACCAGGTAGCAAAAATAATTGTGCCTTAGTCAAATAATAACTCTGTGAGTGTAAAATTGTGAGATTAAAAAGCCAATGTGCATGTTCAAGATATTAGACCATTCGGTACAACATAACACAGAGGAAAACACCATGTGAGCCAAACTCACCTGTGACTTACAAAGAAAAACAAATTAGTTCCTTAACGAATGTTACACATACTATTTCTTGGTAATTTCTCTAGCTTCTTTTTCCCAACAAATTCATGGCTACTTACAAATATATATTGGACTTGATTCTGTAGAGCAATTCCAAAAACACTTTCCATTCTGGAGAATAATACTCACCTATCATTGACGGGTTACTTCATATACTAGCAGAATTTTGGACTCCCTGGAGAGGATAATTTGCTTCAAATAGGAGATCATATTACTAAAACTAAATCTCTAGCTTCTGACATTCTGATTATCTTCTTGGAAGAGGCAACAACTTCCACACTCAGTTACTGTGTTTACAGTATTAAACCAAAGAACTAGGTGCCAGAGAATCTCAGTACTCAACTGCGTACATCTTGAGGCAGACCAAGTTATAACCTCATGTCAAAGACAGAATAAGGCAGAGGGAATTTATCAGGCCCATGTCATAAGTTCGTGCCTAAGTCAAAGAGGTTTTCTGAGAGAGAAAGTATTGTCACCTCTTGATAAACACATACCAACACATGTATTTTTTAACCCCCAAGCTTCCATGATGAAAAGTATAAAATAAATTCAAAGTTCAGATTGACATTTTATTATTTTAACTATATTCAAAGGCCTTCCAACATTCTATAGTCTCCAGAATAAAGACTGGTTTCTTATACGGTGATAATCCAAATATGCTACTCATTAATCCCTAAAGCACATTATTTAATTCTAATTTCTACCTAGCACCAATAACAAGGGTAAAATTGGAGACTTTTCTAAATAACTGAATAATATTCATTCAGCCACTTCACAAGTGCTTATTAAATACCTAGATGGCAAGCCTTGTGCTAGAGACTCATTCTCTATAATGGCATAAAGTCTTTCATTTTAATTTTTGTCGCTATCTGAACATAGTTTAAAAGTCTACCAAGCAACAGTACTACTTATACTAGGCTTATATTAAAATAAAAGAAGCTCCAGTCCTCTCCCTCACCCACACAATCATGTTCAATTTTTGTGTGTGGTTTCATCTGTCATTTATCTCCTTCAAAGCATGAATATTCTTCTATTTCTTAATTTTTTAAAAAAAATACTATTTTTTTTTGGCTTCCATCCCAATTCCAACTTCCCTTCCTGGTACACCACCATCCTCATCCCTCATCCTTACAACTTTTTTTTTTTAACTTTCAGTGAGGTGGGGGAAGGGTCCTAGGGGTCTTACCATTCCTGAGTTAGATTTCCAAGTCATGCTTTTTTCAACCCTAGCCCTCAGAGATACCAGGTGCCTCCATTTCCACACTTGTATCGGGACTGCTTCAACTTCAGTGTTACCACTTCTTGAAAATGAGTTCTGGCTTTTCCTGCTCTACTTTCCAGCTTGAAATTGTTCTGATATCCTGGTTTTGGGGTTTTTTTTTTTTTTTGCTCCAGCCTCCTGGCCTGTTCTTTTGTTCTACATACTGGCTTATTGTGCCTTTTTAAAAAACATTTCGTGTATTGTGTTTTTAGTGGGATTCGGTGAAAGAGGGACTGGAGATAAGCAAATGAAATATTTTGAAAGTGCAGTGTTTAACCAGAAGACCTTAACATTTTCAAACAAAAATTACACCAGAATTCTGTTACTTGATCCTCACAACAATTCTCAAAGGTAGGCAGGTAAATAAAGTCTTATTTGATGAATGAATGGATGAGCATTATTATGCTTGTTTCATAGATGAGGAAACAAAGGATCAGAAACTCAGTTTAAGTATTTTATCAAATGCTAAGTGGCTCCTAAGTAGCAAAATAAAAACTAGAGCTTAGACTTCTTTTGTTATCTAATCTTCTGTAGAAATGCATCCAAAATAGGCAGTTAAGGATAACTTGTCAGTAGTTAATAAACAGCCATATCTAGAACTATAGGGCCCATTTACACTCAAAAGTTCTAGTACATCCTATCTAACCTAAGTTCAAACCTAAATCCCGGGAGGGCGGACGTTCCCAAGATGGCAGCCCGCAGGCCTCGGCCTTTGAGAGCACGGGCACCACCTGTGCTCCAAGCGAGGCACCTGTAGGCGGCCTGCCATCAGAAGCTGTGTCTGGGACATCCCCCATGTATGCACTCAAGCCTTTTAAAGATACTGGGAGATGTGAATAGGAGCTTTCTCAGTATATGAATAACTCATTTAAGGGGCCGTCAGGACCTCATGGAGTTTGAGCGTGGACCGTTACCTGGCAAAGCAGGGAGCCTCCCAAACAGTGACTGCAGACTGCGTGCTGAGTACCAGCAGGTAAAATACTTGTACACTGAAAACTACAAAACATGGATGAAAGAACTGAAGAAGGAACAAATAAAAGGAAAGATATCCTGTGTTCGTAGATTGGAAGAATTAATATTAAAATGTCCATACTACCCAAAACAACCTATAGATTCAATGCTATACCCACCAAAATTCCAATGGCATTTTTTACAGAAATAGAAAAAAAAATCCTAAATTCATCTGGAATCACAGAAGACCCAGGATAGTCAAAGTGATCTTGAGGAAGAAAAAGCTGGAAGCACCACACTTCTTAATTTCAAAATATTTTGCAAAACTACAGTAATTAAATTAGTAATGTACTGGCATAAAGACAGACATATAGACTAATGGAACAGAATACAGAGCCCAGAAATAAATTCATGCATATACTGTTACTAATCTTTCACAGGGGTGCCAAGAACACACAATGGGGAAATGTTGTCTCTTCAACAACTGGTGTTAGAAAAACTGGATATCCACATACAAAAGAATCAGACTGGACCCCTACCTTAAACCATACACAAAAATTATGCAAAATGGGTTAAAGACCTAAACATAAAACATGTAACTGTAAAACTCCTAGAAGAAAGCATAACAGAAAAGCTATTTGACATGGTCTTGGAAATGATTTCCTGGATGTGACACCAAAGCACAGGCAACAAAAGCTGATATAAACAAGTAGGATTACATCAAACTAAAAAGTTTCCATACAGCAAAGGAAACAATCAACAGAATGGAAAGCGAAGCTATAGAATGGGAGAAAATATTTGTAAACCATGTTTGATAAGGGGTTAATTTTCAAAATATATAAGGAACTTCTACAAATCAATAGCCAAAAATAAATAACCCAGTTTTTTAAATGGGCAAAGGACTTAAATTAATGATATTTATCCAATGAAGACATGCAAATGGCCAACAGGTATATGAAAAGATGCTCAATATCATTAATTATCAGGGAAATACAAATCAAAACTACAATATCACTTCACATCTGTTAGGATAGCAAATAAAGGGTAAGTATTGACAATGTTGTGGAGAAACAGGGACCCTCATTCATTGTTGGTTGGGGAATGACAAAGGGTATGGGGGTTCCTTTAAAAATCAAAAATAGAACTACCATATTATCCAGCAATCCCACTTCTGGGTATGTATCCAAAATAACTGAATTCAGGATATCAAAAAGGTATCTCCAGTTGCATGTTCTTTGTAGCACTATTCATAGTAGCCAAGATATAGAAAAAACCTGACTGTTCATCAGTAGATGAATTAATTTTTAAAATTTAGTATGTACCTAGGATGGAATATTTTTCAGGCTTTAAAAGAAGGAAACCGTGCAATATGCAACAATGTGGATGAACCTTGAGGACATCTGCTAAGAGAAATAGTGGTTGTCATGAGCTAGGGGGTGGGGGATATGGGGAGTTGTTATTCAGTGGGTATAAAGTGACAGTTATGCTATATTAATAAGATATAGAGATTTGCTGTACAACATTAATAAGTTATAGAGATCTGCTGTGTGGCTATAGTTAACAATATAGTATTGTGCACTTCAAAATTTAAGAGGATAGATCTCATGTTAAATGTTGTTATCACAAAAACAAAGGGACACAGGGAAACTCTGGGAGGTGGTGAATATGTCTTTTACCTTAATTGTGGTGATGGTATCATGGGAGTATGCATATGTATAAACTCTTCAAATTATACACATTTAATATGTGTAGTACTTTGTAACCAATTATACTTCAATAAAGCTGTTTTTAAAAAGAAAAGAAAAGAAAAAAACCTAAATCCCTCTTGTCAAAGGATGATAATTCTTCCCACATGTATTAACCCATTTCTGAAAGGAGCAACTTCTAATATCCAACCCATTCTAAGTTTGATCATATGAACCCTGAACAAACTAAACTCATCAGTTCTATATACGAGACAAACGATTTTGTTACCATTGCAACAAAAAGAATAAAATACCTAGGAATAAACCTACCTAAGGAGAAAAAAGACCTGTATGCAGAAAATTACAAGACACTGAAGAAAGAAATTAAAGATGATACAAATAGATGGAGAGATATACCATGTTCTTACTTCAGACTATACTACAAAGCTACAGTAATCAAGACAGTATGGTACTGGCACAAAAACAGAAATATAGATCAATGGAACAGGATAAAAAGCCCAGAGGTAAACCCACACACATATGGTCACCTTATCTTTGATAAAGGAGGCAAGAGTATACAATGGAGAAAAGAGAGCCTCTTCAGTAAGTGATGCTGGGAAAACTGGACAGCTACATGTTAAATAATGAAATTAGAACACTCCCTAACACCATACACAAAAATAAACTCAAAATGGATTAAAGACCTCAAGGTAAGGCCAGACACTATCAAACTCTTAGAGGAAAACATAGGTGGAACACTCTATGACATAAATCACAGCAAGATCCTTCTTGACCCACCTCCTAGAGAAATGGAAATAAAAACAAAAATAAACAAATTGGACCTAATAAAACTTCAAAGCTTTTGCACAGCAAAGGAAACCATAAACAAGATGAAAAGACAACCCTCAGAATGAGAGAAGATATTTGCAAATGAAACAATGGACAAAGGATTAATCTCCAAAATATACAAGCAGCTCA
>NC_041226.1:24704301-24714979 GCF_002837175.3 Physeter macrocephalus | reverse complement strand
GGATATATTTATATGTATAACTGATTCACTTTGTTATAAAGCAGAAACTAACACACCATTGTAAAGCAATTATACTCCAATAAAAATGTTTTTAAAAACCTATAAAACACATTTTATTTATGCATATTACTACATATTTCTTTAAAATAATTTTTAAGATATTTTTTTCAGCCTTGGCAAAAATGATCCTGAAATTTATCTGGAAAAAATCAATTTGCTATCTGAGCAATAAAAAAATCCTAAAAAAAAGAAAAGAAATGAGGGAGAACCAGCTTCCCCAAATATTAAAACATATCATGAAACTACAGTAATTAGAACAATTTGGTTGAGTCCAGGAAAAGACTTACTACATGGAAACACAGTTTACCATAAGTTGTTGTGCTAAACCCTTGCAGGAGAGATAGTTCGATGAATGATGATGGACTAGCCAACTACTGTGAGAAAATTAGGACAAGATCCTTTATTTTTATATCAAAATAAATTTTATAGAGCCCTAGGATTTGAATCTAGAAGATGGAACCATAGAAGTTTCCAAAGGAGGTATGGGTAAGTTTATTTATAAACTTGGAATGAGGAAGGTCCAGAAATCATAAAGGAAAAGGATTAATAAATTTGGCTGCATGAAAATTCAAAGCTTCAATTGGGGGAAAAAAAACTTTAAAAAATGTGTATAGGGCTTCCCTGGTGGCGCAGTGGTTGAGAGTCCGCCTGCCGATGCAGGAGACACGGGTTCGTGCCCCGGTCCGGGAAGATCCCACATGCCGCGGAGCGGCTGGGCCCGTGAGCCATGGCCGCTGAGCCTGCGCTTCCGGAGCCTGGGCTGGGCCCGTGAGCCATGGCCGCTGAGCCTGCGCGTCCAGAGCCTGTGCCCCGCAAAGGGAGAGGCCACAACAAGTGAGAGGCCCGCGTATCGCAAAAAAAATAATAATAAATAATAAATAAATAAATAAACTCAGGCCCACCGGAAAAAAAAAATAATGTGTATAACATACATAGGCTAATTCAATTATTCTTTTATTCAGTCATTCAACAATATCTGAGTGCTTATTATGAGGCAGGCTTGGATCTACATGATGGAAAAACGATAATGAACAAGATGAGATCCTTGCTCCTTAAGAGTTTATATTCTAGAATAAAGGAAGCCCATGAATAAGTGAGAAAAATATCCACCCATAATCCTATGCAGAGGATTAAACACACTGTTGTGAGGCTCAGTTCCTATTTTAGATGGAGTCTCAGGGAAGGCCTGAGGAGGTAGCTAAAGATCTTATATAAACCAACAAGGAAAACACAACCACCAAACAGAAAAAGGCCAAGGATAGGAGGAGGAGGTTGGCAGGTAAACTACAGACTGCCTGTAAATTAAAAGTAGTCATCATCTTCACACAAAGTCAAAGAAATATAAATCAAAACAATGAGATAAAATTTTTCTTCTATCACAGTGAGAGAAACTAGAAAAGTTTGATAGAGAATCAGGTACATCCCAGCACTTTGGTGGAGTGTCTAAGTTAATAAAAACTAGTTTTTGAAGAGCAATAAACATCAATATGTAAAATGTACACATCCTTTGCAGAAGTGTTCAAAGATATGTATAAAAGGAGAGGCATACTTGTATTATTGAAACAGTAAAAGTTCAGGAGAAAGTCTTAGTGCACATTAACATGGACCTGGAACAGTAAGGTAGACCATCCACACAACAGAATACTATGCAGCAGTTACAAAGAATTAGATAGACTGAGGGGGGTGCCTATGGTGAGATCTCTAAGACACATTAAATAATAAAAGTTAGGTTTAGAGCAATTTTGTGGGGGACTCTTCCATGTAAATAGAAAAGATACACATCCTTTTTAACTCATATGCTGGTGTACATCATATTTTAGACATTTTTATGGTAAACCACATACTAAAATGCTAACTATAACTATCACTGGAGATAAAAGCATAGTGAGTAGATAGGCAGAGGAAGGAAACTTTAATATCATAGTGCTTTTTTAAAATTTTTGAACCACATGAATATATTACTTCCTCAAACCATCAAGAAGGTTTATCTGTGCGGGAGACCATTTCTGTTTCTTTATGCTTTCCTTTATTTAAAAATCCCAATGGATATACAGTTTTTAATATGTAAAAATGTAAAAGAGCAAAATACTACATCATGAAGCCAAGGGGTGTCAGGGAAGAAAAAAAAGAGGACAGGAAGAGAATAGCACGCAGCATCCTGTTACAGAGGCAAGGACAGGGGAGAGGAGAAAACAGAGCAGGAGGGAAGGGTAAGGGAACTGATGAGGCATCACCATGCAAGACCACTGCTCCAGGTGGCAGAAGTGGGGGCTCTAGCTCCACTGCACTCAGGATTATTATTCTATAAGCAGTAAACCATATTTACTAGGGAGAGGCTGGTTTTCCTTTGGTGCCACAAAGGATTATTTCAACTAATTAATTTGTTCTGCTGAACTGACAGCCACTGCAGATGCATCTGCATGCTTTATAAGCATATTCCTGGTTCATTGATGCGGCTCTCACACATGAGTGCAATACCTCGTTGGATAGATAGAAAATAAGTCATTCCTGTTCCAAGGACTGAGCTTTGGACATTAAGAAAATCAAAACACTCTAAGCCAGAGGGACATGATGCACAGCATCTGAGACACTGTCAGATCTTATCTCACTCAACACAAATTTGTGAAGCACCAACCGTTTTCCAGACACCTGGATTCAGGCTGAAGGTACAGATGCAAGGAAGACCCAGCTCCAACCTGAAGAAATCACACTATAATGAGAGAGACAGACCCAGAAACAACTGTGATACAAAACAAAAAGAAATGCATTACTGAATACAAGTTCAAGCAACATGACACGGGAACACAAAGGAAGGGATGCAAATGAGAGACAAGGAATAAATGTTCCTGAATGTTTGACGTTTTAAATGCATCCATGAAGGCTCCCAGGGGAAAGAGTATGTGTCTTCTCACTGCTCTGCTCATCTCCCTGCATTCAGACAGAGCTCCATATAGAGAACGTACTTAAGTACTAGGAAAAACAAAATATCATCTTGGAGATGCCAAGAGCAGAACCTCCTGTAAACACCGGCCAAGTGGTGTTTGGTAAATGAGGACAACACTGCAAACGGTGCCACTTTCTGTGCCCACCCTGCCAGGATTGCTCTCACTGGAGGAAGGGCTGCCAGGGATCAGTGCTGGGGGCCCAAGCTAACAGCAAGAAGGAAAAGGGTCACCATCTCCTGCTAGAGGTTATAGAAATCACTTCTCTGTGTTGCAATTTACCAAAGGCTCAACTATACAACAAACAGGTGTGTTCAAGGCTGGATGCTTGAGAAAGCTGATGAGTTTAAAGGCATGTTCCAGAGCAAGGCTGTAGTAACTGGAGACTAGGATAGAGTCATTTTAAAATCATGTTTGAATTCCAGTGGGGTGTGTTCTGACATGGTTCAGCTTGACTGCTTTATGTAAACATTAAAGTGCCATCACACGGGCAGGACATACTTCTCCCAGGAGAGAGTGTTCTTTCAACTCAACAAGAGGAGAAGGATAGTAGAAGCAGGAGAGTTAATGCCATGAAGTTCAAGAACCCCTACTTTGAATGATTTTTAAAACAGGAGAAGAGTTTGGGGCCGGGGACAGCTTAGAGGGGTCTTGGTTCTGTGGCTCCCCACAGTAGTAACTTTGCCCAGAAGGACAAAGATGTCCTTGGCTATGAGAAAAAGTGGAAATGACCTCAAAATATTGAGAGGAGACCAACCAAATCCAAGGAAGTAAATACTCATGGGTAAAGCAGGAGAGTGAAAAAATAGCATTAATGTGTACTCCTTTCTTACTAGTTATTGTTAATTCTATCATTTTAATATAAAGAAACTTTCAGCTTTCTGAAAAGTCTACTATTGTAGACTTTCAGCTACAATAGTCATTGAATCACACAGCTCTCTATCTCACACCCATAAATACTTCCTATTAAATTTCTTCTAACTTAAAAAAATTTTTAAGAAATTAAATTTCTTTCTAACTTAAAAAAAATTTTCTCATAAAATTTACTTATACATTGTCAAAAATGTAGAAAGTACAAAAACTATGAAGGAAAACATAATAATCACTCATAAAAACCCTCCACCCAGAGATAAGCTCCTTTAGCATGTCAGTATATTTCCTTCATTTCTTGATTTACATACACACAGAAATTATAACTGCTTATCACCACCTTGAGTCACATTTACAGGCTTCCACATGCCAGGCATTAGGATAAACTCTCCACGTGCTCTCTCTCACGTAATCTTCCAAACAATGTCATGAGGTAAATAACATCACTATGATCCATAACAGATGAGGTTTAGAGAGACAAAGTAATCCACACACAAAGTACCATAAGAAGAAGAGGTAGGCTTCTAAACTCACACAGACTCTATTTTATAATCTTGCCTTTTTTCAGTTTCACGTAGGTGAGCATATTCCTACGTCATTAAAACACAGTAGTAATTGATGCACTGTATTCCAAACTTCAAAATCTTCAAATCCTCTACTGCTGAACAAATTGTTTCAAATTTTCCATTAAGATGATTTTAAAAATAAACACTCTTACATAAACACTTGTGTGCATCTCTGATTATTTCCTCAGAATAGATGTATACCTTTTAGATCTAATACTTTTATATTTAGGAAACTCTTTAGAATTTGGTATCGTCAGATAGCCCTTCAGTTCCCCTTTTACCAGCAGCAGTACAAGGGAGTCTGTAATGTTTTTTAATAGCTAATAGTGTAAGCCCTCCTTGCCCCAGCAAACACACAAATTATTATCCATATTTTTATAAAACTTCTTGTTTAATCTTGTGCTTATTCTCCCAGTTCAAGTGTAGATATAGTTTTTCAAACTACATCAAATTCCATTGAGATATTTATTGGAATTCCATTTAACTCACTAATTAATTTGGATAGAACTGTAGATATTATAGTATTGATTTTACCACTCAGGGGCATCAGCCATCTCTACTTTATTCAAATTGACTTTAATGGATCACAGGAAAGTTCTCAGGTTTTCTGGGGAGGTTTTTAGGTTTGGGGGGTTTTGGTGGGTTTTTTTTTTTTTTTAGGGATTGAGCAATTTTTTACATGGTTGCTTTTTAAATCTTTTTTTATTTTATTTATTTATTTTACTTTTGGCTGCATTGGGTCTTCGTTGCTGTGCACAGGCTTTCTCTAGTTGCAGCGAGCGGGGTCTACGCTTCGTTGCGGTGCATGGGCTTCTCATTGCAGTGGCTTCCCTTGTTGCGGAGCACGGGCTCTAATCACGCAGCCTTCAGCAGATGTGGCGCGCAGGCTCAGTAGTTGTGGCGTGCGGGCTCTAGAGCACAGGCTCAGTAGTTGTGGCACATGGGCTTAGTTGCTCCATGGCATGTGGGATCTTCCCGAACCAGGGCTCGAACCCGTGTCCCCTGCATTGGCAGGTGGATTCTTAACCTCTGTACCACCAGGGAAGTCCCCATAGTTGCTTTTTGATGAGATCTTTTTATCCCCTATTTTATAATTAATTTTTTGCTAATATTTGAGGAAGTTGTTGATTCTTATATAAATGTTTTATAACCTAGTCTAACTCCATTTGTTCTAAGCATTTTTCAGTTGATTCTCTTGGGTTATACAGGCAGATTGCTGTCATCTATAAATTACTTATTTCCAATAATTAGACAAACTCCTTTTTTAATTTTTGTCTTATCAAGTTGACTAAAACAAGTCCCAAACCTTGTTCCATGCAAAACTGAAGGTTTTTTCCCCTTCACTAAAAAGAGTTTTTCATCAAATAACATTGAGAAGCACTAGGTTAGAATTTGCAGAACAACACTGGTTAGTGGTAGGGGTTGCAAATACCCTTATGTTGTTCACTGTTCTAATATTTTACCACTGACATTAATGTTGGCTATTGCTTTGGAAGACTATATGTATATTAAAAGAAAACATTTTATTTCTAGCTCACTGTTTTTTTTAATTAATAGATTTTAACTTACCAATGCCCATTTTTTACAACTACAGAGGTAGTCAAATTCTTTTTCTCTCACGACCTATCATATTTGCAATGATATGATATAAAAAGTTATAATATATATCTAGTCATCTTTGCATTCCGAGAAAAAACCTTAACTATGTCTTCGTAAATTATTTAAGAGAAAAAAAAATCCCATTAGTTAGAATTTTCTTTCAGATGTTAATCTCTATAAATCTGTGTGTGTGTGTGTGTGTGTGTGTGTGCGCGTATGCGTGTGCGTGTGTGTGTCTTCTCCCTTTACCAGGTTGTGACATCATGGGGATGATAGTTAAATAATTTTTTTTTTTTTTTTTTTTTTTTTTTTGTGGTATGCGGGCCTCCCCCCGTTGCGGCCTCTCCCGTTGCGGAGCACAGGCTCCGGACGCGCAGGCTCAGCGGCCATGGCCCACCGGCCCAGCCGCTCCGCGGCATGTGGGATCCTCGCAGACCGGGGCGCGAACCCGGTTCCCCTGCATCGGCAGGCGGACGCGCAACCACTGCGCCACCAGGGAAGCCCAGTTAAATAATATTAAGTCTAAATTATTTCATCTTTTTCCTTTCTCTGAAACAATTCGTAGAACATAGAAAAAAATCTGCTCCTTGAAAATTCTAATGAACTTGCCTGGAAAATTATCCAAGTTTAGCTTGTTAGGGAGAAGTAATTCTCAGAAAATTTTAGAAATCACTCACATTTTCATTTGTCTTTATTTTAATTCTTTGAATCATTTTAGAGTTTTACATTTTCTCATAAAACCATTCACTTAATCCACATATTCAATTCTTTAGCATAGTATTATCTATAGTAATATAAACTTAATCTTTTCTAAAATTGTGGTTCTAGCCCCTCATTTCTACTGTTGTGTAGAAACAGTAGAAATGCAGTTGTGCATTTTTACTAATCTTTTCTTCATTAGACTTACCGGAGATCTGTTCATTTTGTTGACCTTATCAAACAACAAGCTGTTGGATTTTTATAAAAGCTGTTTCTTGAAGTTTTGTTATTAATTTCTGTTCTTAATTACTTCCTTCAGTATAGTTTATTGTTCTTGTTCTAAATTCTTAGGCTGGATACTTAATTCATTTCTGATTGGATTTAAAGTTATGATTTTTCTTTCTCTGAGTAGAGCATCTCAGGGTACAGCTTTGAATGCATTCCCCATAAAGTGCTCTCACCATGATTTCTAGTGTATTCTATGAAAATTTTCTCTGTCATTGAATAATTTAAGTATGTTCTCATTTTTTGGTTTGTTTTTACTTTCCAAATGACTATATAAAATCAATAACCATGCAAAATCAGTAAGTGCACTCAGCCTATCAGAAAAAAAATTTGAATTCCTAGAAGGTAGAAAGGAGACAAAATAAATTATGTGGAGAAACAAGCATGCAGGATAAACCAGGGCTGAGTTAGCTGTGTTTCTGAAGGAGCTCTGGGAGGCAGTCATGAAGATGACCAGTTGGAGAACTACACTGAGATGAGCTTGGCAGTGGGCTCTTCCCCTCCCATGCTTGTGTACATAGCAGCAAGCACTGACACGGCCCCTTGGGTAACAGTGAATGGAGGAAGGGTGTCTGAGCTCAGAGAAACAGGACAATGTCCCAGTACCTGCTGACTTTAGGAGAACAAGAGGCTGCCACATGCAGAAGACAGGCTCCTGTATATCTCACTTGGCCGTGTGCCCAAAGAAACATGAGGAGATAACCAAGAATCACCAAACATTCAAGAAAGAAAACTACACGAGATAAAACTTAAAATGGAAAGGAAAAAAAGTACTGCTAAAATAGTAAGTAGAAAATTTTAATGGTTGTATAATTACCATCAATGAAGAGATGAGAAAGACTACTGCACTTATAAAACAGAACATGGCTATGAAAAAGTTAAGTCAGCAACCTTGGTAAATAAACAAATTTGATGCATGTGCCAAATAAGCAGAATGGACACTTATGAAGTAACGTAGTGAGCAGGATGATCTAGCTCAAGGTTTCTTCCAGAATGCAATGGAAAAGGCCAAAGAGACAGGAAGTATAAGAAAAACGATTAAGAGAGATAGAGAACAGATCTAGAATTTCCAAAAGCCACTTGATACATAACCCAGAAATGGAGAGAAGAGACAATACAGGGGAAGAAATGTGAAAGGAAAATAGAAATTTCCCTGAACTGGAGTGAGACTTATATTTTGAGCTTAAATAGGCCAACCAAAGGTAATACAAAATTTAAAACAAAAACACTGTGAAATTTCTTATGATGGGGAGGAAAGGAAAGGAGAGAAAAGAGGAAAAATAAATAAATGGAACAGAAAATTCAGAGCCAAGAAAATAAAAAACAGAAAGCATGAAAGAAAATGTAGTTAAAAAGTAAATTATGTAGGAGGGACAGAGTCAAGATGGCGTACTAGGAGGACACAGTATTTGCATCTCCTCACAACTAGGGCACCTACCAGGCACCAGTGGGGGACCACGGACATCTAAGGGGACGGGAGGAACCCCCAGCAACCGGGTAGGATGTGGGGCATGGGGGGAGTGAAGGGGGAGAAGAAGTGGAGGTGGGATGGGACTGGTGCCCCTGAGGGGCGGCTGGGGGAGGGAAAGGCATCCCACGCCCAAAGGGGTAAATTGGGGAACCATTGGGAGAGCAGAGGATCAACAGGGAGCATGGCCAGGTTTCCACTGCCCATTTGGGCCCTCAGGAATCTGCTGAGATCCTGGGCCTGATCCTCTGCCCAGCTATGCCTCCTCCAGCTGCATGGATCCTGAGGGAGTGGGAGGGAAGGAAGGGGGAGCAAAAGTAAAGGCCAGACCTCCAGGACCAACACCCCTAAGGGGTGGCTGAGGGAGGGGAGGAGTTCCTGCACCCAGCGGGACCCACCCACGGTTAGGCGTCCAGCGGTGACGGGGGAGACCCTGAGGGACATGGTAGGAGAGGGGCGCAACAGAACGGAAGGGAATGGGGGCAGTGCTTTCCCTGTCCATTAGTCACCAGGAAGCCTGTTGGGCTCCCAGGCCTAATCCTCTGCCCTCAGAGCCTCCCTCCTGCCGCGCAGAGCCCAAGCCCCACCCCTACACCCCCACCCAGGGACCCACCTCTACAATTGGAGACCCCCTCTGAGACCCCCTCCAATGTGCTGGGGATAAACCCCACCCACACAACCTCACTCAGCACCCTACCTCCAAACTCCAGAACTCCACATTCCAGAGGCCCTCCTTTCGACATCTGGCCTTTCCCCTTATGTGCAGGTCCTAAGCAGAGGCCCTGCCCCATGCTTCAACGTCACCCCGACTAGGCCCTGCCCCCCGCTAAAACATCACCCCCACCCGCCTAGGTCCCACCCCACCCTAAACCCCACCCCACCCTAAGTTCCACCCCCACCAAACTCCACCCCCATAGCCAAGGCTTCTTTTTTTTTTTTTTCCTCTTTTAGATTAGGGTTCTGTTTTACCTTGTTGATTCATTGTTGTTGATTCTTTTATATTTTTATTTTTCCTAATAAATCTTTTACTTTTCTAATTTTATTTAATTCTTTATACTTTGTTATTGTACTCTCCTTTTGGTGTGTTTTTCCTCCCCCATTTTGTTTTGGTTTTTTTTCTGTTGTGGTTTTATTTTACCTTGTTGCAGTTGTTTCAATTATAGCTTTATTTTTCCTAATATATTTTTTATCTTTCTAATTTTATTTTGTATTTTAATTCCTTGATATTGTACTGGTCCTTTTTTCTTTCTTCCTTTTTTTTTTTTTTACCACGCCATGAAGCTTGCAGGATCTTGGTTCCCAGGCCGGAGGTCGGGCCCAAGATCCTGTGGTGGGAGCTCCAAGTCCAAATTGCTGGACTAACAGAGAACCTCAGAAACCAGGGAATATCAATCGGAGTGAGGCCTCCCAGAGGTCCTCATCTCAGCACCAAGACCCAACTCTATCCAACTGCCTGCAGACGCCAGTGCTGGATATCTCAGGCCAAACAACCAGAAAGACAGGAATACAGCATCACCCATCAAAAGAAAAGAAAAATGAAATGACAAAAAGATACATTACATAAAAAGAAGCAAGGTAAAAACCTAAAGACCAAATAAATGAAGATGACTAGGCAATCTACCTGAAAAAGAATTCAGAGTATTGATAGTAAAGATGATCCAAATCTCGGAAACATATTGGAGAAAATACAAGAAACATTTAATGAGAATCTAGAACTAAAGAGCAAACAAACAGTGTTGAACAACACAATAACTGAAATTAAAAATACTCTAGAAGGAATCAATAACAGAATAACTGAGGCAGAAGAATGGATAAGTGACCTGGAAGATAAAAGGGTGGAAATAAATTCCAGGGAGCAGAATTAAAAAAAAAAAAAAAAAAAGAAAGAAAAGAATTGAGGACAGTCTCAGAGACCTCTGGGACAACATTAAACACACCAACATTCGAATTGTAGGGGTTCCAGAAGAAGAAGACAAAAAAAAAAGGGTCTGAGAATATATTTGAAGAGTTATAGTCTAAAACTTCCCTAACATGGAAAAGTAAATAGTCAAGTCCAGGAAGTGCAGAGAGTCCCATAAGGATAAACCCAAAGAGACACACACCGAGACACATATTAATCAAACTATCAAAAATTAAATAAAAAGAAAAAATGTTAAAAGCAGCAAGGGAAAAGCAACAAATAACATACA
>NC_041226.1:24695295-24698371 GCF_002837175.3 Physeter macrocephalus | reverse complement strand
GGCTTCTTTTTTTTTTTTTCCTCTTTTAGATTAGGGTTCTGTTTTACCTTGTTGATTCATTGTTGTTGATTCTTTTATATTTTTATTTTTCCTAATAAATCTTTTACTTTTCTAATTTTATTTAATTCTTTATACTTTGTTATTGTACTCTCCTTTTGGTGTGTTTTTCCTCCCCCATTTTGTTTTGGTTTTTTTTCTGTTGTGGTTTTATTTTACCTTGTTGCAGTTGTTTCAATTATAGCTTTATTTTTCCTAATATATTTTTTATCTTTCTAATTTTATTTTGTATTTTAATTCCTTGATATTGTACTGGTCCTTTTTTCTTTCTTCCTTTTTTTTTTTTTTACCACGCCATGAAGCTTGCAGGATCTTGGTTCCCAGGCCGGAGGTCGGGCCCAAGATCCTGTGGTGGGAGCTCCAAGTCCAAATTGCTGGACTAACAGAGAACCTCAGAAACCAGGGAATATCAATCGGAGTGAGGCCTCCCAGAGGTCCTCATCTCAGCACCAAGACCCAACTCTATCCAACTGCCTGCAGACGCCAGTGCTGGATATCTCAGGCCAAACAACCAGAAAGACAGGAATACAGCATCACCCATCAAAAGAAAAGAAAAATGAAATGACAAAAAGATACATTACATAAAAAGAAGCAAGGTAAAAACCTAAAGACCAAATAAATGAAGATGACTAGGCAATCTACCTGAAAAAGAATTCAGAGTATTGATAGTAAAGATGATCCAAATCTCGGAAACATATTGGAGAAAATACAAGAAACATTTAATGAGAATCTAGAACTAAAGAGCAAACAAACAGTGTTGAACAACACAATAACTGAAATTAAAAATACTCTAGAAGGAATCAATAACAGAATAACTGAGGCAGAAGAATGGATAAGTGACCTGGAAGATAAAAGGGTGGAAATAAATTCCAGGGAGCAGAATTAAAAAAAAAAAAAAAAAAAGAAAGAAAAGAATTGAGGACAGTCTCAGAGACCTCTGGGACAACATTAAACACACCAACATTCGAATTGTAGGGGTTCCAGAAGAAGAAGACAAAAAAAAAAGGGTCTGAGAATATATTTGAAGAGTTATAGTCTAAAACTTCCCTAACATGGAAAAGTAAATAGTCAAGTCCAGGAAGTGCAGAGAGTCCCATAAGGATAAACCCAAAGAGACACACACCGAGACACATATTAATCAAACTATCAAAAATTAAATAAAAAGAAAAAATGTTAAAAGCAGCAAGGGAAAAGCAACAAATAACATACATGGGAATCCCCATAAGGTTAACAGCTGATCTTTCAGCAGAAACTCTGCAAGCCAGAAGGGACTAGCAGGACATATTTAAAGTGATGAAAGGGAAGAACCAACAACAAAGATTACCCTACCCAGCAAGGATCTCTTTCAGATTCGACGGAGATATTAAAACCTTTACAGACAAGCAAAAGCTAAGAGAATTCAGCACCACCAAACCAGCTTTAAAACAAATGCTTTACAATAAATGCTAAAGGGACTTCTCGAGGCAGGAAACACAAGAGAAGGAAAAGACCTACAAAAACAAACCCAAAACAATTAAGAAAATGGTAATAGGAACATACATATGCATAATTACCTTAAATGTAAATGGATTAAAAGCTCCAACCAAAAGACATAGACTGGCTGAATGGATACATAAACAAGACCCATACATATGCTGTCTACACACTTCAGACCTAGGGACCCATACAGACTGAAAGTGAGTGGATGGAAACAGATATTCCATGCAAATGGAAATCAAAAGAAAGCTGGAGTAGCAATTCTCATATCGGACAAAATACACATTCAAAATAAAGACTACTACAAGAGACAAACAGGGACACTACATAATGATCAAGGGATCAATCCAAGAAGACAGAACAAATGTAAATATTTATGCACCCAACACAGGACCACCTCAATACATAAGGCAGATGCTAACAGCCATAGAAGGGGAAATCGATAGTAACACAATCATAGTAGGGGACTTTAACACCCAACTTTCACCAATGGACAGATCATCCAAAATGAAAATAAATAAGGAAACACAAGCTTTAAATGACACATTAAACAAGATGCACTTAATTGATATTTATAGGACATTCCATCCAAAAACAACAGAATACACTTTCTTCTCAAGTGCTCATGGAACATTCTCCAGGATAGACCATATCTTGGGTCACAAATCAAGCCTTGTTAAATTTAAGAAAATTGAAATTGTATCAAGTATCAGAAATAAATGAAAAAGAAATGAAGGAAATGATAGCAAAGATCAATAAAACTAAAAGCTGGTTCTTTGAGAAGATAAACAAAATTGATAAACCATTAGCCAGACTCATCAAGAAAAAAAGGGAGAAGGCTCAAATCAATAGAATTGGAAATGAAAAAGGAGAAGTAACAACTGACACTCCAGAAATACAAAGCATCATGTGAGATTACTACAAGCAACTATATGCCAATAAAGTAGACAACCTGGAAGGAATGGGCAAATTCTTAGAAAAGCACAGCCTTCCAAGACAGAGCCCTGAAGAAATATAAAGTATAAAGAGACCAATCACAAGCACTGAAATTGAGACTGTGATTAAAAATCTTCCAACAAACAAAAACCCAGGACCAGATGGCTTCACAGGCAAATTCTATCAAACATTTAGAGTACAGCTAACACCTATCCTTCTCAAACTCTTCCAAAATGTAGCAGAGGGAGGAACACTGCCAAACTCATTCTACGAGGCCAGCATCACCCTGATACAAAAACAGACAAAAATGTCACAAAGAAAGAAAACTACAAGTCAATATCACTGATGAACATAGATGCAACAATCCTCAACAAAATACTAGCAAACAGAATCCAAAAGCACATTAAAAGGATCATACACTATGATCAAGTGGGGTTCATCCCAGGAATGCAAGGATCCTTCAATATACGCAAATCAATCAATGTGATACAGCATATTAACAAATTGAAGAAGAAAAACCATATGATCATCTCAATAGATGCAGAGAAAGCTTTCGACAAAATTCAACACCCATTTATGATAAAAACCCTCCAGAAAGTAGGCATAG
>NC_041226.1:24694081-24694587 GCF_002837175.3 Physeter macrocephalus | reverse complement strand
GACACTGATGAAAGAAATTAAAGATGATACAAATAGATGGAGAGATATACCATGTTCTTGGATTGGAAGAATCAACATTGTGAAAATGACTATACTACCCAAAGCAATCTACAGATTCAGTGCAATCCCTATCAAACTACCAATGGCATTTTTCACAGAATTAGAACAAAAAACTTCACAATTTGCATGGAAACACAGAAGACCCCGAATAACCAAAGCAATCTGGAGAAGGAAAAGTGGAGCTGGAGGAATCAGGCTCCCAGACCTCAGACTATACTACAAAGCTACAGTAGTCAAGACAGTATGGTACTAGCACAAAAACAGAAATATAGATCAATGGAACAGGATAGAAAGCCCAGAGATAAACCCACGAACATATGGTCACCTTATATTTGACAAAGGAGGCAAGAGTATACAATGGAGAAAAGACAGCCTCTTCAATAAGTGGCTGGGAAAACTGGACAGCTACATGTAAAAGAATGAAATTAGAACACCACCTAACACCA